>NC_135619.1:14682231-15013898 GCF_053574225.1 Canis aureus | reverse complement strand
ATCAAAAGGAATAGCATCAGTATTATAGATGGAGAAGAGAGAGAGAGAAAGGGGTAGAAAAGCTATTTAAAGAAATAATGGTTGAAAACTTCCTTAACTTAGAGAAGGAAATAGACATTCAGGTCCAGGAAGCATAGAGAATTCCAAACAAGTTGAACCAAAAAGATTTATACCAAGACAGATTGAAATTAAAATGCCAAAAGTTAAAGAGAGAATACTTAAGAGCAACAGGAGAAAAACAACTTGCTACATACAAGAGAGCCCCCATAAGGCTATCAGCTGATTTTTCAGCCAAAACTTTTCAGGCCAGAAGGGAGTGGCATGATATATTCAAACTGCTAAAAGGAAAAAACTTCAAACCAAGAATATTCTAGAAAAGGCACTAACTAGTAACAAGAATACATGTGCAAGAGGGATCCCTGTGTGGCTCAGCGGTTTAGCACCTGCCTTTGGCCCAGAGTATGATCCTGGGGTCCCAGGATCGAGTCCCACATCAGGCTCCTGCATGGGGCCTGCTTCTCCCTCTGCCTGTGTCTCTGCCTCTCTCTCTGTGTGTGTCTCTCATGAATAAATAAATAAAATCTTAAAAAAAAAAAAGAAAAAAAGAAAACATGTGCAAGTTAAACTCTCACTGGTAAAAGCACATATATTGTAAAGGTTGTAGATTACTACTTATAAGGCTATAAGAAGGTTAAAGCACAAATGTAGTAAAATTAACTATAACCATAATAATTACTTAAGGGATACATGACATTAAAAGATGTAAAGTAGGACATCAGAAACAGAACACATTGTGGAGGGGAGTAAAATGGTAGACTTGTCAGAATGTGCTCAAACTTAAGATGCTATCAATTTAAAAGACTGTTGTATACATAGGGTATTACATGTGAATCTCATGATAACTACAAAGCCAAAATCTACAATAGATACACAAAAGATAATGAGAAAAGAATCTAAACATAACATTAAAGAAAATCACCAAACTACAACAGTAGAAAGGAACAGAGAGAAACTACAAAATCAAAAAAATGGTAATACATATATACCTATTGATAATTATTTTTAAAATAAGTGGGTTAAATTTTCCAGTCAAAAGCATAGAGTGGCTAAATGAATAAAAAGAATAAGATCCATCTATATGTTGCCTACAAGTCACTCACTTCAGGTCTAAGCATATACACAGACAGAAACTAAAGGGCTGAAGAAAGATATCCCATGCAAATATAAATTAAAAGAAAGATGGTGCCTCTAAATCTATTCAGAAAAAATAGATAAAGCAAAGATTGTAATAAAAGGCAAAGAAGGCCATTATATAATGACAGAGGGATCAATCCAACAAGAGGATATAGCATTTGTAAATATTTATGTACCAAACATAGGAGCTCTTGAATATATAAAGCAAATATTAAAAGACCTAAAGAAGGAAACTGACAACAATAAAATAATAATAGGGGACTTTTAATACCCCTTACATCAATGGACAGATCATCCAGACAGAAAATCAATATGGAAATATCAGTCTTAAATGACACATTAGACCAGATGGACTTAATAGATATACACAGAATTTTCCATGCAAAAGCAGAATACACACTTTTCTCTAGTGTGCAAGGAACATTCTCCAGGACTGATCATATGTTAGGCCACGAAACAAGTCTTAACAAATTTAAGAACTCAAATCTTATCAAGCACATTTTCTGACCACAGTAGTACAGAAAAAGAAGTTAGTTACAGGAAGAAAACTGGAAAAATCACAGATATGTACAGATCAAGCAACATTCTACTGAACAACTAATGGGTCAACAAAAAAAATCAAAGAAATAAAAAAATACCTGGAGACAAATGAAAATGAAAATACAAGATACCCAAATCTTTGGGATGCAGCAAAAGCAGTTCTGAGGGAAGTTTACAGCAATACAGGCCTACCTCAAGAAACAAACAAAAAAAGAATCTCAAATAAACAATCTAACTCTACATCTAAAAAGAAGAACAAATGCAAATCAAAGTTAATAAAAAGAAGGAAATAATAAAGATCAGAGTGGAAATAAATGAAATAGAGACTAAAAAGTCAGTAGAAAAGGTCAATGAAACTAAGAGATGGTTCTTGGAAAAGATAAACAAAAATGACAAACTTTTAGCTAGACTCACCAAGAAAAAAGAAAGAGGGCTCAAATAAATAAAACCAGAAATTAAATAGAAAAAGTTACATTTGATACGACAGAAACACAAAGAATTATAAGAGACTACTATGTGCAACTATACCACAACAAATTGGACAACCTAGAAGGGATGGATGAATTCCCAGAAACGTACAATTTTCTAAGACCGAATCACAAAAAAATAGAAAATCCGGACAGGCCTATTACTAGAAAGGAGATTAACTCGGTAACCAAAATCTCCCAACAAAGAAAAGTCTAGGACCAAAGGGCTTCACTGGTGAATTCTTCCAAATACTCAAAGAAGATTTAATACCTATTGTTCTTAAACTCTTCCAGAAAAGATGAAAAGGATGGAGAGCTCCCAAAATCATTTTACGAGGTTAGCATTACCCTGATACCAAAACTGGATAAGGAAGCCACACACACACACACACATACACCCCCACACACACAAGGAAAGAGAAAATCATAGGCAAATATCCCTAATGAACATAAATGCAAAAATCCTCTACACATATTAGCAAATTAATTTCAACAATACATCAAAAGGATCATACAACATGATCAAGTGGGATTTATTCCAAGGATGCAAGATAGTTCAACATTCATGAATTAATCAATGTGACATACCACATTAACAAAATGAAGGTTAAAATCATAAGATTATTATCTCAACAGGTCTCAATAGGAAAAACATTTGACAAATGTAGCATCTATTTATGATTTAAAAAAAAAACAACAAAAACTCTTGGGGTGCCTGAGTGGTTTAGTCAGATAAATGTCTGCTTTCAGCTCAGGTTACTATTCCAGGGTGCTGGGATCAAGCCCTGTACTGGGCTCCCTGCTGAGCCCTCCCTGTCTCCCTCTACCTCCCCAACCCCCACTAGTGCTCTCCCTCTCTCAAATAAACGAATAATAATAATAAAAAAAAACTCTCAAAGTTGCTATACAGGGAAAACACCTCAATATGATACAGGCCATATATGGATATATGGCAAACCTACAGGTAGCATCATATTCAATGGATAAAAGCTGAAAGATTATCTTCTAAGATCAGGAACACAACAAGCATGCCTAGTCTCCCCACTTTTATTCAACATAGTATTGGAAGTCCAAGACACAGCAAGTAGGCCAAAAAAAAAAAAAAGAAATAAAAAAGAAAAAGAAATAAAAAGTATCCAAATTGAAAAGGAAGCAGTAAAACTCACAATTTGCAGATCATATGACACTAGATATAAAAAAAAAAAAAAGAAAAGAAAAAAGAAAAAAAAAAAACCTAGAGACTTTACCAAAAAAAAAAAAAAACAAAAAAAAAAAAACCCTTTTAGGACTAATAAATGAACTTAGTAAAGGTGCAGGATACAAATTCAATATACAAAACCATGTTGTTTCAACATACTAATAATGAACTATAAGAAAGAGAAATTAAGCAAACAATCTCAGTTACAATTATATAAAAAAGGATAGAATATCTAAGAATAAATTTAACCAAAGAAGTGAAAGACCTGTCCAGTGAAAAAAGAAACTGAAGAAGATACAAATAAATGGAAGAAGATACAAATAAATGGAAACGTATTCTGTGCCCAGGGATTGAAAGAATTCACATTGTTAAACTGTTCATACTACCAAAGCAATCTATAGATGCACTGAAATTCCTATCAAAATTTCAATGGCATTTTTCACAGAAGTAGAATAAATAATTCTGAAATTAGTATGGAACCACAAAAGATCCTGAATAGCCAAATTAATCTTCAGAGAGAAGAACAAAGCTGGAAGTATCAACACTCTCTGATTTCAAACTATGAAATAAAGTTATAGTAATCAAAACTTGGTATAGACACACAGACAGACACATAGATCAATGGAATAGAATAGAGATCCCAGAAAGGAATCCATACATTTATGATCAATTAATTATTGACAGAGGAGGCAAGAATATACAATGCGGAAAAGACAGTATCTTTAATAAACGGTATTGGGAAAACTGTACAGCCACATGCAAAAGAATGAAAGTAGACCACTATTTTGTATAATTCACAACAGTTAACTCAAATGAATTAAACACTTGAATGTAAGACCCCAAATCATAAAACTCTCAGAGGAAAATGTAGGTGGTGAGGTCCTTGACATTGGTCTTAGCAATGTGGGTCCTTTTTTTGTTTTTGCTTTTGGTTTTTGGATATGACTCCAAAGGCAAGGAAAATAAAAGCAAAACTAAACAAATGGGACCACATCAAAATAGAGAGATCCTATATATGTAGCAAAGAAAACCATCAAATGAAAATGAAAAGGCAACCTACTGAATGGGAGAAGTTATTTTCAAATCATACATCCAATAAAGGATTTATATCCAAAATATATAAAGAACTCATACAACTCAACAACAGCAACAAACAAACAAAAACAATTTAAAAATGGTCAGATAATCTGAACAGACATTTTCCCAAAGAGGACATACAGACAGCCAATAGGCAGGTGATGTTCAACATCACTGATTATTAAGGAAATGCAAATTAAAACCACAAAGAGACATCATCTTACACTCGTTAGGATGGACAACACAAGAAATAACAAATATTGGAGAGGATGTGGAGAAAAGGGAACCCTCATACACTTGGTGAGAACTTAAATTGGTGTAGCCATTATGGAAAACAGTATGCAGATTTCTCAAAAAATTAATAATAAAACTACCATATGATCCAGCAATTCTGCTTCTGGGCATTTATCCATAGAATACAAAAACACAAATTTGAAAAGATACCCATACCTGTGTTCACAGTAGCATTATTTACAACAGCCAAGATATAGAAACAACCTAAGTGCTCATTAAAAGATGAATGGATAAAGATGACATGGAATATATATAAATAAGGGACTACTATTCAGCCATAAAAAATAATGAAATCTTGCCTCTTGAGACAATATGGATGGGCTTTGAAAGTATTATGAAAGGGACATAAGTCAGACAGAAGACAAATACCTTATGATTTCACTTACATGTGGAATCTAAAGAGCAAGTGAACAAAACAAAACAAAAGCAAACCCATAGATACAGAGAACAGGCTGGTGGTTATCAGAGTAGAAGGCGGCAGTGGGATGAGTGCAAGGGACAAAGGGCCACAACTGTATGGTGATGGATGGTAAGTAGACTTATGGTGGTGATCATGTAGTGTATACAAACATAGCATGATTTTGTATACCTGAAATCTACCTAATGTTATATACCAATTTTACCTCAATAAAAAAAGGTGCATTTCCCTTGCATAGAAATGAACTCTCTAAAGCTATCTATGATTAGCTACATTCTGGCTAAACACAAATAAAATTTGGCATTACAATGGATGAGAATCTCGTGTTGTTTTTCAGTCCTGTGTGTATGACCAAGTGGAGTAGCAAAGCTTCCTTCTCCTACAGAGTTGGCACAGAGAATTGGAGGACTAAGGAGCAATGCACTTTTTTATAGTAAAATTGATTAAGGGCCCTCATTTATTCATCTGACAAATATATCTTGACAGGGTTATGTTAAGATATTGTGCAAGTTACCAATCTGGGTCAGACACAGTGCCTGACTTCAGGGAACCTATAACAAAGAATTACAGAAAAATTATACTTAAATAATAGGAGCTAAAATCTTCACCTAAGGATAAAACTATTACTAAACTTCAAAAATGTTGACAAACAGTAAGTTTGTTAGAATGTTCTTTTTATCGATGGATAAGAGAGTTATAAAAAAATATTTAAAAATATTAACATTTTCCCATTGTTAATAAAAACAATAAAAATTAAATATATAGCAAATATTTAATAAGTGTCTCCAAGCTAGTTGAATATTATACTCAAAAAGACTACTGTATATACTAATCATGGTATATTAGGATATAAAACTCCTATGACCATATTGGCAGCTCCAGAAAACCTAATCTGAGGTTCCCAAGGTTTATTTGTATTTATATTCATGGATGCATGGACAATCAAATCAGACAACTGCAAAAGATAACCGATCTAAGTGAAAAATAATATACTTATATCTTTAAAAGGTCATCTTTATTTCTATTGACTTGATGCTGTTTGCAAGTCATTAAAAACATTCATGATAATGTTAAGGAAATTCCATTTCAAAGCCATATCCTTAATAACATTTGTTAAACGGTAAGCATTTAAACAAAGTGGAAAAATTAACATGAATGCTAATTTCAGTATTTATTCTGCATTTATTTGGATGTAAAGAAAAATGTCTTCTTCCTCCACTTTAATGAAAGGGGAGATGCTTATTAAAAACACCACCACCACCACCTGCACCTAACAAACACAAAGAACAAATATATCACACAACTGCATTTGTGGAGAGCCTCATCCACCACCATCCTCCTCTTTATAATGCAAGTAGTTAAAATCATTAAAAATTCAGCATTTTATGTCATGAGCTACGGTGGGAAGGGAGTGTGATTACACAGTGTGGACTGGAGGGGATGATTAGAATTTCGATGTCTCTCCATTACTGTTTCCTTAGCAAATCTCTGCACAATGACACAGGCATCAAGTCTGTGTTTATATTCTACGGCTGCACCCTTGTTCCCATCTTCCAAATTCCACTACAGCAAATCCTTATTTACTTTCTGGCAGAAACTAAAAATTAAAGATGTATAATGTGAAGATACAATCTTAGCTTCTCTTGCCCTGCAGGACTGGCAGTTCCTTCCCAAGTACAATTATGCTGGCAAATGCTGCTATTAACTCTGTGACTACAACGCAAGCTCTAGTTCCTTTGAAATTCTATAAAATAGTTGTCCTTAGATGGTGATAGAAAGGAAGGAATGAAGCAGGAACAACAAGAATTACTTTACATACTAATAATAACAATTTAGTTATCAAAACAGAGCTGAACAAGTGTGTCTTTATACTGTTCTTTTAAAAATTTAGCCTCCTAGGGTTCTAATAATCAGGGCCTATGGTTCAGGAATGCACGGTAGCACTCAGCTCAGTGCCTATATCCTCATTTCAAAGAGAATCATTCAAACCGACATCCACCCTGTCAAGAATCTCGACTTTGAGCTGCTAATGTAGAATAAAAATCAATATAAATTTTGATCATTTGATGAATATTTACTTCTTTCTTTGGTGTTTGGGGATTTAGAATTGAAAAGTGCTGAATCAAGTCATTTTATTTTTTTGTGTTTGTGCCAACACCAATTTACTACCCTCCAGAAAGTTCCTGAACAAGATGTCTCAGGTGGCATGCATGTTGGTTTTTCCTGTCAATCATAACTGTATGTCAGTAGGGAACCATAATCATTTCCCTTTCATACTCTTAGTGTTCCAAAAAGGAATATTTTCATTACTTTCCTGGAAAAGGTAAACTTTCTCATTTAGACACACTATTGTAAGCCTGGGTGTCTGTTGTTTTTGGCATTCAGCTGAGCCTAAATTGATACAATCTATTAAAAGTTAAACACTTTATCTTAGGCTCCAAGGGTCGTGCACAATAAGTAGAGTTTACAAATGGATTCCTCTATAAGCAACATTCAGTATCACCCCCAAGACAAAGAGCTTTTATAGAAGCTTCCATCTTCTTCCGTATGTTTTCTGAAAAATAACAAGAAAATACCAACTGACTGCTCTAATCAGCAGAATGACTTCACAGTAAAGACTTTACACTTTTCTTTATAAATAAGACAAAAAATGCACTACAGACAAATGACTCTTAAAGAATGTGGCAATTAAAATGTGATTCGAGTGTATGTCTAGTTACATGAATAGAGCAGCATGCCACCATTTTTATTATGATACTTTGAAATATATATAACAAAAGCTTACTATTCTTGCAGAATGTTTCCATAGTGATTTTTAAAAGAATGGTCTTTCCCAACTTGAAAAAGACTAATTGCAAGCACCAAAAAGGTAAGCTATTCTCATTAAAAAAAAAACAAACAAAACAAAAACCTCACATATGACATAACGGCAGACCATTCAATATTAAGGAAACATTTTTGATGGTTCCTCATAAATTAAATAAAAATGGCAGCAGCTGCCTCTCCCAAGGATGATATAGCCCTGGACAATCACTAGATATTATGTAGACAGATGTTTTAAATAAAATAAGTATTTAGATTGCTAGATACCTTGCTATATATGAAGACAATTATAGGATGTCTTTGTTAAATTACATTTTTCATTTTTGTGAGGGGAAAAAAGAATTGTCCTGGAAACAGTACCGACAGGAAATGATCCTATATCTAAAACAGCTGGAGACTGTAACTAATATAAATTTACTTGAAAATAAAAATGCTGTGTGTCTCTGGAGACATGCAGTAACATGCCATAAAAACAGATGAGAATATAAAAGTATTTAAAAGGAGGGAAAATACATTGTATCTAGATATTATATTGAGATTTGATTCACTGATAAATGAAAAATATTTAAAGATGAAGAAAAGAAAGAGAACCAAAAGATTTATTTTAAAATTTATAATAAATATTATATTTAAAACCAGATTTGTAGGGAATATCAAAATATTTCTCTAGGAAAGACCCTGTGCTTTTCAATATACTGGTTATTAATCAATTTACTAAAGTTATGATAAAAATGTAAAGGTAGATAATTGTATTTAGTTGGGAAATTCTAATTGAAGCCAAGATGCTTACTTTGAGTAAGACAGGGAACCAAATATTGGATAAGATTATGCCATTATATTTCAAAGCCTTATATAACAGCTACCACACAGAAGCTCCCATTATCTGGGAGCCTGGGTGGTTCAGTTGGTGAAGTATCTGACTCTTGGTTTCAGCTCAGATTATGATATTTTCAGTTTTGGGATTAAGCCCCACCTTGGCTCATGGGCAGTCTGTCTGAAGATTCTCTTCCTCTGCTCCTCCCCCCGTCCATGCACATATACCCACTCTCTCTCTCTAACATAAATAAACTTTTTTAAAAAAAATAAGAGCTCCCATTATCTTTGCCCGTCCCTCACCTCCTTTTGTTAGCTATTGAATTAAAAAGAAATCAATATATTAATCCATAGTAAATATTCACAGACATTAATATCTTAACATGATAATTATCTCCAAGCTTATAAATTTCAATATTCTTTTGTTTTAATTTCAATATTCTTGATTGAAAGATTGAAATGCATAAATCTACAAGATAACTTTAGGAAAGACTATGGATGAACATCTATTTTCACAGTACTGGTGAGGAGAGCCTGAAAAAGCCTCCCAAGTCTTTGAGTGTCTACTTTCCTCATCTATGCCTAAGACTTATCCTGGTCCTATTCCTAGAGATCTGGGTAGCAGGCAGGAGGAGATCATGTGAAGCCAGAATTTCCTATGGAGCCCCAATTTGCACAGTCAGGGAAGATCACAGAGCCTCAGAAGTTAGCTTAGGCATATCAACCAAAGGGAGACCCAATACAAAGAAAGTGGAATGAGTAGAATAAGGACAAAGAAGAGTGAGAATAAAAAGCAAGCATGTATATGAGTGTGAAGAATGGTTATCACAATAGTGCCCACAGATGTTGAAATGAAATATTCTTAAATAAAATCTTGACTAAAATAAAATTCTTTTGTAGGCTGAAGTTGTAATATCCTCAAAAATGAAACTCTAGAACCCAAACTAAAATTCAAAACATATTTGCTATATAGACTGAATGTTTGTGTCCCCCTCCTAAATTCAGATGTTGAAACCTGATCCCCAATGTGATGGTATTAGAAGGTGGGGTCTTAGGCAGGTGATTAGGTCATGAATGGGACTAGTGCCCTTATAAAGAGATTCCACAGAATTCCCTCTCCCTCTGACCATGTAAGGTCGCAATAAACCAGGAAGTGGACTCTCAGCAGAGACTGAATCCACCAGCATCTTGATCTTGGAACGTCCAGCCTCTAGCACTGTGAGAAATAAGTATCTGTTGTTTATGTTGTATAACCTAATCTATGGTATTGTGTTATAGAAACTCAAACCAACTAAGACAATATCCAATAATTCCTCCCTCCTTTCTACAAGTTCTTCAAATATTAGGAAGCTACTGGGGCTATCTTCTGGTAGATCTCTTTCTCTCTCTCTCTGTCTCTGTCTCTCTCTCGCTCTCACTCTCTTTCTCTCTCCCTCTCTCTCTCTCTCTCACACACACACACACACACACACACACACACACTTGCACAAAACTCTGTAACAGCGATTTCCATACATTCATATCATCTTTATGACTACATAGATTGGTCATCATTACTGCTGCTTGGAGCTCATAAACGTTGGCTTGTTGTTTCTTGTTGCTTAGTTGTTGCGGAAAGTGCTCACTAGTTCATTATTATTATATCTGGAGGAGACTGAAAACAAAAATACAAATACATATTTTTTTCCTCTCCAATGACTTGATTCCTACACATCAGGTATAGTGCTATTCTAAGTTAGGGAAATGTAAAACAAAATTATACCCTCCTGCTTTCTCCTCACTTTTGCTTACCTCAACTATATCTTTTTCTGTTCTTTATTTTAGGATCAGAGTGAAAAAAAATGAACTATTGTTATTTCCTAAGCCAAAGACTAGTTATAGAAGGATTCCTAAACAGTGCTCTCTCCACAGAAAATTTCAACAAATTGCTCCATTATTATTTTATATTTCCATTATTCTGTATTTCTCCCTTATATTGACAACATAATGGTAGGCATTAGATACTATGCTCAAAATCTACTTAAAGGAAGGTTCTGACCTCAGCCTCATCTGGTGTATTGCAGACATATCTCCCCCTGAATACCAGAGTCTTCAGGGGCCCACCTTATCTAGTCTTCACTGTCCATCACTCTTCCTGAGCTGTTCTCTTCCTTGCCCACTTATTCTAGTTATGTTAGGCTTCTTTCAATTCCTTAGATGAGCCTACCATCTTCCCACAATGAACACACTGTTCCCTCTGCCTAGAACATTCCTTCTTTCTTTTTCACATGGCTGTCACCCTCATATCTCCTTTAGGTTTAATGTTTAAATGTTACTTCCTTCCCTGATCATCTCATCTAAGACAGGTGCCTCTTACTATTCTCTGATTCATAGTCCACTGAAATGTAAATTCCATAAGGGTAAGGACCTCATCATTTTCATTCATAATTGTATACCCCATGCCCAGGAAACTGTATACTGAATGAATGAGTAAATGAATGGGTTGTTGGGTATAGGTTCATGGACAATCACAGTAGAGGCCTGAAAAAGAGGTGATGTCCTAGTAGAAAGCAGAGATCCTTGGCAAGTGCTGTCAAATACCTCAAGTTGCCAATCTGAGAGGTAAGATATGAATGGTGGCATTCAAAAGACTTACTGAACTGTGGCAGGATAAATATCCTGAAAAGGGATGCTTTGACTAAAGTCTCCTGAGATTCCTTCAGCTTAAGACATAGATTGGGATTTTCTATGAATTGTGTAAACAGAAAAATTCCTGGTGGCTATTAAGCCTCCATGCTACACATTTTACTTTTTTATTATTTTTTAAAAGATTTTATTTATTTATTCATGAGAGACACAGAGAAGAGAGAGAGAGGGAGAAGCAGGTTCCACACAGGGAGCCCGATGCGGGACTCCATCCCGGGACTCCAGGATCACGCCCTGGGCCAAAGGCAGGCACCAAACCACTGAGCCACCCAAGGGTGTTACACATTTTAATTTAAAGTGATGATGTTTAATTTTAGCAGGTCTCTATGACACTTTAACCCTGGAGATAAAAGACCAGTTGAGCTCAGACATGGGGAAAATAAATCACATTCCAGGCCATAGTAGAAGCAGAATTTTTAAAGTCATAGTAGGGAAGAATGAACAACACATAACAGGATAGGAAAGTTCAAATCACACGGAATCAACAGAAAATGAAAATGCTTAATAAAGGGTCAAACTTGCTAAGACGAGTTTATAAATCCAAAACCCATCTAATTAGGCTGTCAATTATCAAAAGGGAGAGGGATGGGACAATTTATCTTTTGATGTACCAACATTTTTTTTTATTTCATTTCTTCCATTAAGAATAGAAGTCTGAAATATTTCATATCCTTAACAGAATCTATTCTGTGGATGACTGTGAAGATATAAATGCCAATGGTAATGCAATTGTACTTGCAGGTAGTATTGGAACTGCTCTTTATCACATAGAATAGCTTTAGGCCCCATGATCTTGGAGTTCTAGTTTCTCATTTAACAATATACGCCCTCTACTATGTCCAGGCTAGAAGAATTACTCCTTGCAAATCTTGATGTGACAGCCTCTAGAAGCTTAGCTTTTCTTTCACATGCTACTGAGTGGGGAAACTACATAAACTGAGTGGGGAAACTACATAACCAAAAACAAGAGTTACGTAAGTAACCTCAAAGTCAGAGCATAAGAAGTATCATTTCAGTAGGAGTTTCTAGGCTTTCAATTTTCAGCAGCATTTTGGTTGTTGAGGTGTTTTGCTCAGGTGCTACAGCTTATACAATAAAAGTTGATCATGTAAGTTAATATCTGGAGGTATAACTATCAAGATTTTGAGAAAGAAGCAAGAGGAAGGAGTTCTATGCTTAGGAGAAAAACATCTGAGCTGCCTGAGATTTTTCATAGTGACAGGCAATTGAACCATAATCAGTTATGAAGTAACAATAAAACATTTTTGGTGATCTACTGTTGCATGTGAGACATACCATAGGAGTAGCTAGTGCCTTCTATTTGAGTCATTATACTACTTACCAGCCAGCTTGTTCAACATCCAACTGGCCAACAGTATGACTGCATTTCCCCTATAATGACCCACATGAAAAAAAGGCCTCTCTGTGAAGCTTCCTGTGGTACATCCGTAATATTGCTGTTCTGGTTTAAAAATCAAATAACACCAAAGAACAAAAGCCTTTTCGTGGTTGCCATTTTCTTTAGAACAGAATTCAAATGTCTTAGAACAGTACTTAAGCACTGTTTGTAAGTGGATGCTAGTCTACCTTCCCCCATACCCACCTTGACTTCCTTTTCTTTTTTTTTTTTTTTAAGATTTTATTTATTTATTCATGAGAGACACAGAGAGGAGAGAGAGAGAGAGGCAGAGACACAGGCAGAGGGAGAAGCAGGCTCCATGCAGGGAGCCTGATGTGGGACTCGATCCTGGGTCTCCAGGATCACACTCTGGGCCAAAGGCAGCACTAAACCGTTGAGCCGCCGGGGTTGCCCATTGACTTCCTTTTCTGACAAATAGCAAACCCCACTTATACTAACATCAGACTAAACCATGTCTTCTAGGTACAAAGCCTTTCCACCTCTGCTTCCCAAGCTTTACTCCATCTCTGCAACTCCACATCCCACACATTCCAAATGGCCCTATAAGCTTCCCCTCATTTGAATTTCCTCAACATAAGATATGCCCCTCTATTATAAAACATATATCTCTTCCCACCTTTAGATATTCATGATTCCTCCATCCTATTAGATTTTAAGCTCTCCAAGAATAGGATGTGAGCCAGATTTATTTTGATATTGCAGGTTCCTGACACATGGCAGATACTTAGTAAGAACTTGCTAAATGAATGAATGAGGCAAAGAGACAGTCTGGTACAGCTTGTTTCTTTATAAAAATAGCTGAACATATCACTTTAAAAATCCCTTTACAAATTTGGAGTAGGAAAAGAATAAAGTGAGCCTGGGACATCTTGTGCCAGAAAGCAAAGAAGCATTCGTTGACTAATGGGATCTGTCAAAAGGACACAGGAGCTATCAAGATGAGACTCCTTTTTGGAAAATTTGGGACAACCTAAGTATCCTAAGAAGAATTATTCTAATCGATAGCAGCGTATTGAATAATAAAATGAATCAATCTGTAATTATACTCAAAAGAGAGACTAAAAAAAAGTCTCACTACTGAAAGTGACTATTTCAGTAGCTTCTTACCTCAAAACTTGGTAAGTAGGGAGGAAAAACTAGGCATTTCACTTGTTTTTTTTTTTTTTTTTTTTTTTAAAAAGGAACTGTAGGGGCACCTGAGTGGCTCAGATGGCCAAGCATCTACCTTCGGCCCAGGTCATGATCCCACCCTCCTGGAATTGGGCCTTGCATCAGGTTCCCTGCTTAGCAGGCAGTCTGCTTCTCCCTCTCCATCTCCCCCTACCCACACCCATTCATGCTCTCTCTCAAATAAATAAATAAAATCTTTTAAAATACATACATACATATATGCATAAATATGTACACACATACATAAAAAAGGAACTGTAGTTCATCTGAAGTTGAAGAGGAAGCTTTATAGAAAAATAATGCCAGGTAAAAATGTGAAAGAAATAATAAAATTAGAAAAATACCATCTTACAAGCCCCAAAGAAATAATTGATTCCAGAAAGAAACGTCAAAGGATTCTAAAACCATTGAGCAAACTTTTAATGGTGAACTGAATATTCACATAATATCAAAGCATTGCCCTACAGATTGTCTGCTAATTACAAGGGAACTCTCCCCTTAAAGGTACGTAGGCTGTCATGACTTTAGCATCACGAATAATGGACAACCTGACGTGATAAGAGGCTACAGGAAGTACAGTCGTCAAAAATGTTTAACCTTATTCTGAGCAAGCTTCTGGACAAAATTTATAGTTTACAGGAAATAGGAGGTAGAGGAGAAAGTCACAAGACACCACAAAAAAATAATCAGATGAATCTAGAACTTAAAACATTTCACATGATGATTCACCTATGTCTCCACAGTGATACTTAAAGACTGCTGGGACTTCAGTTTGAGTAGAGTTCTGAGACAGAAACATGTGGGAATAAAAGATGACAGTGAGAACAAAGTCATTTTATATTGGCATTAAATGCACTGCTGTCTTCAATATCTTACTTTGCAGCTTGAGGACTGTCCTTAAGAGACAATCGTATTTTTTAAATGATAAATATCTTGCTTTTAGTCAGAATTCCATACCAAAAAAATAAACCCTCCGTCATTTTATTGGACATGTAAAAAGAACTATAAGATTTTATATTTACATAATTAGATATTTATATTTTATAGTGCCATCCCAAATAATCTATTTTCCTTGAAACGAGTATTGATTTTGTTCTGTTATTTGACTCAGTATGCATATTAACAGGTTAATTGGATGTGGTGATCCTGAATTCACTATCTTTCACCTAGCTCACAATTCACCAGCTACCTGAGTAAATGCTTCAATCATCATGGAGAATGAGATATTGATACTTTTTCATAATAAATTACATTTATATCTTTATGGCCTATGTGATTTCACATACATTTTCTCATTTGATAATTATAATAATTTTATGCTGTGCCTGGGTAGATCTGGCATCATTATCCCCACTGAACAGATACAGAGCCAGAGATCAAATGAATTAGGTTGTCCAAAGTCACATAGGCAATGAGAGGAAGAGCCAGCCAGATGCTGGCTCCAAGTCTAGTGCTTCTTCTATTACCCATCTCAACTATCCTCTCTAGCCACACTGCTGCAACCATGATTTCCAATCCCCAACCAGTCCCTGACTATGGCAGCTAACATAGCTGGGGTGTGGCTCGAAGTCCCCAGGTAAAATATATACTCATTAGTCACTTTCTGGCCAGGCTCAATATACCTTGCCCTGTGATCCTTGGACCCAATCAAAAAAACAAAAACAAAAACAAAAACAAAAAACCCAAAACCCAATCCTCTCTGCTCCTTTACTTCTAGAAATGATACTGATTGTGAAACTTGAGTGGCTGTGTACCACCACCAAGTGCTTCTTCTCCACATACTCTATTACCGTGCCCTGGCCAGCTGAGCATTCAACCATCTTGTCACTCCTTCCCTTCACATGTCCAAGGTGTGATGAGCAATGTAGCCTCACTGTAGGATCTTTTTCTTGGTGATTCTGACTGCTGGTTCCCAATCAGTAATAATTTGTTACCATTATCATGATGTATTAATATGCAGGGTTCATAGGGGTCCTGTGGTAACAGAAATTAAGGCTGGGGTTGCAGTACATGTTGAGCCCTTGACTCCTCTGCATTCAGTTTGTCTCCCTGCTACTCCTTTCCAGAGACACTCTATATCTGTTCCCTTGTGACCTCGTTCCCTTTTTGCCACCGTTTTCTCTGAGCTGCCTCTCTAAGGCTTGTGTTTACGTCCCATCCCAACTCAACTATACTTGCTCAACTCTCTCCACTCCCATCTCTGACTTCTCGCTTCCTCACCACCTCCTCACCTCCCACCCCTCCCTCTGTAGTTGGATCCCACCTGTACCTCTGCTCACAGCAACCTACCTTTTCTAAAGAGGACATGTGCACCCTAGATATTTGGAGACTAGGGTGCTCAGACCCTGCTCATAGTAAACTGTTCCATTCCTTGTTTTCATTTATTTATTTATTTGTTTGAGCCTGGGTCCCCAGGGCAGGACAAACATACAGTGGATAAGAGGGAAGTTGTAGAAGGGAAGATAGACTCAATATTTATTGAAAGGCTGTACTTTGAACAGTCTAGTTTAATCCTGTAAGTGATCCAGACAGCAACTGGGATATTCATGGATTCCCTGGCACCTACTCAGATTTCTCTTTTCTTTCCAACATGTGTAGGCTTGCATATTCCAACACAGGCTTCATGGAGCAACTAAGGGCTTGTCTCATCACCTGTGAGATAATCTGCCCTGATCATGTAGCAGGCACCAGTGGCCTTTGTCTCCCTAAATTCTACCTATCAGCCCCCTAGGGAATGTTGTCCTCACTGTTCCTGTTCTATAGGAAATAATAAGTTCCCGAAATGAAATGTCACTCTATATGGTGAGTCCTGACAGAGAGGTTATGAAAAGTTCGGCAATCCTTGTCAGAAAGTGGGAGAGCAAGCAGTGAGACATAGACAATCAAGGACAAATGGCTGGATGGAAAAAAAAAGAAGAAGAAGAAATATAGAGACAGAAATAGCCAAAAAGCCTTTTATATTTCATCTAGGTTCCAGAAAAGTCATGAGATAGTAAATCAAGAAAGAAGAATGGTGAATAGAGTCATTAAGTAGTCCACCTTCCTTACTCCACTTTAATTAGTGTTTCCATATTCTCTATGAACACCTAACCTTTCCATAGACCCTCAAAATCCTACATTTTAAATATTATTCATAATTTGGTGATGAATCAAATTTCTTCCTAAAGTGGATTGCAAGTTCATTGCGAGCCTCAGAGACACCTTTAAAAAGTGTGTTCTTATTTGACACTTGGGGAAACGCAAATCAATTTTCTATAGTTTTTTTTTTTTTCCTTGACTCTTTTCAACAGGCTCTACAGTCACTTATTTTCAGAATTCCCTCAAATCCCTGAACTAGAATGTCGTTCGTGCTCCAGCCAACTCCTTTCTCCCACCACCAAAACATTGAAGTTTCTTTACAGGCTTTTTGAGTGATTACCTCACAATTAGGAAAAGCCCAGCACACCCATTAGGTTGTCACTTCCTACCGGATGTTTTCCAGCTGTTCCCAGTGTCTTTGTGCTAATGCTCTGCCATCTGCCACCTTAATGGTACCACAACAGGGAATGGATGCTTTGGTGACTTTGTTCTCTGAGTTGTAAAGGCCTGGACCATTGCCTCATCCTGGGAAAATCTGATTGGCATATTTGTCATATCTCTCCAGCTAGTTGTTGCATTTATTCTATCTACTAACTAACCAACATTGAGCCAGTGTGACATAAAGTATGTGAGCTCTCACTATCACATCTAAGCTTGCATTGCTTTTCATTAAGGGACACAATCACATCTTATTTTTAGGAATCATATGTCCTGCCATTAGGATGACGGCTGACATATTCTTGCTCAATCAATACTACTCCATTTTACCTTAAAAAAAATTCTTTTTTAATCAGCATGCCAATAGCACATCAGGATAGTAAACAGTGCCTTTTATGTCACCTTGTCGGTTACACCTTACACATGAAAATCGTTGCTCATTTGATATTCGCCACAGTTGAATGAAGACAAATCTGGGCCCGCTGAGATGGACAGTCAGAGTCAAAGTTTGCCAAGGAACACCAGTAACTGGTACTTATTCCAGGAGCTGCAAATCAGTGTGTGATCTATTGTGTATACTTATTGAGGAGATTATTGCTTCCCCTATTATGGAGAGTAATGGAAACTATTTTTCTGAAATGGTGATTATACTAGATGTCAAAAAGGTTAGCACTATTAGCTCATAATCCTTTCCAAAGACCCAATAGAAATAATTGTTACTGGGTCTTCAGCAAACATAATAAGTAAGTTCAGGAGAACTGATCAGTATACTAATTACAATGTATCTGTCTCCAGCCATCTATTTATATTTTTAATTCTTTTTTTTTAAGATTTGGGTCCATCACATGACAACCCCGTGTGTTATCCTCCAAGATAATAAAACATACTGGCTTCCTTAAATGAATAGCTTACTCAAAGTATTTGTGCTTATGATCACAAGCTAAAATTGCATGTAAAATGGTCAGTCAGAGTCTAACATCATCCCTGCCAGCATTAACACATGTCTTCTGGTCTCATAACACTGACCATTTTTTTTTTTTTTACACTGACCATTTTATCTTGAACAAGTAGCCTTTTCCCCATTCCAGCTCATGGTTAACTGAAATTAACAAAAACATCAATCTCTAATTTGTTAAAGCAAAAAAATCCCAAACAGCAAGTTCATGCTTTACTGAAAGCAGTCACAAATGTAGCAGTAGTGCAACTGTCATGTGCTAAAAGTAAAAAGTCCACTCATTTCTGCTTTGTCAAAAAATGTACTTAGTATTTTACAAACAAGTAATGAGTGTCTTCAACTTATCAAAACATCCTGGCTTCTTATCAGGGGTAATGGTCCTCATAAGGGAGGAAGACAAGGCCTTTAAAGAGCTACTCATTAGCAAGGGACACTAACTGTAATAAGTAATTATGATACAAGGCAGAATGGCATAAAAGAAGAACAACAAACAGGTGCTGATCATATACTGGGAACTAAAAAATACTTAACAGAAGAGGTGTTCTCTTTGGGTCCTGGTGGATGAACAGAATTTTGACCAGTAGACAAGAAATAAATATAGTTAGACTGAAAAAAGAGTCTCTCTTTTTTCACCTACTGAGCTCCACCATACTTCATATAATCACTGATGTTTTGCACCCCTAAGAGTGTTATTTAAGTTTTCAATGCAGTTAATTGAAACCCTACTAGATGCAAATCAAAAGTTTCACCCTTAATTGAGATATTTTGAAAATTGAACCCATTGCTTCAGGCAGGTGCTACATGAGATTCCATTAATATAGGTAATTAACATTAGCCTCTGCTTTAATTAACATGCACACTTTAATTAGCAAAGCATTAACCAACATTAAAAAATCTGATCTTCATGCATCACAAAAAACTGCAAAGTTATGACTACTATGTTATTTTTCTCCAAGGTTGTAAATCACAAAACAGAGATCAGTTTTGAAGTACACACCAAATTTAAAATATTAAATAGGGAGACATATACAATACAAGTGAAAACTCTGTCAAGATGAAAAAGAATGTTCTTTAGAAAATACAGAGCCAAAAGCCTCCACATTTTAAAAACGAATTACATTATAATCTTTCAATGATCATTTGGAGGATAGACTTTGACTTAAAAAAAATTCCCATAGATTGTCACCTTTTTTAAAGATTATTCATTTATTTATTTATTTATTTATTTATTTATTTATTTATTTATTTATTTATTTATTTGAGAGAGAGTGCACGTGCACAAGAGAGAGCACATGTACACACAAGGAGTGGGATGAGCAGAGGGAGAGAATCTCAAGCAGACCCTACACTGAGTGCAGAGCCTGAGGTGGGTCTCCATCTCATGACCCCGAGATCATGACCTGAGCAGAAATCAAGAGTTGGAAGATGCTTAATCGACTGAGCCACCCAGGTGCACCTATCACCTTTCTTATATGTAATGAATGAATGTCTATAATAGAGTTAACATTATCAATGTGACTACCTGCCACCTAACCTCTTCTTATCCTTCCCAGACACCAAGGAAAGCATCAGCTGCAATGCCATTTAATACTTGAGGTCTCGGGCAGCCCGGGTGGCTCAGTGGTTTAGTGCTGCCATCAGCCCAGGGCATGATCCTGGAGTCCAGGGATCGAGTCCCATGTCGGGCTCCCTGCACGGAGTCTGTTTCTCCCTCTGCCTGTGTCTCTGCCTCTTTCTCTCTCTCTCTCATGAATAAATAAATAACATCTTTAAAAAATATACTCGAGGTCTCAAAATAGCAGGAACTTCATTTTTAAAACAATCTATGTTACCTTGCTTTATCTTAAAGACCCAGATGTATTAGAATAGTTTTTTACTGTCATCCTACCATGTGCTGGACCACCAACAATTAATCATTAAAAATGCCTTTTTTGTTAAATACAAAACTGACTTTCATGGTCTTTCCTTAGTAGAATCAATACATGAGCCAGTTTTCAAGTACTATTAATACTATGCCCTACCTTTTTAAAAAAAAATCATCTTAATGAAAATAGCTTCATCATTATATGGAATAAATGGTACCTATGTAGCACACCGCCATATTCTTTTGTTCCAAGACATGTTAAAATTATAGTAAAAAGCATTGCAAGCCTTTAAAAACACACACTTATAGAAAAAGTGATCACATTCTGATTAAGCATTAAGAAAAACATTCACAATATTGCACAAAATCAAAACAACTAAGTCCCCACTGGTCCTCTACTGTGTATAAGGTGGTATTTTAGACACAGGGAAACCCATGTGACAATGATATAAAGTGTCTCTCATGATTTTATATTTAAATCTGAAACTGAAAATACCAGAAATCACAGTCATTGTGGTAAATGTTAGTACAATGAGAAAAGAGCTAGCAGATTGCCTTCATAGATTTGTAGGCTCATTTGCTGGGTTAAGCAGTTACTACCATCAAAACTGCTTGTTCCCAGTGATTTCAAAGAGTTGGGCTTTTCTCCTGTTCCCACCATTGACCCCTTCACCATAGCCAACCACAGGATCAGCATGAATCAGTATTTTTACTCTCTGAACTCCTTTTCAACTGACAAATTAGGAAATGAATATTTCTTGGGTTTGCAAAGCCATTCTGAAAGCTGTTACAGTAAATTCCTTGGCCCTTTCTCCTACGGCAAATCAGGGCCTGGATTCCTGAGAGACCACGTGGGAACATTCTTCCTGAATCATTGCTAAGAGCAGTGCCCTGGAAACTAATGCAAGGGCACTTCTCAATTTTGTTTAAATGCATTTGGCCTTTCCGAAGTTATTCCTCTATTCTGGAAATTATATTATGACAAAATTCCTTATATAGGTTTGCCATCTATCAGTATTATCTGCCCATTAAATTCATTTGGATTTTTAGGCAGGGAAGTACAAGGAAGAAAAACAGAACAATCTTCACAAATATCCCTTCTGGTGTTAAGTTCCAAGGATCTTCTTTATTTTATTAAAGATTTTATTTATTCGTGAGAGACACAAAGAGAGGCAGAGGGAGAAGCAGGCTCCATGCCGGGAGCCTGATATGGGACTGAATCCTGGGACTCCAGGATCACACCACGGGCTGAAGGGGAACACTAAACAGCTGAGCCACCCAGGGATCCCCCAAGGATCTTCTTTAGAGAAGGCCTTCAGAGATGCAAGAATAGACCTACAGCATCAAGCACTGAGCTATTTGTTTAACTACATATAAATACTTAAGACAGGTGAGTTTGCTCTCCACTAAACTGATTTATTCTCCTTTACTCTAGATAATGTTTCTCAGATCACCAGCTTTATAATCAGCCGTGGATTCACTAAAATGAAGATTCTAAGGCCCAATTAAAATCAAATGATTCCAGGTTCTGGGGTTGGGTCAGCTTTAACCAACACCCCCAGGTGATGTTTACTCAGAGTAAATCAGAAGAACCTCTAAGAAAAAGTTCTTTTTCTCCTATGTAGCGTATTACAGGAAATGGTCATAAAAAATAAGCAAAATAGTCCATGCCTAATCTCATGGCTTCCAAGAGAAAAAAATGAGAGAAAAAAATAAGTTTTGAAGAAAAGAAAGATTTATTGAAAAAAGAGTCACTTTTGATAATTAGCAAAATTTGATGGGAAGGGAATAAAAGTCACAAAAAATAGAAAGATTTCTGCTCTCCTTGAATGTATTTTTATAGTCATCTCTGTTGTAAATATTGCTTCATAAATGCATTTTAAGTATGCAGTTTTCTTTAAAAAATCAACCCAAGAAACAAACCAAAACCTAAAACAAAAACAAATTCAAAGTTAGCACTGCTGGTAAGTATCCTACTTTTATTACTTTTACTTCACCAGTAGATGGCTAAATCTCTATAACATTTCAGGTCAACCAACTCTTTATGATTCTTACTGAAATAACTGAAAGACACTTGAGAGAAACAGATTTATCTTCAAAGAGACAAATTTAACATATATTGACTTTCTTTAGATTTCTGATTGTATTCCCCATAATATGATCACCATAACTCTGGGAAAATATAGTCCAACGCACCTGCACAAAAAGGTTAGGTTGGCAAAAAAGGTTTTCCTCAGTCTAACTCCTGTCTTCTTTTCCAATCTTACCTCCCATTATATTCTACACAACTTTCTTCCCTAGACCATTGTCTATCTACTCATTACTGGTTCCAAAATAGAAGCTTCTCACCCCTGTGTCTTTGTAAGCGACATGTTTCTGCATAAAACACCTTCTCTAGCCTGCTGTCCGACATAAAACCAAAAAGTCCTCTAAGCCACCACAAACACCAATTCCCTAGTTCCAATGCTTATGCTTCTTTTCTTCCACTATGTGTCATAGACCACCTTGCATTGGTAGTGATCTTTTTACGTATGTAAGTCTTACCTTCCTAACAAAATCATGATCTCTTTAAAGTCAAGGAACAGGGATCCCTGGGTGGCGCAGCGGTTTAGCGCCTGCCTTTGGCCCAGGGCGCGATCCTGGAGACCCGGGATCGAATCCCACATCGGGCTCCCGGTGCATGGAGCCTGCTTCTCTCTCTGCCTATGTCTCCGCCTCTCTCTCTCTCTCAATGTGTGACTATCATAAATAAATAAAAATTAAAAAAAAAAAAAAAAAAGTCAAGGAACAGGGGCAGCCCCAGTGGCGCAGCGGTTTAGCGCTGCCTGCAGTCCAGGGTGTGATCCTGGAGACCTGGGATTGAGTCCCATGTCGGGCTCCCTGCATGGAGCCTGCTTCTCTCTCTGCCTCTCTCTCTGTATGTCTCTCATGAATAAATAAAATCTTAAAAAAAAATAAAGACAAGGAACATCCCAAAGCACTTCAAATCCTGTCTCATACATCAGAGTTACTTAAAAACTTGATATCAACATTTTAAAAGATTTACAATGGAGTAGGAGGGTGGTGAGGGAGGGAGAGGGTGAGGTTAGGAATGAATCAGGTGAAGGTGGTCAAAAGGTATAAACTTCCAGTTATAAGATAAATAAGTCCCAGGGATGTAATGTACAACATGACGACTATATTTAACACTGCTGTATTGTAAATCTGAAAGTTGATGAAGGAGCAGGTCTGGAAAGTTTTCATTACACAGAAAAAAAGTTATAACTATGTGAGATGAAGGATGTTAACTAATCTTACTGTGGTAATCATTTTGCATATATATATATATATAATTATGTTGTACACCTTAAACTTATATAATGTTACATGCCAATTACATCTCAATAAAACTGGGGACAAAGAATAGCTTAAAAATCAAATCAAATCAAATCAATCAATCAATAAAAGATTTACTAAAATATCCAGTGATGCATTGTGCAAATATGCCATATGGCTTTTAAATTATATATTACCTTGTATTCATCCCTCACACATTTCTGAATGATTAAAAACTGTGTTGGGGAACATTTTTTCTGCTTTTCACTTTCCTTTCCTTTCTCTTTCTTCTTCTCTCCTGTATTTTCCCTTCCTCCCAAAAATGAAAAATATCTGAATGAATAGTTACCCATTGAATTGAATGGTATAATCAGGGTAGAAGGTAATTGAGAATGAAGAAAGGGTGATAATCTCTCCCAATTGCAACAAATTCACTCTTTCACTCTGTCTCTCTGTCTCTCTCTCTCTCTCCCTCTCTCTCCTCAGAGACTGAATTTCAATTGTTCAGATAAAGAGTATGTGATCCTGTAGCAAAACACGGTAGAATCAGTGGGATACGCTGGTCCTTCAAGGAATTTGTAGGAATCTTCTAAAACTCAAGGAGAACCATACATGAATGGTTTACAATGCATGACATAAATTGAAAATTGAATTCTGTACTTAATTGAACATTAAATAGTAAGTTTTGGGGTGAAACCATAGTGATTTTTATGCTTACCAATTCATAAAATATTTTATTACAAAAGGGTCTTTATATCTTAATTCAAATTAAATTATTCAAATAAAACTCATTTTTTCTGATGAGAGAGTAATCTCTGCCACAGTCAACTATTTCTTAATATGCTGCGTATTCGTGCTTTTCCTGATAGCTATTTCTCTTTCAACAATCAATTTTACTTATTGACACAGCATTTCAATTGATGAATTTTTTCTAGATTCAACTCCTTAGTTTATATTTCCCTCACCAAAATATTTTACAACCAATTTAAGTATAAACAAGATTGAAATCACAAATCCTACATACATCATTTTGTGAACTTATAGAAGTGCTTAGAATACGATTCTTCTGTATCCTTTAGATATTTTATTTTATTTATTTTTTAGATATTTTATAAAAATAGCTGTTTAATACTTTTGTGTACAAGGTACCTTCCTAAAAGACTATCAGGGGCAGCCCGGGTGGCTCAGTGGTTTAGTGTCACCTTCAGCCCAGGGCCTGGTCCTGGAGACCTGGGATCGACTCCCGCATCAGGCTCCCTGCAGGGAGCCTGCGTCTCCCTTTGCCTGTGTCTCTGCCTCTCTCTCTCTCTCTCTCTCTGTTTCTCATGGATAAATAAATAAAATCTTTATTAAAAAAAAGACTATCAGTATAGTATATCTCGTTCTTAACTAATAAGCCCATGGAATTGTGTTTTGTTTTGATTTAATTGGTTTGTTGCATGTGTGATTGGGTTCCTCTCAGTTCGCTTTCTCATAGAGGAGAAAATTTTCATTTTAGTCAATGCCACTTCATTCCATGACAGAACATCCCCTAGGGGAGCCCTCAGGGTGTGAAAAATATGCTGTGGGACTGTGGCAGGAAAAGAGACCCAGACTATCAGTGATGCAGGCTTCAGAGCCCAACTCTTATGAAACTAGAGTTTGTAACAGCCTCACAAAGTCCCCTCGCCACTTGCGAATGACATACCAATATTAAATTGAGCATGACATTTTTTGAAAGAGGAAATTACATAGCAAATATATAGCTGCTAAAAATTATGGGCATTTTATAGGGCAGAGTCTGATTTTTAATAATGATCTGAAATAATGATTTTAAGTTTGAGCAATTAGTTAAGAGTTTAAGGTACAATGGTTTCAAATTAGACTACTGCACATGGTAGAAGAACCCAAATAGCCCAAGACCGGGGTCTTCTGATTGCTAGTATGAGTCTGCACAGGTGTTTAGTAGGCAGAAACCTAGAAATTGCCAATCATCCAACTTGCATGCACATGAAATGGGAGAAATCAATTACTATGTTTTTCTGTTGAACATGCTAATTCATGACCATAAACAAAATGAGGCAATTTTCTGTTTGCTCTACTTGTACTAACACAGAGACCACAGAAAACAGATGAACAAATACAAACCTGTTACTTAATAGTTTCTTCATGTTCTTTGAGATGAATATTTTTATACCCATTTTATAGATGAGGAAATTGATACACAAATCTTATTTATAGGTTAATAAAAGAAGAGAAGCAAAAAAGCGCCAAACAGGATAACTAAACTTTCAATGGTCGAATACCTAAATGGAGGCCAAATATGTACTAATGAATACAGAGACTCTTCTGCACTTTAAATGTTAGGACACACAGAGTTGCATGGGAGTAAATCAGTGAAGGATTTAAAAGTTTGAGAGATGTGCATTCAGAAAAAGCAATGGGGAGAAAATATCAAGTGAGGAGAGAGGTGAACAAATTCAGAGCACAGCAGTTGAGTTTTAGCTTGAATGGAGAGTAGTTTTCCTGACTGGAAATGAAAAATTAATTTGGTGTGATGGCTGGAAGTATCTTTAAAGAAAAGGCAAAATAACTTGGATTTGATGCAACAGGGAATGATTATAATGCATGGAATTTCCTTCCAGGAAAATTTTCTGTGTTTTATAAGGATCAGAGGCAAAAGAATGCTTAAAAATAATCCAGCTCTATGATATTCTGGATTTCTAAGGGAAGGAAAGACAATCAGGTAAGAGGCTGGTGGAGTCATCTAGACAGAAATAGATTAAGGTCTAGGCTACTGGGACAGCTGGGAAAATAGAAAAGTATGATTCCAAAAGGCCATGTCAAGGAAGATTCAGTAGAAGTTGGTGGCTGATGGTTCCCATTTGGGAAATATAAGAGAAAAAGAGTGAAAATGTCTTCTGGTACCTATTGCTAAAGGAAGTACTGGCAGGGTACCAGCAGGATAATGACAGAAAAAGTAGGAAAGGATAAAGAGATACATTTAGTTATTATGGAAAGTTTTAGGTGTCAACACCATATAAAACTGGTAATCTTCTACAGGCAATTGTAGATGGAACTGTAGGTTGCAAAGTGGGCAGAGACTGAACTGATGATGTACATGTGAATGTCACTGCCTAAGGTTATGGTTGAAATCATCATAAATGATAGGATTCTTATGAGAATATGTATATAGAAAGAAGATTTAGAATGGGCTTTAAAGATAGAGGTGTGAGGATAAAAGGTAGTCAAAAAACAAGGAATCTAAGATACAAGGGACCAGAAGGAAATTACAACAATTTGTTGTTAACAATCTTTAGGGAGCAGATCTTCACAGCACATGAAGCTACAAATGACCGCACAGAGAATGATTATATTATCTGTAACATTTAGGTAGCACACCACCACCATTCAAACAACTTAGAAAGAGTGATGAATCTGTTAAACCCATGATCCTTGGCTGCCATGGATAGAACAGGCATGGGCACCTTGCATAAGGTAGAGAAAGTGGTTGGAAATGCGGAGCAAGGGACAAGGCAGACGCTGCATAAATGTGGACACTGGGCACCCAAGGTGGGGGCCATTAAAATATGTGAAAGGGCAGAGAGGGGCTACTGGGGCAAATTCCTATGACTGACTGGTCAGTATGAAGAGCATCAAATAACCTATACAAGAGCCAAGCCTTTCTGTGTCATCATAGGGCTATTCACAGTTGTTCCTGTATATTCCAATCAAAGTTAAAATAATTAGGTATCACGGAAAATTTTTCTTTATTATGTCTCACTTTATGGCTTAGAACAAGCAAATTTTACAATCCTCTTTGGTAAGTCACAAGGATTACATTTTAAAGAATACAAAATAGAGGAAAGAGAGCTCTTGGAACTACCCAGCCTAAACCAGCCTTCCTAACAGTATTTGTTATTTTCTTAAAGTATTAAAAATCTATGAACAGTCTAGGTGAATGCAAAACAGGCCCAACAATGCTGCTTTTGCTATTATTGCATCTTCACAGGGAACCTTGGTCCGCTTAAAACATATTTGAGCTGGTAACGGATTTGTTTTTTAGGTGACATAGGTTTTTGTAAATTAATTGTACTTAGCATTTAGAAGTTAGACCAGATCACCAGTATGTCTTTAAAAGGCAAATTGCAGGGGCGGGGTTGGGGGGCGGGGGAGAAACCTGATTGATGTAGTTGAGGGAGCATGCAACTCTTGATTTCCCTGTCCAGAGTTTGAGCCTCATGTTAGGTGTAGAGATTACTAAGAAAAACAAATTAACTTAAAAAACAAAAGGCAGGGGCACCAGGGTGGCTCAGTTGGTTAAGTGTCTGACTCTTGATTTCAGCTCAGATCATGATCTCAGGGTTCTGAGATCAAGCCCTGCGTGAGGCTCTGCACTCAGTGTGAAGTCTGCCTGAGAGTCTCTCTCTCCCTTTCCCTCTGCCCCTCATTTCCCTGCTCCTGCTGTCTCTCTCTCCCTGGCTCTCCAGGATTTTTTTTTTTTAAAGGCAAACTAGTGTAAGGTATACTGGGCTCCTTGCATGGTACACAGCTAAGGTGTCTCCAGATGAAATACTGCAGAGTAAATTGCATATACTTGTCTGCATTGCACAGGACTAACATTAAGGGAGTTTCATTTTAGAAAAGAAGAATAAGACCCCAATAACAAGCTATCTTTTTAACCCTGACATTTATGCCGATGAGACAAATTCAAATATACAAAATTATAATAAAACCCCAAACCCTAGATAATTAATTCAACATCTGTGTTAAAGAAAGAAAGCACAAAAGCTCTTCTTAGGTTCCATTTTTAAAGGTGATTTATATAAAATGTGAGCCATGTGAGCAGCTTAGAGAAACCCTGTGTCCCCACCAAAGAAAGATAAGGAACTTTTCTCTAACACACTTTCTGCCCTCTTCATTTGTTAAACCGACTTCAAATCATTTACCCAATCAATTTGCAAACCCAGCTGAGTGACCAACCAGCTCTTGCTTTTTAATATTATTTTTATGAAATCCAGGTCACTTCAGAAAGGGATTGTATAAAATTAACCATAAATTATTCAAAGTGATTTGTTTACTATTGCATATTTGTTCCATATTTGCATACTAAATTTTCAGACTGCTGAAATTTATAATTAATTCATATTTATTAAAAAAAAAAAGAAGAAATAATGCCTAAGACTTGCTGTAAAGAAAATCCAAATCTCTCTTTATGAGTGATAAACATAAAATACAAATAAAACTATACTGGAATCTATTGTAGCCTTTCAGTTCATGCCTTAGAAATAAAAAGATATTTGCAGAAATTTAATGAAAACTTTGCAGCACAATTAAATGTAAAATAAGTTTTCACATGCATTTCTCCTGCCAATTGGCATACATAATAGAAAAATGGTAGAGAATAGGTTAAACAGTCTAAAAGGATTTTAACCTTAAATTTGACAGAAGTTAAATGGCTGTGACATTGGGTTCTTCTGCTTTATTCCAGCTAGTAATCCACCCTCAAAGTTCCTGTCAGGTAAATGACCTTGTATTTCATTAACTGATAATTAAATGGATTTATTCCACTAACGGTTTTAATTAAAATGCTAGAAATATTGATTACCCCTCTCATCCTTATTCCCCCAGATGAAAAAAAGGTTTTAGGAATGTTTATTTAGAGAAGACAGAGAATTAAATTAGATTGAATCTCTATGAGACCCGAAGACTGGTTCTTTCATTTCTGCTGCTCAAGCAGAAAAAGGTTTCAATTTTTTGATGTTTGATTAATTATTTTGAAATCCATTTATGCTTACCTTGGTGTTTAATTAAAAATGTCATTTTTAGCATAATTAAATTGGCTATCTGTGGAAGACTAACTTCAAACTTATATTTTAAAAATGCAATGCCTTTTTTTTTTTTTGGTAAAAGAAACTTTTTAGTTATTTGCTTTTTCGGTAGAGCTACTGCCTCATGAATGAGAAACTAAGGAGAGCTGGAGCTTAATTGGATTTCCTACATTTGAATATTAGGCCACATATGCTTATGACTAGTCTAGGTTTATTTGGCTGTGCTCTTTAATCCATTAGTGATTCATTCATTCTAACAAATACAGAGTATGCTCTTCCAAATGTGTTGGATTTCATAGTGTTTACACTGACAAAATGTACCTCATAAAAGCTGTCTTCAGCATGCCTGGGTGCTTTTCTACAGCACTGATTCAAGTAAGTTAAGATACAGTTTCTACTGTCAGTGGTGTCAAAGCACATACAGGCGGTTGGAAAGCGTTCTTGCTAAACATCAGACCTGATAATGACAGAGTGGGAAGTGTAATAAATAGGAAAGGAAGACCTGATCCTTCTTGCTTAAGGCAATTGACCAAAAGGGAAGGCATTCATATGTGTTCCTCCAAAAGGCAATTCTAAAAATGGTCACTATTATTATTTATAAAACAGTGCTAAAAAAGCTAATTTCTATATAAGCAAATAGTAATTCATAAAAAAAAAAAAAGACAACCTGAGCAGTAACTAATGGAAACTAAGTCTGATTCAATAATGAGATATTTTGTTGTAGCTTTTAAACCAAAACCAGCTCAAATCAACACATTTTCTAAAATGTCTGATTTTTGATAAGCTTCTTCTAAATTCTTCTCTAGCTAAGTTTGTGACTGTTTAGTTCTGGCTTGCTGAAGTCATAGAAATGAGAACACATGCAATTCTTATGCTTATGACAAGGCCTCAAGAAGTGATGGTAACTATTTGCATTACTTTGAATGGAAAGACAATAAAGGGAGAAATACTGATCCAAAGACTTTAGATAAATTCCTGTTTTGGTGCAATTTCATATATCATGATTTAGGTATCTGTTTTTAATAAGAGATGCCTAAAGGTATTTAATAAGGTATGCCTAAAGGTATACCTTTTCGGGGTACACTGACACACTTTCTTTTTTGATGAAGAAAGGCAAGTGTAGTCATGCTGATAATATAATTCTTTTAATTCTTCAAGTAATTCCAGGAAGGGTCTTGAATCTGTTTGTGCTCTGCATAAAAAGGCATATTTCATAGAGCTGGGCAAAGTGGATTCATGGTTGCCCAATGCCCCATAGACATCAAGTTCTGAACTTCAGTTACTAAAAAGAGTAGTAACTTTCAGCACTCATATCCCTAAATTACCCTAGTAGTGCCAAAATTTATTGGCTAGATTCAGCAGCATAATTTCAACTGTGCGGATTTTCTCAAAGATTGTTACAAGTCAGTGATACATGTTCCTCCTGTCATTATCAGGAGAAGATTCTGGCAAAAGCTTTTACCAGACAGCTTCATTCAAAAAGTGAGGAGGCCACTGAAAGTTGGCTCAGGCTTCCTAAGAAAAGGTTAAAAAAAAAAAAAAAAAAAAGGCTGTACATCAGAAAAAAAAAAAAAAAAAAAAAGAGGACTAGAAAAAATGAAAGTGAACAGGATTCCAAAGCTTACATTTCTTACCAGTAAAAGGAAACATACACCTCAGTTTTCTCATCTAGCAAATGGGAATAATGCTGAGGGAGAAGGATGGTTCCTTTCTAAAAGCACTAGCTAGCATCTGCTTCACTAGAAGTGAAGACCAATGAACGCCATTCACAAAATGATATTTGAACCGGCAGTTCAAATTTGCATAGAAGAACAAAGACACAGAGATAAGACAAGTTGGCCTGAGCTACTATACTTTAAAAATGTCAGGTTTCATTTTCATAATAATAGAAGCAGGGGTTTACAGAATATCTATCACTTCTGGTATTTAAACAACAACCACTTGTCAAGATTGCTGATAGTCCCAGCGTATTACACCTACTTTCTTGGCTACTGTTTTGTGAGATAGTGACTTGGTATGCCCTCAGATACATATGGAAATATTTTCAAGTTACTAATATAGTTGTAGCGCCTTTCCCATGAACTTTAAGCAAGTAGCCAGGACAAAGAACTTTATTTTTATCACCGATATGTGACATATTTTAACCTGTCTACATACAAAAGTAGTGCTGTTAACAATTGCAACTTTCTTCAAGTATGCTATGAATCACTGTATTCCTTTTCCCTTTTTTCATGCACCATTGCCACTATCTTACCTTCAGCAGTTTTGCTAGATTTCAATGAAGATGGAACTAGAGGGCACACATTAGAATTTTATATCAGTTCAAGAAGGGGAGAGAAGAAAGACATATGAAGCCAGAATGACATTCATTGAAGGTTCCCTAGGGAAGATAACACATGTTTTTGTCTCTCACCTGCTAGGCATGCTAAATCAGTGCAATGATAAGCTAATTTATGAAATATATTTCATTGAAACCTGGACATCTTTACTGTTGCTAGTTCAGCCATTAGAATTTCAGAAATAATGGAAGCCTAATTTTTAAAACATAGAAGACGTGAAATCTCTGTATGCAGCTTCAGATGTCTAACTAAAATAATTGTTAACCATGCAGGCACTTAGCTTAAACTCAGAATCTCTGTCTGTGCCTCTCTGAAACTTGTCACACCAGTGTTGAATGCTGTTAATTTTCATTAGTGTCAAAGTGATGGGGTTTTGGGAAATCCAAATTTATATAAATAAAACCTACTGTATGTTATTATATGTGTTTTCAGATGTATAACTGCCATTTAGCTCTTCAAATGTCCTTTATAATGCTTTATCACTCAAATGTCCAAACTTGGCTTTTTTCCTGCTTTTTTAAGACTCAATCTTGACCCATTTTTCTTCGGAACTGACTTTAACAAAGCTTTTAGGCAATCACAATCAGAAGAGTGAGCATAGAGATGATAGCCATGATTCTAGAGGTGTGTGCTTCAATGTTTCCAGGTGGGCACTATTAAAATACAATGCCATCATGGTAGCCCCTGAAACCAATTCTGTTTTGTTAGCAATAGAGCAGATAGTTTTTCATATAATCAATGCCATCTCCAAGGAATGGCAAATTAAATGTGGATCAAATTAAAAGCATCTAAGCATAAAATTAGAGTCAAAACAAGAATTTCCCATTAAAAAGTGCTATTTAGTCTTGTGTGATATTTTTTGAAGGCTCCTTCTCCCTGCCATGCTCTGATCTCCCTGCCAGGTTCCCAAGAATTGTGTATAAACAGTGTCTGCCTCCCTTACCAACGTCCTGCTCCTCTCGCCAGCCTTACTTGAATTCAAGACAGCCTTATTTGAGGCTCAACACATGAGTGAGCTCCTCTGTCACCCACACCAGAAAGTGCCATCAAGGAGCATACAAGGCAGGAAGATGCCAGTTATAAAAGACATTGTTTACCCACAAATATATTGTCAATCAGCAATGATGGGAAAGGAAGTGCAGCAAACATTACTGATAGCTTAATGGCATTTAAATAAGATACTCAAGGTTGAAAATTTCAGTGCCAACCTTGTTCTTTTAACTATGAGCCCTGTAGGATGAAATAGTTTTTCCTGATATATGCATATAGATAAATTATTTGGTTTTTAATTTAATGACCCGATTCTCCTTGTGCACAGAGTCAGAATTTAAGTAAAATTTAACTTTTCAAGATCAGGTCACTGTCAAAAGCAAATACTCTTTTTCTTTAGCCAGATAATAGCACCACCCCGAAGCAAAGTACTGGTGCATGTTTTACAGCAAAGATGACAACAAAAGATTTAGGATTGTCATAGAAATAAATCCGTAAATGAGAGGTGACTGGTTTGTAACTTTTGTGCTTGAATGATCCATTGATTACAGTAAACACACCTGTTCATCTGTCAAAGACCAGAAGCATCATGGCATGGCAGTGTTTTAGGAAACGAAGGCCTCTCTTGACAAAGACAGAAGCGAATTTTTATTGGGTAATCATACGAGGAACTTCTGAGCGCTCTGTGTAACAAATTAGGGAGATTAACTGGAAAGGCTAAAAAATAATTTATATAGTCAGAGAAACACAAATGTTTCAGTATGTGAAAGCTGGTGAGTAGAGAGAAGACAGAAAAGAAAACAGGCAGAGAGAAACAGAGAAGCTGCGGGATTAGAAATCTTGGTCCCCACAATACAATAAGGAACTAAAACAATCCAAGGCTTTGTTATATAGACTTTGTGCCATTTTAAAGCAAACTAGAAGAAAATTTCAAGTACTTAAAATTCTTTTTACTTCCTAGGCCAGTAGAACTCTCGGGAACATCTTGGAAACAAAACCCCTTGGGCAGTATTTACAGAGAGATCAAGGGAATGTCTCAAGAAACCAGCACTATGTTAGACTTCTTTGCTCCAAGGTCACCAGATGAAACCTAGCCAGGTTAGAAATTACTGACAGCTTTCCTCTCTGATGCTGGCCTGGAAATACTTGAGACGAGGGAGAAATGACCTTCACAGAAAAAGCCACTTCTTTGGTCATTATTTGACAGCCTTTGGAGGGTAGTAACTTCCCATCCCTATCACCTCTTCAAATTCCTGAAGTGCAATCCCAACCCCATCTGAACTACAATCTACATAGATGGTTGGGCTCACAATGCCTCCCTATCATTCTGTGGTAAGCAGCAGATTACCAAACTAAATCAGACCATTTAACGTCAAATCATCTGTCAGAAATGGTCTACTCCAGCAAATGTCTCATCCTCAAGGCTCTGCAACTGAGTAGCTTTCTCACAAGTCAAAATTATGAGCTCTCTCTCTATGTGTATACATATATGTGAGCATCTATTAACGTAGGATTCATTAATATTTCAGTATGTCAGGTGAATATATCTACAAGAAACAAGGGAAAGAGGCAAATAACCAAAGTCAGCGTTATGAGTAATTCAAGGCTATGAATTGAGTCCTATGTGAAGGTGAAGAACCGAGCATTTTTCATTTCTATTTCAGATGGCTTTTGTTGGGCAAAGAATGAAGACTAAGCACCAAGTACAGCTCAAATGTCCATGTATGTAAAGGATGTCTCTTATCTTTATGTTTCCTCCGAAGACACATAGTTGGCATAAGGCAACACTGTACCCCTTCTTTAACAACACAAATGTATAAGGAAACATGCTTATAAATCAGGAGGATGGAAAACCATTGGGGGTATTAGAAAACACTAGCAAAACAAAGCAGGAGATAGAAAGAGAATGCAGCAAGAAAATGAAGAAGTCAAGAAAAAGAAAAAGAAAAAGAAGAGAGGGGCAATCAGGAAACACTTTCCTCAACATAATATGCGTCCTTGTAGATGGGTTTTACCATTGATTCCTACTTTCTACTTTCAGGGCCAGAAGATTTCAAACTCTCATTAGGACAATACAATAGTATGAGAGTCCCTTTCAAGAGACCCAGAGCATTAATCCACCTTATTATATTTATTTCAAAGCTATACTGAAATGTGCACATTTGTGCTAGTTGTACTAGTAAGTCTCAATTCATCCTCTTATATTGTCATGAAAACTTTTTTATCTTAATGAAAAAAATTCTAATACTATGTGAACTTTAATTGTATTGCCAATTTCCTTGTCATATTGTATTCCCATGGTAGAGTATTAACACTGATATACTTTAACTGTGCTTCATGTATAAATTTATACACACATAGGCATATGCATTTTTTAATGGGATTTACCTGAGTAATGCTAATAGGGAGCCACACATGTAAATCCTTGCGCATCAAAATGAAAATACATCTCTACATATTCTCAAATAAGGTTTCTTGGGGGTTCATTTTATGTTTGTGGGGAATTCATGTATATTTGTAACCAGTTCTAATCATCTAAAGGTCACAGAATTTGGAGTATTTTTTAAATGCTCCTTTCTGTGGTGAACGAATGGAACAGACCATGTTCAGATTTGTTGCCTTCTTCATAGTCCATTCCAACACAAGATGCCTAATTTTAAGGACATTTTCCCCCTATTTAAAAAAATAAATCAACTTTGTGAAAGAAAAAATATATAGCTGCCAAGTATATAGAAGTTCAAAAGTTTTTCTATTGCCTGAAATAGAGATGCAAGAAATTACATTAAAGTTTTAAACAGAAACAGAAGTTTTCAGTCGATGTAGATAAAAATCTATTAGAGATAAAATTGTTTTGACAAAAACTGTGTAAATACAATGCCACTGGCTGCAAGCCTATTATTGAATGCAAGTGGAAAATAAGAATAGCACTCCTGAAGGGGCATTGCTAAAGTGACACAAAATAAACACAACCATTTCAGTATAATTTTTCACATTAATTATGTTCTCTTATCGTAGATGTATAACTAGCCAAGTATAACAACAATAACAAGATAGCACTGAAGTTATTTTGCAAACAGGAAAAAGCAAATAAAATAATACTGATATGCTAGTTATTAGATTACTAGCCTTTTATCTTGTGGAATAGCTTCCCTGAACAAAAAAGACTATATTAATCATTTCTGTTCCTCCAAGTAAATGATATTGCATTTCTGGAAAAATAATGTTAACAGCCTTTTTCCTTAAAGATACCTTCATTTATTTGCAGATTTGCCATCTACAAATCTCCAACTACTAAGAATATTTTCAAAAACAACTTTTAGCATAAGAATGTTGGTTTCTTTATTCTCTCTCTCACCAGGCCAAAATATAATACCCTAAAAACAAAATTTTCCCACTTTCTTTAATGGAATCTTTGTACTGTTATTTGCAATTTTATCAAGGATGTACCTGTAGATTGCATCCTTTTTAGTCTCCTCCAGTAAACTCCCCTTTATCCAAGTTCTAATTGTAGCTTTCTGTTATTTCTCACTGAGCAGAAGTTATTTCTCACTGAGCGGAAATATCACACTGAATTCAACCAATCTCCATGGATGGTCTTCAAGGTTTGTCCTCTAGAGGCCATCGTTTTTGTCAGTTAATCTTAGAAATAACTCGCAAGTTCAACTCTAATATGTTTGGTTAACATAGGTCCTTCAGTTTTTCAACTCAAAGACAGCAAAAAGTTCTTCTCTCTGCCTGGAAAGTCCTAGCTTTCTGACTTTCTTTATTGTATCGTATATTCCACTTCTTCCACTTACATACTTTGTATTCTTCTCTTGCCTTCAGATCTACCTTTCTGTACACTGATCATGCCAGATTTAATCGGATGCACACCTGATTATTCATGACTGCCACAGAGAGAAGATGGGCATATTTTTCTTTATTAGACCCAAACATTCTTTTTGTGAAGGAAAAATTCACAAGAATCTTCCAGGGAGTAGAAGAGCAGTAAACCATTTCTCCCCTAAAAATTGTATCTGTGATGTGCCTTGAACAAAATCTGAGGATTCAGTGGGTAGCGTACCTAGTGACAGTAGTTTATGAAAACATACTGCCAAAAGGTCATCAAAGGGAAATGGCACCAGTTAAGGATTCCTTACTATTTCACATCTTAGATTTTTGTTTTACATTTGTTCATACTTTTATTTTTACATTTTTTGACTGTATATATATGTAAGAGTCCCATGCCATTAATACAATAAATTTTCCGAAGTAGTATTTTTGTGTCATTTCCAAATTACATTCTTTGAAGCTTAGCATTCATAAAGTTTAGAACCTTGGTCTCCAGGGATAATAGGATATTAAAATATACCACTAGATATGCCTAAGACTCTCAAACAAAAGAGGGTTATACATGAGGGCTAATGAGAACAGACAAGAAAGAGTTGGTCTCTATTCACAATGTAAAGCATATTGAAGAACTAACTTATTTTAAGGATTGATTAGAATAGATGCTTATGCTTGCATTTTACTTATGTAGATATTTACAAATTGTCACACACACAAAAAAACGAAAATTACTTCTTTTCATCTCCCTAAGACACTTATGAGGAAAATAAAAAAGAAATGTTGAGGAGAAAACTAGAAAGTCATGGACCCCAAAAAGAAATAAGAGGGCTCAATCCTCTTTAAGGCCTAAATCAAAGCTCTGCAGTATTTTTAAATGTTTTTAAATGTTTTTTTAAAAATGATTTAATATAGTGAGTTGAGATACATTACATTAGATATAATTAGACCTAGACAGGAAAGGTGGTTCTGAGAAGCTAATGAAATATCATTAAGGTTGAATATAAGATTGTTGATTAGGATAAAGCTAATCCTGATTAGGATAAACAAGATAGGAGCTAGAGATCTTATTTTTCCTCTTATTTATATATTTATTTTGTGAGTAAGGAAGAGGTATGCTACCTCACCTTTATTGGGAAAAAAAAAAAGAATGTTACCATTTTTACATTTTGTTAAAAAATTCCATCATGACGATAATGTCTTTTCCACTCTATTCTTGGGAAAGGCATTTGCCTTGAGATGTATCTATATTAAGCTAAAAGATATGAATAAAAATTGAATTTACTTGCGGTATATTATGCCTTTATGGCAAAGAAGTACTACAAGGCCCCAAGCAGTCTGCTCCTTCCCTCCCAAAGCTCACCCCATACCAGGTCTCTCCTAGAAAAAGATTTTCAGTCCCTCATTCCCCTTCCACCTTTGCCCACTTAATACCTAATCATTATTCAGATCTCTTGTCCATTCTAGGTCTTAGTGAACACTGACTTCCCTGACTTGATCAAATCAACTACAAATTCTCCTAACACTCTGGACTTCTCCCTTCTCCCTCTCCTAACATTCTTCATAGGTGCAATTTTACTTTTATTTATGCAAATATTTGATTACCTTCCATATTCCTTAGGTCTCATGAGGAGACAAGTCCCCATCTGGTTTTGCTCATTACTGTTTTCCCAAAAGCTTAGTGTGGTTCCTAGCACATGGAAGGTACTCAAAAAACATTTGACAACTGAATGAAGGAATGAACAAATAAATGATTTTCACTTTGTATCAAAATGGTTGTGTCGTGTAGATACAAGCAATCATTGGTTCAAGTCATGAGATAGATGAAGATGACTGCAGCGTCTTCTTTGTAAAAATTTGATGTATACTTGAAAGCTCTTCTCCAAGAGTAAATATCTCAGTTCTTTGAGTACATCAATGATTAATCACAAACCATAATTTCATGTACACTCATGCAAAAGCAACTTAGGTATTTCTGGATCACTTACAACTCCTTTAATCATCTTCAGGTCTTATTTGTAAGTATCAATACATCATAACATTGACACATTATGAACTATTCAATAGCAATAGCATTTAAACATTTTATATTGCATATATAGCCATCTACACTTTGAAATTTAGAGACTGATATTGCCATATCAGAACCAAACTTCCTGCTTAGGCACATGAATTCATAAAGGATTTCATAATCTTTAGTTGCTCCTTCCTCTATACTTCCAGAAGAGATCATTTACGCCTTCATTTTAGCCATGTTTTTGGCTGGCAGTATGGTTATAGTTATGTATAACATTAATTATTTCCTTATCTATAACAATGTAGGAATAGGAACCAAATTCTGTTCATTTAATACCACCTCCAATACTCGCACCAACAACCATGCACAGTGCTTTGGTGGTTAAAACACAATGTATGTGTAAAAAAATAAGTAAGAGAGAGGAAAGGAGGAAGAAAGTAATAAAAGGGGGAGGCAGATAGAAAAAGTGGTCTTTCCATTGATGGTGCCATTTTGCTTGGATCGAGCCATTAGATAATACCAACTATGTGCTGCAGTTATTTTGCATAAACTCAACAATTTTTAAGCTTTCACTGATACAACATACAATCACCTGCTGATTAGCTTTTCATTCCTTCTCACTATCTCTCTCCCCTCAATTATCTGGCTGAAATGCTAATATACAGTGAAACAGGCAAAATGTTGGTTGGAGAAAAGAAAAAGAAACAAAACAGAAACACATAAGACATAGAGTTGAATATATTGTCTACCGCCCAGTGCCTCTGCCTGTATCAGAATGGAAGTTTGGGCCCAGTTAATTCTACCATGCTTCCCATCCTTGCCCTTCTTCATACCTACTCAAAAAAGAAAGTCCTTTTTCTGTGTATTCACCTGTCCTCACACATTACTGCTTCCAACTCCTCTTCTGCATATCTTCAGCATTCCTTTCCTCAAAACTACAGGTTTTGAGGTTTTCTTCCCCTCTACACTTGCCATTATGTGAAGGGAGACAGTCTCTGTGGTCCCCATAGTCTTTTCCAAACTATTGTTCCCTTACCCTAGTTTAAAAACATGTCCCTTGGGGTGTCTGGGTGGCTTAGATGGTTAAGCATCTGCCTTGGACTCAGCTCATGATCTCCAAGACCTGGGATTGAGCCCCATGTCTGGCTCCTGGCAGTGGGGAGTCTGCTTCTCCTCCCTCTTTCTCTTCCCCTGCTCGTTCTCTCTCTCTCTCTCTCTCATTGTCTCATATGAATAAAAAGAATCTTTAAAAAACTAAGAAAATAAAAATAAAAACATGGCCCTTGAGACAAACCTTGAATCTCTGTGTATGGCTCATTATTCCTGGATTTTTCCCATTCATCAGTGGAGGATTATGGTACCTGGCTCAGGATCTTTATCTCTCTCCCAACCCTGGTCTGTTTTGGACAATTCCATTTTACATGAGGGTCATTCTTCCCACATTCCAGTTCCTTCACTTCTTCAATTTTGATAAGCTAATCATTCTGCAATCCACTCCCATAATCATATTCTTGCCATATCTAGAATGTAAATTCCCACATTCCACTTCTCTGACCACAATCTCTGATTTCTCCCAGCTCACTTGTGTTGGTTGTGTCTCTCTCTCACTCTCTCTCTCTCATTGTTAACGCATTTCATCTTCCCAGACGTGTCTTGAGTAATTATAATCCCTGCTCATATATCAGCAATCTAGCAATCTGCAGTCTTCCTGTTTTTTCCAAGCTAGATCTCAGGGTTCATTATACCAACCATCTCCTTGCCACTATTCTATGACTCTTGACTCAATTGAACATAGTCTTATATATGCTACAAGTAACCCAGAACAAAAACAAAGCAATAAAAGAAAACCTTTATGTAATATCGCCCTTTGGCTGTGATCTTTCTCCCCCCTTCCTTTCACAATCAAATATCTTATTAGAGTAACCTACCCTTTCTGTAATTCTTTACTCTGAATTGTTCTTAGACCCACTATAACCTGGCTTCCATCCTCCAGGATCCTGGTCTTTCCTCCACGACTACCTATCTCAGAATTCATCGCTTTCAACCACTGTCTCATCCAAAGCCAGCAGTTGCCTCTGTTCTCCCTTCCCTTCCAACAGTTACCAAGTTCCACTGATGTACTATGATGTATCATAAGTTAATATTCATTGAACTTATGCTGTGTTCCAGGCTCCGTGCTAAGTGCTTTACATTTCATCCTCACAACCCTGTGGAGTACATAATCCTATTATTATTCCCATTTTATGCATATGAAAAGTATAACTAGAGATGATAGGCTAGGCCAAGATTTTTCTATCTTCTAAATGTCTCATCCTCTCTATTTTCCTGTTGTCACAGCCTTGTACCAGCTCACCTAGAGGCTCCCCTCCTCACTGCTTTGCTTGGCTCCACTCCATGGCCCCCATCCATGCTCTCCACTGCTGTCAGAGACTCCTCTCAATTTCATGGCTTAAATACTTCACAGGTGCCCCTTTCCTGTCACAATAAAGTTCAGTTGGTCATACTTGTCACACAAGTCTGTTCATAGTCAGCCCCTTGCTGGCCTCCCTGTCCTGCCACTTTCTCTTCCCTCCCACCCAAACGGAATTACTCATTGTACCCTAACAGTGTCACACTGTGGCTGCTTGCATGAAGTAGACTTCCATCCAATTTATTTTTATTCAGTCTTTAAAACTAAGTTTCCACATGGGAAGCTTCATGATAGCTGGTATAGACACCACCACTGTGACTTATCATGCTGCACTCACAGCATGGAGGTACATGTCACTTTTCCATATTCAACTCGAAGTTCATGCAGGGCTGGCAGGGCTGTGGTTTTCTGAACTTTGAACCATCAGTTCTACTCACAGGGCCTGACGATATTTAGAAGAACTCAAATAGTTGCTTTCTCAATCTCTTCTTTCCAACTTAGCTGTCCTGATTTGAACCCACACATCAAAAGAATGTTTTTCAAATTCCATCACACACCTAAAGATATGTTTTTATGATTTTCAAGTGCAAAACAAATGATGTTTTGATAAGTTAACACTCCTAATGAAGACAGCATCCGTGAATTTAGAGTAAAACAGAATCCATTTGCTTGTTTTGATGGGCAAGTCATTTGATTGCCAGCAATTATATGTGTGTAGATATTTCTGCACATGTACCATTTGCTGCATTGCAAAGCCTGCTATATTTAAAGGTATATAGATTTTTGGTTTAAAATGTCTAACAGATACAGGGACACTTTTATTTTAAAGAATTTTTAAAATAAGTACAAAACATTTCTGGGCAAAACACAGGGTCCTTACAAATACTAGTCTACATACAACCAAGCAAGAAGACAACTATTTGCATGTAAATCAGTAAGCTTAATGGTGGATTTCAGGTCTCTTGAGAACTATCTAACATAAAGCAACGAATAAATTGAATGGTACCACATTGTTCTCACAAAAACTAATAAACATGGCTTTATAGCACTCTGTTCTTTGAAGTGATCTCCTCTTCTACCATTATTTGGCTTCACATATGTATTTCTACAACTTTCACATATGCAATAATACTTTTAAAAATTAAGTACTGTAATTAATCACCCACTTTCAACATTTTTTATGTGTTTAGCAAAATAAGTCCATTGAAATACAATCATTTTCCCATAAAAACATTTGACATTCTTTTCCCCCAACTATACTTATCAATACCTTAAATATAATCATTGTCTATTTCTATCAGTGTTCCTCAGTAGATGTTGTTCTAATTCATTCATCTATCCTAGCTCCTAGTTCTAAGACAGCTTCCTAGCCACAGCCTAATTAATAGTTGAGTTCTCTGTCGAAGGTAGTACTTTCTAAAATTACTTTCAATTTAATAATTACAGATGGATCCATGATGTTTGCTTCATGTGATTCTTTTTTTTTTTTTTTTTTTTTTTTAGGGAATGATACAAATTAAAATAGACAATAAAACATCCAAACACAGGACCCTTGTGACTTACGTCATATACATAACTTACATACACCTTAAGGCTTGAAGCAAAGACTTTTTACTCTGACCATGACTCAGACATCGAGCTTTCCATAATTCCCTGTTATTCACAGTTGCAGAATTGGCAAAATGCTTTTCCATGCCTCATTCCCTCACTAAAATAAATTGGCTCCCAGAGTTTCCTGGAAAGGCTGTAACTTTATTTTCCAATCTGAAAACAATTAATAAAGTACTCAGTGGTGAGACCCAAATAATACAAGACAACTTGACCTTGGCAGAACATATACTTCATTGAGCTAGGAACGATTTTCCCTTTCAAAACTTCTCTGATTAAATTCAGTAACACTGAGGTCACTCTTGAGCCCTACACTGAAAGCTGACCCTAATGTCTGGCCCTCACTTCCTTTAGCTTTGAATTCTTGACATGTTTTTATCTTAACACCAAATCAATTGTTATGGCTACAGGATTCTTTCAAGCTTGGGGTGTAGTTAGGAAACTGGATGATATGCCAGAGGTCAATCATTTTCAGAGTGGTCTGAAAATCAAATTGTATTCTGTTAAAACTACAGCGATTTCTACACTGAATCTATCCCTACACCCATACCTCCCCCAAATCACTGGATCTCAAAAAGAATAACCTTAACAAGAGAATTACTATTAATCAATTAGGTTGGATAGCCACGATGTCTTCAGCCTATAGAAAAATACAGAGTAAGTTTCATTCATCACTGTTTTCAGAAAGCTTAAAACCAGGAAGAAACAGTAATGAGTATATATAGATAGTGCCAAAAAACTGTAAGGGAAGACTTCACAGAGAAAGTGAGCTTTGAACTCAGATTTGATGTGTGTTCAAAACGGAGATTAATCAGAAGAAAGAAAATCATTCCACATGAAAGCAACAACATAATCCCAGTTACCACTTACTGATCATTTACTATGTGGCAGGTGCCACACTGAGCACTGCACACACTTAACACTGGCTAATAATACAGCCCTGTGATGTGGGTACTTTTATGATCCCCATTTTTCAGATAAGGATATTAAGGCTTAAATAGCCCAAGAAACTTGTTCAAGGTCACCCAGCCAGGTGGCATGGGACCAGGGTTCCCTCCTATGCAGTCTCAGTGCAGGAGCCACTCTTAATCATTACACTCAGCTACCCTAAACACATGTGTGGAGCTTTGGGGGCAATGAGGAAACTGATCCAACTAGTAATGAAAGCTATGTGAAGTAAAATAAATTTGCCATATGAATTAGACTGTAGGCTGCCTTAGAATGAGAAAAGGTTCAAATTTGAGATAAGGAGCTACAGAAGGTTTGAGAGCAAGAGAGCAGTGTTAGAAGGAGACAGAGCTGGGAGAACATGCAGAAGCATAGGCTGGTTTGGTGAAGATGGGGAAGTACTTAGGTCTTTGGTAACTGTATCTGGTAAACTCTGCTTCAGTAACAACCCCCAAATGTTGGGGGCTTACAAAAACAAATGTTTACTTTTCACTTACATTACATGTCTGCTAAGGATGGCTGTGAGGGAGTTGTGAGTTTTGAGTTTCCTCCCTCCGTCTGTCTGTTTCGTTCCTGAATACAGGATGAAGGAGCAGCCCTTATTTGGACATGCAAGTCTTGTGGCAGAGGAAAAGAGCCAGAGAACTGACAGAGATGTGAGATGGCTCCTAAAACATCTGCTCACTCATCACTGTCAAAAGCAAGTCACATGGCCAAGCTTGGGCTCCAGAACCATGGGGCAAGGGTACATCCTCCTCCACAGGAGGCCTGCAAGTCACATGATAGTAGGCAAGGGTATATAATCCTCTTACAGGAAAGGGGAATGAATCGTGGGAACAATAATGCCATCTACTAGAGGAAGCCGGGGCTCTTTAAAGATGCTGTCACTATAAATTAAAGCAGCAGACCGAAATGAGTAAACTTCATAGAAGGGGGTGAAATCTCTTGTTCTCCCAGATAGAGGGCTCTGTCCTGAGGAGAACAACTGCTGTTCTATTTCCATATTTTCTGGTGTAAAAGCCTTATGCTGTATGATTTTTATCGTCTTGTGCCTAAAATCTGTCAAAGACTGAAAAGTGAGTCAAAGACAGTTTATATGAATTGATGGGGTGGATAGGAATCCTTTATACTCTGGTTCATTACAATGAAAATTAAATTAAATTCGAAAAATAAACAGAGAAAGGACCCAGTTAACATGTGTCATACCTTCTTGATCTTCTATCATAGATGGCGCTACAATTAAGATGACTTTACCTGCTGACTCTTTGTGGCTGCTGACCTAATAAAATATTCTAGTTGCATACAAAATATATGTGATACAAATGAATGATAGTAAAGAATGAACTGATCTAAATAATTTTGGTGCTAAACAAGTTGCCCCCACATATGCAAATCATTAATTAAATCAAACAAAAATTATGTAATGGTATTCTTAGAATGAACTGTCTCCAAGATTTTCTTCGGAATTTTTGAAACCTACAAAACTGCCATCTGAATCTTAGCTTTACACTGTTTGGTTTTCTTGCTCAAATTTTTTGTTCCTAGAAGTCATTTATAGCTTCCAAGGTCTTTCCAAAAGGTCCACTGTTTCTCTGGTTCAAAGCCTGGTTCTTTGATTCCCTTCCTAGCTCCCCATCAAGCACTCCTGCTTGGATTCTTATACACAGATGTATATCTCTGGAAATTTACCATTTTATCTGAGCACAAAGTTTGCCAAATCCAGAACATTCCCATTAAAGATCAGTTTTGTCTGATTTTCAATTAGAAGATGGTCTGTTCCTCTCCTTTCTTGCAATTTTACCAAATCTTTTAGGGGAAGCCCAAGTTTTAACAGAACACAACATTTGAAAGCTTGAGGAAGATAAATATTAGGACATGTGATAGATATTAAGTACTTAATAGGTATTTGCAGAATAAATTGACCAAAGGATACACTGACCAATCATTGAAGCAGTTAAGTCCTTCTATATAGCAAAAACTCCTAAACTTTCATTCATAAAACATTTAAAGAGAATACAGTATGTGTTTTTCATGTAAGATGCTTGATAAATTTTTTTCATTTAGTGGGCAAGGAGAAAAAAGTATGGTCAGTGGTTCATAGCAAAAAAGATATCCAATCACATTATCTCCCACCTCCCCCATTATTTAAAATAAAGCAAGCATTTATAAGCCCTGGGGAAAAGGAATGAATATAATAATGAAAATTCTACCACTAGGAAGAGAAAGTTGTCTCATACTCTATCATCTACAATGCCATTTCATAAATACTACAGAATGCTATCAGAATGTCATCAAGGTCTAAGAAGGCTTCTTTTGTATTATAATGATCTACTACACTACTATATTTATAAAAGAACACTGACAACCCACAGCATAACCACATCTACAGTATATTACATTTGCTTTCTAAAGACCTTTACCTAAATTGACAATCGAAATGCTGCTGTAAATTTTTAAATCATTTTAAACATCTCATTTATGTGGCAAATTCAACACCTTATTCTAAGGCTACTTTCAGCAGAGTAACTCAAATAGTCTTATGAGCTACATCTTATTGGTGAAATGCTGGAGTGCTGGGTTCAATCATAACAACGAACTTTGAAGCACTAGAAGAATGTGAATAGAATCCCATCTCTTCATGCTGCAATTACTGCTCTCAGGAGATCAATAAATGTATTTCTCCAACTTGTGTACAACTGCACAACTGTAATATATAGTGTTTACTAACTCTGTTTTGCTACATTTGTAAAACCTATTTAAAATCTAACCAATCTCAATCTTAAAAAATCATAAACTATTCAATCATGAAATCCAATCATGAAATCATAAACTATCTAAGAAAGCATTCCAAAAAGTGGAAAATTGGTAAATATAAAACCTCTCATTATAACATCATGAGCTTATTTGCATAAGCACAGAAGCGGTGCTAATCTTAATCTTGTACACAAACATAGGGTACATAAAGAATAATTTTCTAAAAATAACATGGTAAACAATAGATGAGATATTTCAAGCACAATATGAGATTTTAGTAATATAAACATGAAAACAAAGCTTCCTAACAAAATGAAATACTATTTTGGAAAATGAGGCATGGGAAGCATATTTCCTAATAGAACATATGAAGTATAAAATATCTTGATTTAATTTAAATCTCTCTATGTATAATCTGTGAATTTTTCAAAATTCACCAAAATTATTGGCAGTAGAAGAAAGACTAGAAGGAAATATTATACATAAGAATATTACTCATCCTTAATATCCAATAAGAGAGTTGTGACTTTTATTTCTTTTTTACTGTTGCCTGTAGCTTCCAGTTTTCTTCAATAAATATCTATTATTATTAATATTAGAACAATGAATCATTTAGAATATTAAAAGAACTAACCCTTTGAATCAGGAAAGGGTTACACTGTTAAGCAGACTTTATACACTCTGTGGAAGGGCTTACCTTTTTTACTTCACATTTCAAAGAACACTGAAGGCTCACATTATCAGGTTATAATTTCACTCTGTTGGAGTTATTGCTTGCATATAAATCCTAGCAGGAGACATTAGCTGTGATAGGGATATTTTCTCTCTGATCCAAAAGCATCTTGCCTTTTTTCCCTGAACTATTGTAAAAATTATTACAAAAATGTCTTGGAAAATAAAATCAATGCTGTACCTAACTCCACTGCATTAACAGGTTTTTCATCAAATTCTACAAGTAATGCATTATATTGCTTTTCTTTTCCAAAATAGCAACATGAGGTAATTTCCATTATACTCTTTTTATAATTGAAAAAAAAGTTTCATTTTCTAAATGTTGAACAATACAATAAGCTGCTTGCTTATATTCTCATCTGGGACCTTATTTCTAATTTCAATTTAAAGATGGTTTGAAGTAAATTAAATGGGCCTATGAAACAAAATCTTCTCAAAACCCAAGTTTAAAATGAGATGAGATCTTCGATTAAAAATTTTACATGTTACGTTGTGACAGCGTTATTTAATCGTGACAGGAAGAGGCAGCTGGTAACTGCAGCCTCAGTTTGCAAAGAGGAAAAGAGAAATCCACATATTAGAAGAATAAATTTCTGGGTATTACACAGATATGGCCCATATTCACCTAGCTTTTGGAAAGTGGTTTTCTCTTTCTTTCACATCAAGGTCATTCCAAACTAACTACTTTGTTTAGTCAATGTAATACAATGTAATATGGCAAAGTATTGTTATACTCACCAAAGACATAATCTCAAAGCACTGAAGAAGTTCAGCTGTGTTTAAAAATCCAAGGTCTAATCTTTATAGCTTCCTAATCAGTGAATGCTTACATGCAACTAGCTCACTAAAACATGTCATAAACTTACACATATGTACTTTGATTAGGAACAAAGTTTAGGATTGTCCATACATTTATAGAAAAATCCCACTTATATCTAGAAATCCAGAGATGTGGGGCTAGCTTAAGAGCATTCTTCTACTGGGGAAAAATGCTGAATGGCTTTCATTTTGAAAAAAAATCTGTGCCTGTCTTTTTTCATATCTTTCTCTCTCTTTTTTTCCTTTTTTAATTTTTTCAGAAACTAGCACTTCAGCAAATCACATATTTAGGCTGTGTTATGATGCATGGTGTTTTCATAGTAATGTGACATGTCTAAATGACAAAACGCTGGCTATCTACCAAAAATGCAAAGTAGTTTAAATATTTTTCCAAAGGAAAAAAAGGCCATTATCAATTTCTTCAGCAAATTTCTTTGCTGTAAAATGGCAGCCAACCAACTTAACACCAAATTTTCACAAAGTACAATGAAACAAAGGGTTTTAGGTATTGACAATTTTGTTTATGAAATTGTTCACTACCCATAGCTTCTTCCTTCTTGGCTCGGAGAGGTAAAATTATGAACCTTGAAATTGCTTTATCTCCCCTTTGTTCCTAGAGAAGGAGTAATAGAAGACTCCCTCCCCAAATTGCACATCCCTCCCACTTTATGAGATCTGAACTGCAGGTGGTTGGATGTTTTTATTTAGAAAATAACTTATTTACAAATCATGGATGGCAAAAATCTGGCATTAGTTCTCCTTTTTGTGTGGCGCAACTTATATTTTAATAAATTGTTTATTTTATTCTGACTTCTCACAGGTACAGCTACCCTGAAAGAACCAGATGTGTGTAATTATCAAGAGATGAGCTTCCTTACAATTGAGAAAGGAGGAAAAAAAAAAAAAACAGCCTCCCTTTTTGGGGGAAACTTTTTCTATTTTTTCCCCCATTTATTTGGACACCAAGGGGGAAGAAAGAAGAAAGGAAAAGAGTAAAGAAGTGAGATATATACTGTGTTTTAAGGGCCTGACGTATGTCCCCAAACCTAGCCATATAAATGAACCCTTTCAACTTGAAAAAAAAAAAAAAAAAAAAGGCAAAAAACCAAAAAACTTCCCTTTATTATTCCCTCAGTTTTTTCCCTTGCAGTGGTCCATGGTGAAATTCTTTCTGGGAATCATTCACCCAGCCTTAATTCTAATAGAAGACTTCAGAGCAGTTTGTGTCTAATAACAGCTCTGTGGAGGCCCTTGAAATTCTAATAAAGAACCATCAACCTATCAGAAGAACATGTAATTTTATGTTCATTACTTCTTGGTGCCTAGCTGTAGAATTTGGATGGTTGCACCTCAATTAAAAGTTGAATTGAAGTTAATATCATTTAAATAAAAACTTCAATAAAAAGTTAAAGTTCTATTCTTAATAGCATTAATACCCTCTAATGACCGCTATGGTCATTACCACCAGATAACTGACCTCCTTGACCCTTTCCTAACTGAGACACCTTTTCGTAGCACAATTATTTAGCAGTAATGAGCACTCAATGGGAGATTATTGTGTAACCAAGCACCTTGACTTACCATTCTCAGCCATCTCCATTCTTCCACAAATATTGCAGTTTTCCATTACAAGTTTTTCTGTTTCTAAAAGAGAAAGCTGCTCCAGCTCCACATCCACTCCTCCCACCCTTAGCCCTGCAGAGGTTTATCATATAATTGTGAAAAACTTTAAATGTAATTAAAATGGTATAGGGGAAGTCTACTGTTCATGTGTAATGACCGCTGCTAAAGACCTTAATCTCCACCATTTAAGACCACTCTAAAGACAAAGAGAGGGGCAAAAAAAAAGAATGCTTAAAAAAGAAGTTAAATGTGGCTTTCTAAGTCTCTTTCCAACTGGACTTTGCATATGGTGCTAAACTGGAAAATATGGGAGACAAAAAGAAGTCCAAAAGGATGATTTTAAAGGAGAGACTTCCACAAATCCTTTAAGAACTTCATTTCCTGTTTTCCCTTTCCTGGAGACTGCCATTGACTGGGGGTAGGGCCAGAGAAGAAAGCAAAGAGACACTAACCCACTTTTCTGTTAAAATAACATCCTATTAGGCTCAGTTCCTGAAAACATTGAGACATTCTCATTTCATAATGTATCTTTAGAGCACTATTTAAGGAAAAAATTAAACTTACCCTGCTCTGAAACTTTATATTTTAATTAAGAACAAATCCAGTTGATAGAAAGTAATTCCAGTTTTTGTGGCAACTCAATGTGATAATCTAGAAAAACAATATAACATCAAATACTGATGAATAAATAACTAATTTTCTTACAAGTGAAACTGGGTTGCAAAGAGAAGGAAAACAGTACCGATATGTGAGATATTCCTAGTTCAAAGTTCATTTATTTTATTTCTCTGATTTTCACATTGAGTTTTTATTGCAGTAGGACATCATCCAGAGAATGAAGACAGATAGTCTTCAATTCCTCAGAGGACAGACAAGAGGAACTGAACATTTGATGGTACTTTCAGATGTAAACAAAAGAATTTGTTCACAATGATTTTTCCACTAACATAATATGTTGCTCTGAGGAGTCATATAATCTCTTTTTCTATAAGCCTGTTAGACTTTAGGTCTATATACATGTCCATAAGCCCTGAACAAAGGCAGGGAGACTGAATAAAACTTCAATTGATATCAGCCTAAAGGTTCAGTGATTCCCAATCCTTTCAAGATTACAAGAAGAAGAAGAAGAAGGAAGAGGAGGAGGAAGGGGAGGAGGAGGAGGAGGAGAAGAAGAAAAGAAAAAAAAGAAAAGAAAAGAAAAGAAAAGAAAAGAAAAGAAAAGAAAAGAAAGAAAAGAAAAGAAAAGAAAAGAAAAGAAAAGAAAAGAAAAGAAAAGAAAAGAAAAGAAAAAAAAGAAAAGAAAGAAAGATCACCAATAAAACAGTATGTACTAAATACTGAAATACTGTATTGGGTACAGGTATTGAGTATTGGGGACAGATATTGGGTACAAAAGCAAAGATGAAGGAGGTCTAGTTATTGTCCTCACAGAGTTTAGAATCTAGTGAATAACAGCAAGACAGAAGGAAATATATGAGAAATATCTGTTGCTTCACAGAGACACAACATGCTAAAGGAATATAACAGATGTGATTGATTTTGACTGAAGGAGAATTAGGACAACCCTAATGGGTGAAGTAATACTTGAGAAGGATTCAGAAGAAATGCAGTTAGGATGGGTAAAAAGCAGAGAAGAGCACCCAGCCCAAGGAACAGGCTTGGACCTGTGGTTGAGTGTGGCATTGGAGAAGTGGGGTCAAGGTGACAGAACATAGGGTCTGTGAGTCCAGAGAAGTGATTTGATGCTGGATCAAGGAAAATTTGGAGTACCTTTTAAAGGAATTCAGATTTATCTGTGGCAAGGCTTTTGAGCTGGAGCTTTATGTGACCCAACATGTATTTTAGGAGGATGATGATGGAAGTAGAGTGATCAGTATTCAGAGGCAAAATTGAAGCTGAGAGTCAATTTAAAGCCAGTGACATTATTCAGTTTCAGCACTGTGCCTGAATACTGAAGACTCTGGGTGGGGTGGGCACTGCCAACATTAACTACAGGGTTATAGACAAATCAGGATGCCCTCAGGACCTCATCTGTAAAATACAAATTATGTGCAACTCCCTGAGTCTATCTGTGGGAAATCAGATTTCAAGATTAGTCTTGGCCCTCTCTGGCTGGAATGATAAGCCCTAGACCAAGTAAGTGGGTGTAGAAAGGAGATGAGACCTAAGAGAAAAGCACCCAAATGTTGGTGTTCCACTGATGTGGAAATAAAAACATTCTTGACCAATCATCCTTGACCTAAGCTGGGAAAACAAACCAAATTAGACATATATTTGGCATTATAATGGGCTTCCCAGTTAGTCCCTGTTGGTCTCTGTACATATCAGACCAAAGCCAAGCCCAAGTGCTGTCAACTAAATAGCACCTGGAATGACCCCTGAAGGGCTGGTAAAAAAGCCTCCTTTTGGCCAAAATGGTTGAAATGGTGCTTAACTCATGTCTTTCCAGCAGATGCCAGAAGCAGGAAGAGCAATGTCCCACATGCAGCTGGTGCTCAGGTATGACCACAGGTGAGGCTTCTACAGACCAAAAAGAAAAACTGTCAGGCAAACATTTTTACTACACTGAAAGAAAATGGAACAGGAAGGTTTTTTTTTTTTATTATTTGTATAAAATATATTGTTCTTCCAGGCTGCAGTGAAATAGTTTCTATTTAATTGCACAGAAATCCTAAGAAGGTTACAGCAGTGAAACATTAAAATTCTAAGGGCAACTAATAACATTAAAACTTTATAGCCCCAGATAGAATAATTTAGACAAAAACAACATGAACATATGTTTTGTGTAATAATAACAAACATTTATAGCTGTCAAGAGAGAAAAACACAGGTTTATGCACACCTTAATGGTGTGCATGGGTGAGCATGAGTATATTTAAAACATAATATATTACAAAAATGACAGCAGGCATGGCTCTTCTGGGTACTATGTTAAATCAATGAATAAATTACCAAAAGTGAGCTGTGGCTGTTTGGATGTGTAATTGAGCTTAACGTATGTAGTGTTATTTCAAAAGAAACTGTTCAAGGAGTTTCGAGCCCAATCCACTCTGCATCTATCCTAGGCAGTTTACAAATAGCAATAAATGAAACCGTTTCACAGTAGGAAGGAAGTTTAGTTATACACATTACTTAAATGGAGGAAAAGTTAATTTTAATATGCTTTGCAGGAATTGAAAACAAACTTATAATAATTTGCTTATGTTCACCAAACTGGAAATTGAAATGTTAATATTTGAATTTAAATTTATTTTAATTATTCACTGTATGACTCACAAAACCACTAGAAACTATCTGTTCAACTTACAACAAATACATATACAACCCTTCATAAATATATGTTTATTATTGTACTTGTTTTAATTACATCATTTGAATGCCACACTTTTTCAAAAAATTATTGGGACTACAGAATATGAAGTAAATTTTAAGCTTGTTTGTGTCAACAAGTTAATGGCAATTGGTAATAACTGTGCTGCAGACAAAGCCATTAATGTGATTTTTTGAATAAAAATAACTTCTCATAATTTTGTTTCTAATTATAAGGTTGTTTGTCTTACTTAGCACTCTACAGTTTTATGAAACAGGGAAAGAGGTATGTTTTCTTCTCTTTCCCTGCCTGTTTTTTTCTGGCCTTAGTCACCTCATATTTTTCTGTGATATAAAAAATGCTGTGACCCTCTTACATAGAAAAGCTGAGACAAAATTCTGTAAGAATTAATTCCTAAACCATTTGAATTACAGATCTTGCCAAGTAGCCAAAAGGGCCACTCAACAACCGTAATTTCTTTTTAGGAGATTGCAACTTTAAGCAATTTAAAATGTTATGACGGGCTTAGGTAACAACCATGCTGACTCCTTATTTTCCATTTCTTTTGTGTTAATAGGGTCATTATATCATGGCAGATGCAGGATGCAGGACTGTCATGTGTTTTATGAAAGGCAGACTATTTTTCTTGAACAGCATATTTTCATCTGTCCTATTAGTCCCGTGTTCTGTCGTCATTTATAGCCACCTAATACCACAAGTATCTTCCAATGCCCTCCCACAATCATGTGGGGCCCTGGACTCGTAAACCCAGGCTCGCTTTTCATTCACACTAGATAAATAGCTTCCCACTAGCACTGAAAATAACTAAACTTAACTTATACTTAACAAAGATCTCTTTATTCAGAATCACAATACAATTAGGTAGGAAGCCGTCCCTCTGCATTTTCACCACCACTTTTCCTCCTGTTGCCGCTATTAACTCACTTTGCCACTCTATTCTCTTCTCCCAAACTTTTGCACAAACCAACCAATTTACTGACTCTGCCAAACACTAATCCCCCAGGGTTTCCATGCTTCTGTGAGCAGATGATGATTAACACAGTTGGGGCAGTCGGATGCAGAGAGACAGTGGAGCCCACTTAGTGCTCAGGGCTCGTTAGGAGACCAAGATATGGAAAATACTAGGAAATCCCGCTTGATGAGAGCTGGGAGTTTAAAGACCGGGCCATATATGCTGAAATAGGTAAAGCTACTTGGAAAAAGCTTCCTTAGCTTACCCTCTTTGGAGTCTTCTCTGTCTGGGACTGGAGCCATAGTTCTATTATCCCTAGGGACTGATCCCACACAGGTATTGCTGGCAGTTAAGCAGCAAGCATCAAATACTTTGCAGAGAGAAATTCACTGAGGCTCCTGTGGGCAAGGCTTTAAGAGCCAGAGCCTTTCCCTGACTATATTCATTATAGCAGCCCATTTTCCTTTCTCTGATTTAAACTGGGTCTTATAGAATTAATGGGCAAAGAATGGGAGAATGTGGGAACTAGAAAGGGATCAGCAGCCAAATTAGTGTTAAAGCACCAGCCAACTAGCATGTTTCAAGTGTTGCCCTATGCCTAGTAGACCTACCAAAAATAAAAAATGAACACAGAGTCATAGAAGCAATTTACTTTAGACCTCTAGATACATGTTAATAAAATCTTAACCTCAAAGATCCTTGACAAGGTATCATAATACTTTGCAATAACAATAACAAACATTAATATTATAATTAAGGAGGTCAGATCCTGTATCTTCTATATTTCAGAAGCTAGTCACCTTAGGGCATAATGCTAGAGTTCAAAAAGTATGAAGATGTCACACACTGAATCTGTAGGGTCTATAGCACAAGTATTTTTGCACTGAAGGGGAACAGGAATCCCAGGTATCACAGGATAGGCTGTGTGGAAGACATGGCCTCTGCTGGTTTTTCTGGCACCTTAACAGCTCCTACCACTACCACCTGGGGTCCCCGTGTTGTAAAGCATATGGCTCTGAGTACTATTGCCTCAAAGTGGCTCCTTCTAGATTCAACTTCCTGCTTTCCTTTTCATATCCATCCCCTCTGCCTCCAGTTGTGCGCTGAATCCTTGCTTCCAGCTGTGCTTTTGGTTCTCATGCCCACCTTCGTCCTGGATGCTGTGATTCTCCTTCATTCCATGTTGCAATGTTTCACTCAAAGTTCCTCACTTTAACCCCGGACCATGGGTCCAGCCCCCCATCTCACCACGCATGAGAGCAGGGAGTCAGATGCCTACCCTGGTGACAACAATAGGAGTTTATGTATGAAATATCTCTGATCTTCTTAGCAATCATGTATGAATTAATTAGCCAACCTTTCAACTCTGACAATACATTCATAAATATCATTCTTTGTTTGCAGGTGCAGGAAAAGGATTCTCCGACCTGATAATCCCTGGGGATGGCACCTTCTATTTGCCTATTGTTTATGGATATAGGGACTTAGCTCAAGCTCTCAGTGATCTGATTCTGAAATATATCTCATTGCCCCTATCATTATTTCTAGTCCCAAAGTCAGTTCCTTTCCAACAATGAAAATTATCAATAACTTCAGTCTTGGAAAAAACTTCCTAGTGTATTTGGTTTTTTTTCTCCTCCAAAGCATATCAGTCATTATGCTATCACTACTATATTATGAGATATATTCTTATTACAGTTTGTTTGGAATATTAACTTTACCAAATCAACATACCTTTTTCTTTTCATCAGAACTATTTTAAGATATCAATAAAATTATGAACCACTAAGTAGCTAAAATGAAATAGTAAAAACTAAATAGTTGTACAGTGGTATATACTTTCCTTCAATGACTTTCATAATTTTTATTAAACTTAATGGAATTGTCAAGTACATTCTACTAATATACAATAATCTTATAGTGATTATGGGAAACAGGAAAATAAAGGAAAAAAAGAGGTATACTTTATTGAAATTGCACATTTGGTTGTCCTTCCTGAGAGCTCAAAAGCAATTACTTAAATTAAAATTAAGTGTTTGAAAATTATAGTATTGTACAGCTGCCACACTTTTCATTAATTCACAACTTGTAAGCCCAGGATATCAGTGAGCTAACTAACTCAAATAACCCCGCGTAAAATGTCAAAAAAGGCAAATTTTCAAGTATGGGCATAGTAGGTGGCTTTCTTTTTCTTTTTTTTTTTTTAATTGTGAAATGCAAAGCTATAAAAAATTTTGCATTAAAAAGATATTTCACCTTAGTTTTATATAAGCAGCTTAGATTCCATTTTATCAATTAAATTAATTGAATCTACAAAACTTCAGAGTATAGATCAATTTACAAAAATGATACATATTTAAAGGACCAACAGAAATAAGTAGCCTAAAGAATTACCACATATTATAAGGATTTTGAATTCTGTTGCAAATTTTTTGTTCATCAACAAGCATTTTTTGAGAGTAGTCTTTGAGGGGCATATGCTGAACACTTCAGTGTTCAGAACAATGAACAAAAAATAGTTCCCCACCTTCAGAGAGCATACAGCGTGAGGAATATCTTTAATGCAAAATCCAAAGATGAATGTGCTAAGTGCTACAACTGAGGTACAAATGCTATAGGCACTTTCAGGAAATTGGCAGTCACTCTGACTCAGGTAGGTCCTGGGGTGGGAATGAAAAGGATGGAATAGGTGCAGATGGACAGGATCTGAGGAGTAGAATGAGAAGAGCAGAGAAAAAAAGGACATGTGGCTGTAGCAAATGAAAACAAAGGAGACTCACAGGGACAAAGTTAGGAAGGACGGAATTTTATAGGTAGGCAATAGAAAACCACCAAAGCATTCTAGGTGGAAGAATTACAGTGCAAATGGAAAAGAGGCGAGACAGACACCAACAAGGTCAATTTGGAATCTAGTCTTAGAATCAGGTCCTCTGTGAACTCTGAGTTGTGCAGAGGTTGGGAGCAGGGAGGGCTAGAGAAACTTCAGGTGGCAATAAGCAGGGGTGAAAAGCCTTAGAGTCCTGAGTCAATCAAGAAATTCCACTTTGGTTTTCTGTGTGTGTGTGTGTGTGTGCATGTGTGTGTTAAAAGCATATTTTACTTTATTTTATTTTATTTTATTTATTTTAACACTTGGTTTGTTTTACATGTTGGGATTATGAGTAAGATTCAGTTTGAAATAAATTAATTGGCTAATACTTTTTAAATTAAAACCACCAATCAAGATCACATGCCTTATTTACAGACTACAGAGCTGAGACTCGACTATTTGATTTGGTAACTAAGAGGTCATGAGTGAACACTGATAAGGATAATTTCAATCAAACACCTGTGGCCAAAGGTACCATGTAGCAATGAGTTGAGAAGAGGTTTAAAAAGGCGGATGATGGTTTAGCAGTGAGGACTAAAACAAGTAAAAGAATTTTGAACAGTAATAGAGAAAGATTCAAAGGGTAAAATACTCAGCAGCTGATAACACTTCATTAAAACAGTGAATTTGTTGCTTAAAATGCATGTATTTAATGCATTTAAATAAATAAGAGAAAATTCCAACTCTTCTAACAGAAGAAGCCTAAGGAAACAAGGAAATTGTCAAAAATGCTGAAGGAGCATGGCTCCAGGGTAAGTCAATTCAGCTATTCAGTAATATTTTCAAAGAAACCCATCTTTCTCCTTTGTCATCTTGGGCATATAAACCTTGACTTCAACCTAGCTCTATTCATAAAGCGACAAAATGGCTACAGCAGTTCAGCCTCACGTCCTTTTGAAAACATCCAGAGTTTGAAAGGGAATCTTTTCTTCTTGTTCATCTCTTTCTACAAGAAGAAAAAAAAGCTATTCTGAAAGCCCTGCAGAGACTTTTCTTCATCTCCAGTCAGAAGTGCATTAGTTGGCTGTGCCGAAACCAATCAGTAACATGGAAGGGAGTCCTGATGGTTGTCTGAGGGACCATGAGTCACTGCCTGGGCTGGGGAATACAGTCCACCTCCCAGAACCACACAGTACAGAATTAGTGGGGTAATGGCTATTGGGTAGGCAGTCCCCATGCCTGCAAATGAAGCCTAATAAGCATTGCTTGATGCTGCTGTTGATGATTATGTCAATAGTGAATTATCCCCAACCCATTTCCCTCCTAGGAGGCAAAGTGTGCCTATACTTCCCAATATCCAATTTTTATCACTTATGGGAAGAAAGAGAACTATTGATTGCCTAGGAAAAGTATGCACAACAAGAGTTTCTATTTTAAGGCATTCATTGAAAGAATCTACTATGACACAACATCTGCTTAAGATGCAGGATTTCCAAAGAGATCCTATCTTCAAACTCTGTTACCTGATTCCTCTTTTGCATATTAGCCAAAAGAGAATAGTCATTAAGCTTTTTGTATACAACTGACACTAAAAGAATCTGCAGATAACAACAGAAGATGCTATTTGTCAAAGGTCTGGAGCAGAAATACAAGTGAAAACTATGATACAATTGGAGAAAATACAAAAGTAATTACAAAGGAAGGAAACCATTCGGAGCATCAAATTCACCTTTATGCCATGATGTTTTTATTCACATTGCTGTTCTCTCTGTCCTATACTACACCGTTAATAATTCTTAGCCTTCAACCAAAAAAAAAAAAAAAAAAAGAGGATTGGGGAAAACTTGCAAGTACTGATTAACGGTAATAGTTACCGAAGTTAGTTACAAATTTCTCACCTATCAGGAAATGAGATGATTTCATTTCACTCTAAAACACAACAAAAATTAATAGTAACACTATTTAATAATAATTTTGAAAAAATACATTTTTTTTCCATTGACTCATACTACTTTAATTTACTTGAGAGAAAAAAAGCATCATGCATAAGAACTGCATTAATTGGGACACCTGGGTGGCTCAGTGGTTGAGCGTTTGCATTTGGCTCAGGGCGTGATCCCAGAGTGCCAGGATTGAGTCCCACATCAGGCTCCCTGCATGGAGCCTGCTTCTCCTCCCTCTGCCTATGTCTCTGCCTCACTCTCTCTGCGTCTCTCATGAATAAATAAATAAAATCTTTAAAAAAAAAAAAAAAAAAGAACTTCATTAATGATAAGTTGTAGTAGGCCCAGAAAGTTGCCATTTTATAAATAAATATATACCTCTCTCTTCAAAGAGTTTGTAAAGTGAGGAAACAATAGCGTAAGTAGGGGAAGTGAGTTTAAGACACTTGTTAAGTATACAGCAGGTCAAGTTCTGGAATCTCCAAAGTCTTGAATAATGGGAAAATTCCCAACACATTAAGTGGTTGGCATCCTACGATAGTCAATATTACAGATACAATTGAGCCTCCTTAGCATTGGAATCATGAGTTTACAACATGTGGTTATTCATTTACTTTCAGCTAAGAAAGAAAGAAAAGCTTTGGGCATGAGGTTCTGAAAAAGAGAAAAGGGCTGAGACAAAGGGGAGTTTTTCAAAATTCCTCATAATTCAAAATGCATAGCCCTCAAATTATGGATGAACTTTAGAAGGTTCAAATAAGTACTGACGTTCATATATATTAATTTCTTTCTAGTCTCACAACTAGACCAACAATTCCCATCAGAAATTACTTAACTGGTTTTAGCCAGATGGAACTATCTAGTGAAATTCAGTATTTCCCCCATCTATCTAATGAAAGCCAGAAGAGGCATCAAATGAATGACAGCAGGAAAATAAATCTGACCAAGCTGGTTTGGAAAAATGCATGAGTCTGTGTTTTATGGAGACTGTTCCAGAGAAGTGATCCAGGTCATTTTACAATGCAGGGCTCCTCAACCCTGTATTTCCTACAAAGGTCCAGAAGAGTATAAACTATATTATGTTAGCTAAACCTCATTCATCATTTACTAGAAGCATGTGTATGTACACAGATTATAGTGCACCAAATATAATATGTCAGAGATTAGACTTTGTTAGCGATTCAAATAGTGGCATGATCCAGTTCTGCCCTTTCAGTTTATGTCAATTTGGAGACCTTTACCTTCTCAGGTTCAATCTCACCTAATCTTGTTAGAGAGCTTTAGAGCAAAGACTACAAATTTCATCAACCAGTGTGCTGGTCAGCTGGTAAGTTACATTAGACATTTTTAATCCTTTTCAAAGAAGCAACTCAGAGTATATTCTTTCAGCAAGTCTGTTTAAGTAGATTTTAAAAAAAAAAAAACCTATTAAGACAACAAACTAGGCCTGAATCAAGAAAGTACACAAATAATAATAAAATCATATATTATTTCTTTTTTATTGCATAAATTACTAGCTATTTTATGGTGAGATGGCTCTTCTAAAGATTTTTTATTCATAATAAAAAGCAAGAGGCAAAGGAAATGGGAGAGAATTGTAGGGAAAAAATGTAAAGGTGATAAGATAGAATTGTGTCATTATTTATACAGCTAAGATAAAGTATCATGAAAGATGAGAAAATAAAGTGTAATTCTGTCCTTGGCTTTAATAAGAATATTCTACATCAACCAATTAAGAATAAAGTATCTTTTTAGCTCAAATAATGTTTAAAGTGTGTAGAACAAAGAGGTTTAGGATATAAACACTGCCCCGAGGGGTTTGTAGTCATGGAGTATAATCACTTTAAAAGTTAACTATAAAAGATATAAATGGAAGTTCAAGACAACAATGGAAATGGTGTCACAAGGCTGCATGTGATTAATCACCAAACATGTGGTACAGATAGTAAATGCAATACAGTTTAGAGGGGTAGTAATCACTTAGGACTAGAAAATTATAGGAAATCTCTATTGAGAGGGTAGGATTTAAATCCCAGTCTTGTTCTCCAGTTGCCCCTCATCCTAAACCCTCCCTCTGGTCAAATAATTGTCTCATTGTCTAATCACACTGAATTTGCCTAAATCCTTTGGCCTCCTTCCCTCAATACTCTTATTTACCACCCAACATTCCTCTTTCTCTCTTATCTCAGAGGATAACATCCTCCCTTCCTGAAACTCACAGCTCCACTGGACTCACTTCTTCTCCCTCATCTGAATCATTGTGCCAATTCACCTTCTTTCCTGTCTTAAACTATCTTCTTCAACTGTCCCCTTTTAATTCATTCTTTCTTTGGCCTATAGACATGCCAGTGTCACCCTTATTCTACGAAAAGTTCCTTTGACCTACATCCTGACTCTCCCCTGGCTGCCGGCATTCTGGGAGTTTCACTTTGAGCACATAGATTTCCACTCAATCCCCAGTTTTAATATGGCATCCTTGTTCTCAGTTACTCCAGACATTCTTCAAGGTTCTATCATATTTCTCCTTTATTCTCATACAATAGTCCTTTCTTGTCACTATCAACTTCCAAAGCTATTATTTCTATTTTGACTGCCAAAGTTGTATCCTTAGCATTGACCCCCTCTCCAAGCTTCGGACTTGTATTTTTGACTGAATATTGCACAATACCACATAGATGATTTTCAGGCTTCAAAACTATTTCTAAATTACTGTTTTCAAACTGTTATGTACTTTGGAATCACCTGCAGAGGTTACAAAATATCTGTGCCCCAGTTATATACCCAGATACTCTTAATTGGATACCAAGTCATTATACTTAGCTTTCAAAACTGCTCCTTATCAAAATGTGCCCAACGTCCGTAAATGCTAACATGATTTTCCTAACTGCTCATGCTCAGTTCCTTTGGGTCACTATTAACTTTTCCTACAGCACTTCCCCATTCTCCAGATGCCAAATTCTGATATTTCTTCTTCTATAATATCACTTCTATTTTTTCTTTATATTATCATAGCCACTGCTTTTACTTCAGCTGCCTTTAGTTATTGTACTAGATTCCTAATTCGGTCCTTCCTCTCTCATCCTACTTTTGCCATCTGTTTTCTATGGCTAAATCCAATCATTAAAAACACTCATGGCATACTAGTAAAATACAAACTCTTCAGCTGATATTCAAAGTTCTCCATTATACAGAATTTATTTCCCACTATGTCCTCATTCCTTCTCATAAATTAGACACACTATGCTTGAAAGAGCTAAACTATTCATTGTTCACCATTCTCTAGTTGTCCCTCATACATTCTCTTTTCCATACTTGGGCCATTCCTCTGCCTGGAATGCTGTCCCTTTAATATCTTCCTACCAACAATTTATCAGAATATTAGGGGCTCAACAAAATCCATTTTCTCTTAGGGGTGGGGGGAGCCTTCCTAGACTCATCAGATTGAGATCATGTCCCATCCTCCAAATTCCCTGTCTGTTACATGCCCTATTATAGGATTTATCATACAGCCTGCATTGATTTAGAATTACATATGTGCAAATCTGTCTCCACTGAACGAGCAGGGAGCAAGGAGAGGTAGTGTCCTGCCCAGAGCTATGACATCACAGTGTAGTTACATATTCAATATTTATTGATTTTAAGGATGAATAAGAGCAGTATAGATATAGAGAACTGGAAAAACCCTGGGCAAAAGGGAAAAAAGAAAAGAAAGAGGAAACTGCATTTGGAAGATGGTGAATTAACTAGAAGATTGATGAAATGAAACAGTGACATGAATCTTCACTAAGCAGGTAGAGTCAAATGACAGGATAAGGTGTTTGGCCTTTACCCTGTCATGTAAGGTTTTAAAAAAGATTGAATAAGACCGAGTATCTTATATATGTTTGGAGCCTAAGTTCTTACATCAGTAAAGTGAAAATGATTATAGGAGTTACAACTGCTAGTTCTGTTGGGAAAAATAAATGAGGCCATCCGGGGAAAAGGCTTGTCCCAAACCCAGAGCATAGTGAGCCCACTCTAAGTGCTAACCCATTAGCAGGGTGTTATATACACACACACAAACACAAAATGGTTACACAATAATGCCTAAGATGTCAAAAGTGCAGAAAGCTTTTCTGACTTTGATTTCCAGATCTAGAGAAAGACAGAAAGAGAGAGAGAGACAGAGACAGAGATGTAAAACCATAAATGTCCAAGAAACGGACTTGGGCAGTTAGCTTCAACTACATTTACTGGACACTACTTCCTTCTTTTATCTTTCTCTCTGTACCTTCTTTCTCCTACCCTCTCTTTTTCTTTGTCTTGGTCTCCTGCTCTAGGCTTTCTTTTTTCCCTACCGTTACTCAGCAAGATCCATGGCCTTGCTCTGCCCTGCAGGGGGCAATGCGAAACAAGTGTTGGCCTCCACAGGCCAAGCATAAAGACAGGAAGGCACCGCCCCAACCCAGTGCAAAATGTCTTCGAAACTGCACTGAGACGGCTCCCTGGGCTCTGGCCCAGCAGGACCTCCAATCTAGTTAACGTTTCCTGAGAAACATTAACCCTCATTTAGGCGCAGTGGGAGGTAAGACTAAGAATGTTCTGTGAGTCCTGGTGGCAAAGAATACTGGGTTACACTGAGAAAAGATCTCCATCTCTCTTAACATCAGCAGCACACAAATGGCTAGATTGCAGCTGACTTCCAAGGAGAAGGAAAAAAGCAGGATGTGGATATCTCAGACCTCACTGGGTGGGAGAGATACTCTGGGTGTGAGAACGGTTAAACAAACGTTTGGAGTATTCAGGGTGTCAAGTGCAGGTGTGTGTACATTTGGAAGCTGCTGTTTTATAAGAAGTCCTAGGTGACTCAATAAACACAAGAGCCAAAGCAGAGTAATCCCGTTAGCAGGGCTCTCCTCAGCTCAGACTGCTCCCCTGCCAGAAACAACACATTCTGGGGGAAAAAGGGTAAATTGTACACTAAGGTAATTGTTTCACACCTTCAAAGAATTGACCTATTAATGTCAGTGTTTTGGGAAACAATTCTGTATCTTTCCTTCCGTTTTATGCTTAAATACTTATGGTTGGCAATTTTTGGTTTTTGCTTTTTGTTTTTGAAATGTTGACCTCCACTATGTACCAAAAAGTCCCTCTTAATGTATTTACTATATATTATCTTTAAAATAGATCACGCTGAGTTACAATAGAATGTGAGTTCTGCCAATAAAAGAGGGCTGCTTTCCACTGAATGCAGCTCTGTATACAATACCACACATCTTTGCAACTCTAGGTATTATAGATTCTGAGATTAGGCACTGTTTGGCTAAATACGAAAAAGAAAATAGACTACCTTCTCCCATCAATGACATTTCTCTGTGTTGGTTAGAGACACCAAAGAATTTCATTCCCAGATTTTTGCTGAGCCAAACTCTTCTACCTTCAAGGCCACCACCGACAATGGAAACATAAGTATAAAAAAATTAAGATAAGCTGTGGGCTCACATATCATATAGACCATGCTAGGGATGCCCATTACCTGTCCTTTGACCTAGAATATATTTTTATCAATCTCAAATTGATAAAAAATTCAGTCACCTCATTAGAGTGGCAGATCATTTAAAGAAATTCCTCATCTTGGATCCACCCATACATCTGATAATATGCAAATTTAAGTGCCTCAAGGAGATTAGAGGAACTATCTTTTATTGGATTCTATCATAAATTTAGTAACTACAACTGATCTTCAAAGAAATAACTCACTTTTGTTTCTGTCTTTCAAAAACACTTTTGAAGAAAAGTTGCCCTTCTGATAACAAAAAAAGCACTACTGAAGAATCCACAGTAGAAGAAAGGGCTCTCCCTAGGTACTGCATATCAGGACTATGTTTATATAGTTCAGCAGAAAAGAAACTGGATCAGATACTGGCTTATAGGAAGAACTCTGTGTGAAAGAGGTGGAATTTGTAATGCATTTACTACTCATTTGCTTGCATCAAGAACCACATTCCATTTCAATCTGCCAACATCCTAATTAAGATGATCTGAATCTTAGGTGATCTATTATTCTAGATCTGAGATAGCCCAATTTACATTAGACAAGATGTTACACTGTGTGCTTACACCGAGATGATAAGACCACTGTGCATGTCTTCCCTCACGTCTGGCCCAGCACTGGGCAAAGCTCTCTGTCAGCACTCAATAAATAATGGCCAGGCCTTTGCCTATTGTCTTTCTCTCTACCACTTTAGGCACAATTTAATCTTATTATATCATATCTGATTCCTTTCGACACATATAGCTGTGCTCCTTTTTCCATGAGGAAGACAGCAAAGTATCTCAAGTAATTCTACATGTATGTGTCAGTGTATATGGGACTAGCAACATATAAATTCATTACTTGAATGCTGTTTCTAAAGATCTTATATTTAAAAACATGTTACCTACATCAGCTTTTGAGCCGGAAAAGGAAAGAATATAAAGGCAATACTTTGGAAGCATCAAAATCAAATTCCATTCCACGATGATAATATCCAGCTGCAATATTACCCAAGAGACACTATAAAATACAGGGAAAATATCATACAAAGGTACTCTCCAAATCAGCTGCTTTCTCTCCACTTCAGATAAAGAAAGTTACCATAATTTATTAACATAATACTAGGTTAACACTCCAGTGTCTGATAAACACACAAAAAAATGTGTATTAATGTTGGACTTGTTCTCCCTAGATATCTGAACAAAGTCCAGGTTGTGTTGGCAACATAACCAAGTCAGAAGCCACACATACATCCCTTCTTTACCACTATCTAAAACTGTCATTTGTAGGGCTGAGCAAACTTATTTAAGAAGTGTTCTTAAGCTTACTCTAAGTGCTATTGGTGAGCAATAACATGGATGACCTTCATAGTCTGATATCCATTTCCAAAGGGATGACAATCTAAGATGTCAATCTAAGAACTTCAAAGAAAGCAGATAAATAAGCACAACCCTGGAGTTCAAAGCACCCAACCTTCTGTCTCCATTCACTAAGGAAATGAAGATATTCGATGGAACCCAGGCTAGGTCACCCTTCTAGTAGCTGTAAAGTTTTCTGAATTTACAATAAAATCTTCAAATATTTTTTGTTCTGGAAACTTGTCTATTAAAAAAAAAGATTTATTTATTTGACAGAGAAAAAGATAGAGAGCAAGCATGGGGGGAGGCGGTGAAGGAGAAAATCTCAAGCAGACTCCCTGCTGAGCACAGAGCCTGATGCAGGGGCCCCCCTCTCACAACCCTGAGATCTCGATCTGAGCCAAAATCAAAAGTTGGATGCTAAACCGACTGAGCCACCAAAGCGCCCTGATAAACTTATCTGTTTCTTTAAAGAGTACAAAGGAACTGCTGTGTGATTACAGTGATGCAAAGTTTGAGATGTCACATTAGGGACACACTGGGCCCGATTCTAAGACAACTATAATGATGGCTGAATAGGTGAAAGGCAAAGAAGCAGAAAATAAGAATATCTTAAAGGAGGCAATGTGCAAAATACTAGCAAGAATGCTTTCTTGCTTTCAGGATTTTTGTTTTTTGCCTCAAAAGGTCAAAAGAGGAAAAAAAAAAAAAGGAATGCAGCCTTTCTTAGGTGTTGGGTGTTCAATGTTTTGAAATCCTTGCAGCTATACACCATTCAAAAATTTAACGTACTGAAAGCCTAGTTTTAGCTGATAAACTTTAACCAATCTATCTTAAAATAAAATACATAATTACAAGCATATATTCAATTCTTGGAAGTGAGTGCTGAAGCTCTATTTCTAGAACTGGTGAATTCTGTTCTCTATTTCCATGTATAAAAGATCTCGCAGTCCTGGGAAAACACTTTTTTAAAAAATGAAATACAGCAAATAAGGTATGCTGTTGAGTCCTGGGGGAGAAGTTTCCCAGAGTCTTTGAATTTCCTCCTATCCTCCTTCTTTACAAGATTTCTAAGACCAAGTCCTTTTCTGCAGTCTCTCAAACAAGGTAAAAAAGAAAAATACCCCCTAGATATATTCTTTAGATTTTCTATTATGCTTCTCAAGTTCCCAGTAGCTTCTGAAGTAAACTTGAGATGAATTCTGGAGTTTTTTTTTATTATTATGTTTTAATTTTAGTTCTCTTTTAGGTCTAAGATGAAATAGATGATCATAACTGCTATGCTTGGAGATGCATTTCATGGCACAATTTGTACGTGACCTAAGCAAGGTCACGTCATGGAAAGAGAACTGACATGATAGATAACAAGTCAAATCCAAGCTTTTAGTCTTAGACAACTTTAGAGTAACCTATTTAAGCTTGCTCTATGTCATGCAATACGGCAAGAAAATTTTCTTTTTAAACAGTACATAGTAGATGTAGTCTGTACAGAGTTCTCACTCTGGTTTGGATTGTGTCAATAACAGATATATGAAGAATTACTGCTCAAATCACTGATCATTAAGGGTTATTTTTTCATCCACATTGTGAGCCTTGGTGCAGACCTGCAAGCCAGCCTAATTCTCATCCACAATAAGATCCCATGTTCCAGCCGAACCACACGTTTTTACACCACAAGATCTCTGCACATGTTTCATGCTGACAAACATCCTTTCCACCCCTCATTTTAAACATCAACTCCCCTCTTAATCTTTCTTTTGATACTCCCAAATAAGCTCATTACTTTCTTCTCTGTGAACTCAGAGTGCTGTATACCTATCTTTAGTAGAGTATATCCCAGATTCTATTATAATTGTTTACTCTCTCCACCATCAGAAATGAAAACTTGTCCACTGACCCTTATCTAGGATTTCCCACATGCCAGGCACTGTTTTCAGTGCTTCAGTTATGTCAACTCTTTCATCTGTATCACAACCTTTTTGCAGAGGATATTATCACTGCTTCATTTTACAAATGAGGAACCTAAGACACAGAGAAGTGATGTCGCTTTCCCAAGGACACACAGCTAGGGAGAGCCTGGAGTTGAACCCAGGCAGTCTGATGTCCCTCTGAGTCTGAGCTTTCCCAAATATTCTTTGTGTTTGCCGCACAGACTAAGGGAGGCAGTTCACGGATATTAAACAGATAAAAAGAATAATCATACTGATTTTTCTGTAGTTTCCTAAGCTTAAATTAGAAATCTATTACCTTTGTCTTAAGTTGATTTCACTTTCTTGCCTACGGAGAAGTTCATTTGTCCAGAGAAAATTCAGGCCAGAAGGGGCAAGAGAGAACTAGTTGAGAGGTAGGAGGCCTGGGGTTTTGCTGGCTCTACTAGGTCAGAGTCAAACTCTGCACCTCCCTCAGCTTCCACGGCTGCCAAAACCTACACAAGTCCCTCCAGGAGCTGCTCGTAGATGTACGACACTGTGCACACAGCGTGACACAGAATGCTTGGAATAGAAATAGTACTAACGGAAACCACTTAGCCTGTTTTTTGTAAACTGATGGGACTCAAGGAAGACACTTTTACTTTGGGGATGATTGAAACAGAGAAGTTTTTGTCATTGTTTCTTTAGAAGTGAGGCACTCAAATCATGGAGAACCAGATATATTTATTCTTCCTCCTGACCTTTAAATTTATATCTCAAGTCCTCACAGATAATCACCACCTATTTTACCATTTAAATCACTTCTTAATTCTTGTATTTTGTATACCTTCTTTATTTTTCTGATTAAAATAATTTTTACTCATTGTAGAGATTTAGAAAGATATTTAAAAATGCACAACTATTTACATTATTTAAGTATTTTAAAGAACACAATCGCAGGGACGCCTGGGTAGCGTGGTTAAGTGTCTGCCTTCGGCTCAGGGCATGATCCTGGAATCCTGGGATCGGGTCCCACATCGGGCTCCCTGCATGGAGCCTGCTTCTCCCTCTGCCTGTATCTCTGCCTCTTTCTCTCTGTGTGTCTCTCATGAATAAATAAATAAAATCTTAAAAAAAAAACCCACAATTGTATATTATAGGACTTACCCAAAGTTTCAAAATTCTCTTCTAAAACATTATTTTAAATGACTCTATAACCTTGCATTAGGATAAGATGTAACATGATTTAATTAATTGGTCCCTGTTTTAAACATTTTGATTGATATCAGTTGTTTGTTATTATAAGCAACAAAGCGATAGATTTTCTTCCACCTTGTCTGAGGATCCTGGTCATATGAGAATCCTGTAGCCCTTGCAGGAAAAGGGCCTTATTGGAGCCTACAGGACAATGTGGTTCTCTGGGAGCTTGTGGAATGCAGATTATGGGGCCCCAGCCAGGAGGTTCTGATCTCTCAAGGTTGGGCCTGGACAAGTGCTCCTCTTTTTGAGAAATGCTGACACTGCCTGTCCTTTGATAATACTTTCTCTTTGTTGGGTTATCTTCTTTATTCCCACTCAATATACTCCCCTACAAAATGAGCTGGTTTCAAAGTCAAATTCACATTGGGTCTGGTGAAGAGAGCTACTATCCATTTTTAGCCCAGTCTTTTATTAATTTAGGTGATTGAGCCATCTCTGCAGTTCCTCTTTGGTACCTCGCCACCCTAACTCCCATTTACCCAACCCACCCACCCATGTTCCATACTACAGCCAGGAACAGCTTTTTATGCTGCAAATCAAGGATGTCATTTCCCTCCTTACTACAAAACCCTCCCCTGTGCTATCAGAGGCCACCCAATGGCCTATGGTTCCCTCAAACCCTTCTGTCTCTCTCTCCAACTACATGGGCCTAGTCATAGAATTTTGCCCCCTCCAAGAAGCCCTCCTTGATGCCCCTGATCTAAATCACTTCTCCCAGCCCAACCTCTAGCTGCTCTCTTTTCTTTCATAGCACATCACCATCTATAGAGGCATGATTATTAGATTAAGCCTGTCTCCCCATTTCACCACAAGATCCATGTGTGACACAGGCACTGAAACTAAATGTTCATCACCACCATACCTGGCCCTAAGCAGTGCCAGTTGAGAGGCAGTACTCTATGTGGCAACCTACATAGGCTCTGGGGCCAATCAAATTCAAATCTGAGTTCTACTACTTATACCTGTGTGACCTTAGGCAAGTTACTTAATTTCTCTGTGCCTCCATTCTCTCCACTGGGGATCATATGGGACTAACCTATAAATTTGTTGTGAGAATTAAATGAAAGAATCCACAGAGGTGCCATAGAACCACATCTGGTATGCAGATAGCTTTTTAAAAGTAAATAATCAGTATAAATAAATAGGACACAACAGACTTTAGAGCTGTGTTTTTTCTCATCATCACCCCACCTCCACCCCAGCCAAAGCATTAGTCCCTTCAACTTGTCCCTGCAGTCTGTTCCTTGAAAGGGCCTACTTCTGCCCTGAGAAATCTGATGAATACATTCTCCCTTCCATATTATTAGTTCCAGCTTTGATCCTTTCGTCACGTCACTTCCTAAAATGTGCACTCCTGTGCCAAGCCACTGCTCTTCCTTCCTTCGAGTATTTCCTGAAATGTGACCTCCTCCAAGGAGCTTTCTTTAAGTGGAACAGAGCTCATCATTCCATTCTATGTTTCCAACAAATAAGTTAAAGGTTGTTATTTGAGGTACCAAAGTCATAAATCTTCTGAGCTCTTCACTGGCTGCATGGTCTCACCATTGCTGGGCAGGTGGGGTTTCTCCTCTGCCTGCACTTAAGAATGTAAGTCTACGAAGGTAAAGGGTTTAACTTGCTCTGTATACATTTAGCACAATGCCAATCCACATGGATGCTGAATAAATGTGACTTGATGATGATTTAATTACTTTGTCCATGCCTGGAATAGAAACCATGAACTCTTAAATCTGTTTTCCCCCACACAGCAATGTGTTTCAAGGCTGAGTCTATTATGAGACTGGTTTTCTGCATTTACTTTCAGAAGAGAATAAATACAAAAGAAAGAGAGACCACGAGAAAATACCGAATTAATAAAATTATTTTCCACATCATGAGGTCAAAGATACCTTTAGAACAGCAGTGCACTGTATTAAAAAATACACTTAAAGTTTAATTGCTTATGCTTTATGGGTTATTTTGTAAATCTAAAATAGATAACCAAAACATGTCAATACGCATTTTTAAAGTACTTGTTGTATTCGGTGCATGCACCATTATGGAGAACTTACACTCAGAGCAAAAAGATTTGTAGCAAAGCATATGACCTTCTTCCCACTACAATGACCATCCCCTAATTAGGCAATGCATCTGATAGTCATTAACAGGAATGAGATAATGAATCACTTTCTCTCTTCTTTGTTAATTTGCTGTAACCAAGCGGCTAATGGATGTCAGAGCTGAGTGATTGCACTGATTATAGTGATTTATAGTTGCAAAAAAACAATTTAAAACCATTCTGATTATTCATGTTAAAGATGCTTTATGTTTTGTTTACTAAATGTTTTATGTCCCCCTTTCTCCTACCTTTAAAGTATCATCCCCCTCCTACTCTGCACTTTTGACAAAAAGACCTCTTCCTGGAAAACTTGAAAGTTGTAGCCTTTTTGTTATTATTATTATTATTGTTTTAAACTAAGCCATTTCATTTTATCTTTCTATGTCTCTCTAGAGAGAGAGAGAGACATAGATATAGATGTATAGATATATATAGACATATAGATATGTAGATAGACACACACACATATGTATATATATAGAAAGAGAGAGAGATAGAAATAGATATATAAAGTTTACCCAGTAGAAACAAAAAGCCTTAGGGGTAGAAAGAAAACTTCAGTGGTGCCTAGTTCAAAAGAAGGCAGAAATGAGAGGAAATCAGGCAAACTTCAAGCCACTTACCTTGGGGCTTCCAGTCCCTTCCTCGCCCTCCACAGACACATCAGTAGCCAGAATCTCAGCTTTGATGGTATCCAGAGCCCTGAGAATCCAGCTGTGTTGTCGTTTGATTTGCCTCTGCAGCTCCTTCCACTGGCTTGCAATCATCCGCAGCATATCCTTCAGCCCTTCTCCAAAATGAGGGGAAAATACAAGTTACAGACTGGACTGCATTTTTACCCAGTATTGTCTTTTATCCAATAAATTAGATGAATATCCCAAATAGTAAACATAATTTTAAACGACGATTACCATCACCTGCCATATAAGCCTTTGTCCCTGAGGAGAGGGGCCAGGGATTTTTGCCTTCACACAAGGCATAAGGACCAAAAATGGGATAACCACATAACATAGATGCATGGTTGGGAATCGACTTAGCTTTAGTATACTGGCTAAAAAAAAATGCATGTCGAACAAAAATCACAATGTGCAAAAATGACTAACATGAAAGCTTCACATTCCAAGTAAAAGGCCCTTTTGTGTATCTGTGTGGAGACCTTATAATGATCAGAAAGATGTACAGAAATAGGCAAAGTTAATGCAATGAGCAATATAGTAAATGGGCCAGAATAAGACAGCAGTCTTTAGCATTAGCATGTCCGATTAATGTTGCTCTTTCCTTATTTAGCTGTAGTAAGCTCAAAGCAAGAGTCAAATTATAATTCATCCTGTCTTATTGCCTTTTACTACCAGGATAAGTATAACCAAATGACAAAACTATTTTTTATTTATAATCTGTTCTTCATAAATACATTAATACCGGGTAAGAGTTGGTTTAAGGCCAAAACTCTGCTAATGCAATGACCAGCAGAAAACATGCAAAATGTTCATGTGTGCGAATTGGCAGGGAAATAATCGGATATATCTGGACTGCCTGCCTTATATCTGTAATGATATCTATAAGTACCCTAATGCATATGCATTATAACTATTTGCACAATTCTCATTCATTATCTTAACGTTATTTCCAGAGCACCTACATCAAAAAGCATGTCAATGTGAAGTTTTCAGGAATGTGATTTCAATTGAAACTCGGGCGAACAGCAAGCCCAAAATAAAATGAACAGACCATTTGGAGGCAGTATTTCATCTTATAAGTATCACAGCATTGTATGCAGTATATGAAACATTTATAAATCTTGAAGGTCAATCTGATAATGTAAATATTAATAATACATAAGGAAGTGAATATATGCAGTAATTTACAGCAATGCTTCTTCATTCTTAATAGTCTGGAGACATAAAGGCTTGCAATATTTCAGGAGGATTTACCTGCTTTGTGAGATGCAATAAGCTCGAGAAGTTGGTGTCCTTCCTCCTCCACAGCTTCCTTGAGAGCACAATGACTGTCTACATTCAACTTAAAACTCTGCAAGGAAAAATATGAGCATCAAACCCTGGCAAGGCAGTTAAACATAAAACATCCATACAAAATTACTTGCTACTTTTTATCAAGAACCACACAGCCCAATTTACCCAATAGACAAACTAATTTGCAATACTAAAAGCTATTGATATTTGGGATCTGGGCTCAAAATGTTTCCATTAGATTAGCAGAGTGCATCTGTTTGGAAACAGCTGACAAATCTAGAAATTCATTAGGTTTTTATGAAAAGTCACATCCCGTAGGCTATATCAGGAATAGCAGTGTTCTATAAAATACACTGAATTTCTACCAGCACATATGAGCTCTTTCCTTCACTTTTTAAAAATGTTAGTGATAGCACTATTTATGAAACCATAAAAAAATTGGCAGCATAAAATATATTAGCCTTATGTGCACATATATAAATCCATTAATATAGTAAGGGTTGGATTCAGCTGTTTCTCAGATATCACACAAACCAGAGAATACCAAGGTGGAATGAAGTGCTGTGCTGAGGAGTCAAATGCTCTCCAAATCTTTGATTTTTTAAAAGCTTATTTCTTACAGTGTGACTTGGTCTGAAAAATGAATACATCAAGCACATCGGGGGCATTTTCACTCACGACAGTCATCCAAAAACTAAAAACTGCTGGCTAAATCCCAACTCAGAGCCATTTCTTTCGGGCAGCCTTCTCTATTGCTTCATATGGAGTTACCTACTCCCTTCTCTGTTCCTTACGTGTGTTTGTACTACAGAACTTATCATCTGTATTCTGCTTTATTTCTATACTTGGCTACCACATTTTAAGCAATTTTAAAGAAATACTAGTTGCACATTTATCTCCAATGCATGTCACACACAAGATGTTCAATAGATTTGTAGAAATAATGGATATCTGTCTAACTGAATCAGTAACACTCTCTGAGAGGAGGGCTTCCATTTAGATATTTCAAGAAACATGGGTGGTTCTTCAGAGTAGGTTCTTCAGAGTAGGAGGGGGACGATACTTTAAAGGTAGGAGAAAGGGTGGTTTTCCAAAGATTTTCCATCTCTGGCATGTTATAAGGCATTCCAACCACAAGGAGGTCCAATGGAGAGTAATCATGGTAACCAATCTCCTGAATCAGTGGTTAGTCTTCAGGGTGAAAATCAATTCCTTGAGTTGACTAATTAGAACATGAATTTAAAATACTGTGTGTCAAATATTGGCTTCTCCATGATGATAGGGCTCCAAAAATACAACATATTTTGCTCTTACTGAACACTCATTGAGCAATAGCTGTTTGCACAGCACTAAGCTTAGTATTGAGAACATTTAACAGAAGTTCAAGATGATACAGACCCAGTTAGAATGTAATTTGGATGAAAGGGGTTAAACCACCATAAATTGTGAAATTAGGTATTCATTCATTTAGAAACCATGCATCATGCCTGTTCTGTAAACTGGACAAAGTGACAGGGATTTAGGGGGGTTAAAACATGGCTTCAAAAGGCAATTAAACGTGTTACTAGGAGAACAAAGTATAGCCTCTAAGTTATCTTAGATGTTCAGTTGTGAATCTGGGCTCCCTTTTTCTTAGTGGAGAAAAGGTGGTCTTTTTAAAGCTGAGAATAAAAAGCAGATTAAAAGAAACTGAAAATGAAGGTGATAAAAACAGACAAATCAGACCATGAATTATAAAGGTAAGAGATTTGACTAAAAAAATTTTTGACTCCAAAATGAACTATTTCATCTGACTAGAGGCATAAGAAACAGTAGAGTTTTAGCCAAATACAACAGAAAGAAACAGTATTAAGTTTCCCCACAGGCTGTTCACTCTAGTATTGTCCTCTTTCAACTACAGGTATACAGTTGAATAAAATAAAGTATGGCAACGTATGAGAAGCCTAATGCCTTGGTCAATACAAACAATATGATATCTATGAAAAATTAAATATTTATTATTTGATAGCCAAAATATGGCTGCACGTACTTTTGTCACTGCAGCAGAAATCCTCAACTCTGAAACCATGCCATGTAGAGTAAGGTTCATGTATGTTTCAGGGAAGAGGGACAAAGAAAAGAAAAACACTTGAGATCAACAGGAGAGTGCCAAAGTTTAGGAAGAAACATGTTCTATAGATTTCCTTAAAACTGTAAATTTAGCCTAGCACTCTCTCTGATTCTCTGTTTACTTACAACAGACTTGTGCTGAATGGTTAGTAATCATGAACTTCTGAAGAGGTGCATCAGGCTTATGTCTCAGAGCAAAAGAGAACCTAAGGACCTGTGAGTAGGTTGGATAATTTGACATAATTGAAGCCAAGAGTATAGAATAGATGCAGCTGGGTCTGGTTCTGCCTCAAGATGATGTGGAAGCATTTGATTAGGAAAGAGGAAAAGATGAGGTATTCATTATTAGGAAAAAGATAAGCTGATAAGCTTGATGCAGTAGAAAAGACTCATTTAATATATCTATTACTCAAATGGCACAATATTGCTTGATTTTCAGGTGCACCCATTAACCATTAATAACATCACCTAAGGAATTCACAATGGGCCTCTGAGAAGGCAGCTATACAGGCACATTAACAAAATTGTCAATGAAATTTCTGACTGCTAAAGGATTCTGTAATAAGCTCTCCCCCTTCTGTTCCTACCTTATTCCTAGGGAAGGAAGCTTAAGTGAAACAGTTTTATTTTCTTTGTTTTTCTTTATCTGACACTTGGACACATATCCATTCTGTGCTCCTCAGCAATGCCTTATATCCCTCCACAACATCCACAGCATTCCCTGAAAATTCAGGACATTCTCTGAAGATTTAATTTATGGCAACAACATTGTCATAGGTGGGTACCGTGTTCCTAGGTCACTGACTACATGAAATTCCTTAAATATGAGTAATCTGGGTTCTGTGAGACTCAAGATCTTTTTTAATGTCCTTAAAGCAGCATGGGGGCACCTGGTGGCTCAGTGGTTGAGCATCTGCCTTTCGCTCAGATCATGATCCCAGGGTCCTGAGATCGAGTCAGTCATCAGGCTCCCAGTGGGGAGCCTGCTTCTACCTCTGTCTGTGTCTCTGACTCTCTCTCTGTGCATCTCTCATGAATAAATAAATAAAATCTTTAAAAAATAAAAAATGAAGCAGCATGTAATTGAATGTCTAGAAGATAATAACTAAGGAAATGGAAAATGCACTCACTGAGACAAAGGAGTGGATTATCAAAAAGATAATACATCAGAGGCTGACCAATGGGTATTTCCATCCCTGCGATCTCTAGCTTCACCAGTTTAGATAGATCTGGGTGCATTACTCCTTGGCAGGATGGAAATTTGGGTGAGCACACTGATTGTACTTTGACCATGACCAGACTTCACAAACAAAATACTGCATCTAATCCCCTTCTATTCAAATTTCTGAAGATTCCCCTTGGATGAGAGTATGGCAGTCATGTGGATGCAAAATGAAATCTAGGAAATGTGTGCCTTGATGGACAAAACTACGACAAAGGTGAAGAATGATTACTCATGAGGACTCGTAAGAACAGATAGGAATCTCCTGGTGCAGGAAATAGTAGGAAAGACCATAATCACATTCAGAGGCTTAAAGATCCTAAGTGACTCAGTCTTAGTGGCTTCGTATGGTGAACACAGACTTTGAATCATCCAATGAAATACTGTTAATGTCTGCACGTCCATTGAGGTCCATGAGTTTTGAGATGCTGGTGAACAATCAGAAAATCCAAAAAAAGAGTTATTAAGTCTTTCATGACCAATTTCAGTTTCTTTAAGGCACAAATTAGTATATATTTATTGGGTAGTCTTTGCCAGGCTTATAGATACAAAAGGTAGCGATACATAATCCTGGCATAAGCATCGTATAGTCTCTTGGGTAAAAGAGATTAAACAAACAAACAAACAAAAAGCCAGTAGCCTTATGTGACCCAGCATAGCATAAATGTGGAATGAAGGTTTGGTGTATAATAGAGTGGTGGGGGCAGCCCCAGTGGCGCAGCGGTTTAGCGCCACCTGCAGCCTGGGGTATGGTCCTGGAGACCTGGGATCGAGTCCCACGTCTGGTTTCCTGTATGGAGCCTGCTTCTCTCTCTGCCTCTCTCTCTCTCTGTGTGTATCTCTATGAATAAATAAAATCTTTAAAAAAAAAACAGAGAGTGGTGGGACCTTAAGCAAACTGAATAGTAATATGCCTTACCCAATGAGATTTTTTTTTTAAAGTATCATGCTAGCCAAGTAAAACCAAGACTGTGGGCTGTATTCCATGAGTGTGGTAAATGCCGATAGGTGCTGTGGGATCCCAAGCTGGGTGCCAGGTTCTGCAGAGCCTTGCAGGGAGCTTGTAGAAAAAGGAATAATTTTTATGTGGGCCTGGAGATGCTGTTTATTGTAGCAGGAAGTGGGAAGCCTTGAGCAGCTTGGTGTGGCTGGGACAAGGTACAAGTGGGAGAGGTGGAAGCCGTGGCTATACATGCTATTTAATTCCAGGGGCCATGAAAGAGGCAAGAAGATGTCAGCCACATTGGAGAGTGACTGGTGTAGTTCTGTGTTCTAGAAAGATCTCTCTGGCTGTTATGCAGAGTTTTTAAAAGGGCAGACTGGAGACAAGCAGGCCATTGAGGAGGCTGCGATGATAATATAGGCCAGATGTTTCTGCATGCTCACAATTTTTTTAATTAAAAAAAGGTATGCTTTTCTTCTAAATGAATGAAAGAAGAAAAAAATGGAGAAAATCTTCTGTCTTTTTAAGTTTTTCTCAGTATGTGAGAGCAGCATGTGCCAGAATTTAGTTCTTTGGCTGTTCTGATGATAAATACCAGAGGTTATTAGTCAGGAGTCTCCCAATGTGAAAGACATATTGAACTGATGAACTTTTACTCCCACTGTCATTTTAAAGAGATGGTATATATGCTGATGAATAAGGCACTTGATGACACTTTTTCTTCACACAAAAGATTTTTTACTACCCTAAGAAAATGAAAACTTGCTGCTTTTTTTTTTTTTTTAAACAAGGGCAAGAGGAAGAATGTGTGTTCAATCAGAAAAGCAGAGGCTTAAAAAGTCACCTGCTACCTGCCTCAGGCCATCTCCACCAGGGCTCCACTCTGAGCCATGCCTTAACACCATCCTGTGCTCCCACTGGGGCTCTTGCTGAGGAAGAAAGCCCCAATCCCCTGTGTTGAGCCTGGCAGATCCTCTTCTTCCCTCCCCATGCCATTGACAGAGGATGATCATCTGGTCTTCAAAATATAAAATATACCTTCCAAATATCATATGTGCCAAGAATTGAAGGGTTTTTATGAGTAAACATTTCTTTGTTTAAGAACCTCTGGAAAAATTGACAAGGCGCTATCCAGCCATTCAAGTGAAGATTATGAAATCACATGAAAAATACACAGAACATATTACAAGCCAAAAAATGAAGATTCAGAATTGCACCCGTGATAGCAGTAGAGCTATGTAAATGAACACTCCCGGCACATGGGAACAGAAGACCTTGGGGAAACACAATGAAATGTTAACATCGTTTGTGCAGAGTAGGACTTAGAGTTAACAGAGTCTGGTCTCATGGAATCAGTTCTCAGTGCTTCGCCGTTCTAAGACATATAATGAAAATAATACTAACTTCTAGGTTGTAAGAATTAGAGATAATGATTATAAAGCACTGAAGCAATGCCTGGAAATAAGTGAGACTAAAGAAAAATCGTTATGACTTTTAAGTTCATTTTCTCTATTTTCCGAATGTGTTCTGTGGCAAATGGTACCTTATGGCAACTTCAAGTGATGAGTAGCGCCTACTGTTGAGGTTCTCCAAACTTCTTAGGTGCAGATACCACATCCTCTTCGCTTTAGTGTCATCACCCAGCACAGGCTTGCCCACAGGCACACCAAAACATACATGCTGCTTTCTGAGTTTTGGGGCAAAGAGTGCGTGGACAGAGAGGCCAGTGATTTGGGGCTTCCTCTTGCCTCGAGTGTGTGCTCTTGGGCGAATCATCTAACCCTTCTGGGCTTCTGTTTCCTTACCTACAATCCAGGCATTTGGACTACAATGCAGGCATTTTCCAGTCCTTGGACACTTTGATTTTATCTTTCAGCCAGGCAGTTAAGGATAGGTGGCTTGGGAGACATTTTATTTATTCTAAACTAGAAAATTTTCAAAGGGGGAAGAATCCCAAAGGCCATCTAACTATTCATCTACCCCAGGGCAGCTCTGTCTCTCAACCGTCCCGGGCAGATGTGTTCATTCTATTTTTAACATCTCCAGGGAAGTTTCTTCTGACTTCTCATCCTGAGTCCACAACATTTCTTCTCAGGAATTTAAGAGCTCTGTGAAAAGCAGCACGAGCTTCAAATTCTTTTGCCAAGTCATCTCTCCAGTGGAGGAGTTGGAAATCAGAAACACTGTGAGAATATGCCAACAAAATCCACACGTCCAATCAATCACCAGGCCCTGCCAATTAATTTCTTCATCTTCAACTCTTCCATATTGACTAACACTGCCCAAGATTCAGGCCCTCATCATTGTCCCTGCCAGGTTGACTTTGACAGCTTTTGGTTATGGCCTCTCAAAACTACATTTAATCCTTATTTGTGGCATGTCTCTGAAGGTGCAGGCATCATCCTAAGCATGCAGGATGGGGCTGTGAACAAGGTAAATACAGCCCCTGACCTCACAGAGCTCACAGTCTAATGGGGTGGAGGATGTGCATCTTATAAACAGGCAGTTGCAATTGATTGTGTCAAGGAGGCCATGATATCATGCAGGTGCTGGTGACAGCATGGACTCTGGAGCTGACAGCCTGGGTTCAAACCTCAGCTCCTCCATCAGCCATGTGTAACTGTGGGAACCCCTGGGTACTCAGTTTCTTCCACTGTAAAAAGGGAGAAATATTAGTGCCTATTTCATGAGATCGCTGTGAGGAAGAAATTCCTTTTTACCAGTAGAACACCGCCTGGCATATCATAGTCACTCAATTAAAACATTTGGTTACACAGAATGGCCTATCTCTAAAACAACTCTGAAAAAGGTGCTCCTTCTCTTAAGGTCTTTTAATAGCTTCCCAGAGGCATGACCTATAGAGCCCTCTAAAATCCCAACCAAGTTCGCTTCTCAGGTCCCATGTCTACCTTGAAATGTGCCTGAACTGCTTCAAGTTTTTCAAGTTTCTAGCATACACCAGCCATCTTGCTCCTCTGAGATCCTGCTCTTGCTGGCACCCCTGGTAAGGAGGTATGGACAGTCCTCCCCTTCCCTGGCTAAGCTCTACTCATTCTTTAAGATTCATCTCAGGTGTCAATCGGTCTAGCAAATTTTCCCTGTCTTTCTTCTATCTTCCCAGTTTGCACATTTTCTTCAGTATCACCAGTACCTCTGCAGAGCCTGAACTGCCACTTGCTACAATGTTCGATAACTAATGATGTGCTTGCTTCCCATCCACGAGTTCCTTCCCACTCATTTTTGAGTCCACAGTGCCTAGGACAGTGCCTGACACACAGAACATACCTAACAAATGTTGGGGAACAAATATTCAGACCAAAAGCATTCCAAGTAGCTTTCAAACTGCATATAGCACTTGGGAGATATTGGTACAGTCGCTCTTTGCCTAGAAGTGGTTGATAAATGTCCCCAAATTTTACTCAGTGAACACCATGTAAATGAGCTGTCATGTTCCTTTGCTTACAAAATTACTTGCCAATTACACTTAGATGATCTCAGTGTAATTGCCATGTAAACTGTACCCTGGCTGAGATAGCCCAAATCATCAATTTAACTTTACCCTTTCATCATATGGTACTTACCACGTAATTAAATAAATGGTCAGCCACCACCACAATTGTGTATCTCCCCAACCAAATGAAGTGGCCACATTTGTCACTGATTTATCAGTTATGACAATATGCAACACACTTCCAGGTATACTATCAGAAGCTTAAAAAATTTAAAAGCACTAGGTACTCTTGAGAAAGAAGTTCCAAGTTCATGAGAAAAAAGATAAGCATTATAAAAACTTTGTTTTCCTCTTTAAAAAAAAGAAGGCAGCACTAAGATATAAAGACAAAAATCCTCATTCTTCCTGAGAAGACCTTCTTCCTGAAACCTGAGATAATAAAAACATCTCCAGGGATCCCTGGGTGGCTCAGCGGTTTGGCGCCTGCCTTCAGCCCAGGGCATGATCCTTGAGTTCCAGGATCGAGTCTGCATCGGGGTTCCCTGCGTGGAGCCTGTTTCTCCCTCTGCCTATGTCTCTGCCTCTCTCTCTCTCTCTCTCTGCATGTGTGTGTCTCATGAATAAATAAATAAAATCTTAAAAAAAAAAAATACATCTCCAAGCATTTGAAGGTGAATTTAGCTCTTCAAACAAATCACAGTTTCTTTCAAATAAACAGTTGCATTTTGTGTGTGTGTGGAAGGTAAATGTATTTTACTAAGGTTGACATTCTTTTCTGATAGACTCACTAATACCTTATACAAAAATTAGATACATGGGAGAAAGATCCTAAGTGTTGACAGTGCCTCTTGGTGACCAAATTTTAATTTGCTTTTCTGGATGCCACCTCCACATCTGGCACAGGTAATCACATTGACTTCCCAGCGTGGCCACATTAGGCAGAGTGGAGTCTCAAACAGGTTCTGTCTAAAGGGACCACTTGACTTCCAGAATACACTGCTCTGAGGCTCTGATTGAAAAAGAGGTCAATGCTGGCCCAAATATCGCTCTACCCCCTGCAGGGGAATAATTGATGTGCAGCAGCCCCTACAGATGTGGAGTCACCAAGGTGATGGATGGATATAAGTATATTATTCACATGTACATCTGCTAATATACAGGTCCCAGTGCAAACACCAAGACTTAAGAATATTATGTGGATTTAGGACAATCCCTGAAGGACTCCAGTTCCATTAAAAATTTGTTTGGCAGCCTGGGGCAGATCTATTCCAACTCCCACATGTTTCATGCATTTGAGAGGGGGAACCAAAATGCTTTAAAAATAAATTTAATAAATTTTGTAATGTCAAATCATTAACATCCTGTCTAGTCATACAGCCTTCGTATTTTGAAATAGCAACATTAACCTGCAGAATCTTTTTAAACCTTTCTAATATCGGAGTTAATATTTTTGTTTTCAAAAAAAAATCTTCCTTGTGTTTTCTGCCAAAGGGAATGAATTACATCCTGAAAACAGGAAAAAACATTCCAATTTTTTCCCTGTATAGGCATTTCTATTGTCACAAATATACCAGACAATACCCAGAAAGCTCTGTGACCAGAGTCCATTTTTGGTTTGGAAATAGTAGAGGAAATAATTTAACTCACAGACATTCTCAGTTATTGTTTGCTGATTTACAATACTAGTTACAATGTGCTGCCTGTAATGGTTGTAACACTGCTCTTACAAATGCTCATTCATTCATCTAGCAGATATTTTTAGTACTTATTATGCACATACAAGGCTGGGTGTCAGAGGACACTGCAAAGAGATACACAAGCCATCCCCTCAAGGAGGTGACAGTCTGGGTGGATAGGGAGAAATCCAACTTCTCTAGGGGCACCTGAGCTTCTCACACCACACATTCTTCTCAGGTCTCCAACAAAAATGCTAACGATTCCCTCCAAATGAACAAAGCATCATCAAATACAACATGTTTATTTGATCTTCACAACAATCTTCAGCAGATATGACAGGCATTTTTCTGTTTCAGATCTGTTTCAGGCCTGAAACTCTTAACTTTAATATCACTTATATTGAGTAAACTGCTTCGAGATTCCAAAACTCCATGTCACCTGGTAGGTAAGTGGGATCTGCACATGGGCCTATACAAGAAGAGAGGCAGGAGGTGACAGCACCCTGGCTTAGAAGAATTGGGCCACACCCTGGCTTTTGTCTACACAGTGTCCTGTGGCCTGTGCGTGAACCCTCACAGTGCAAAGCCAGTCTGCAAATATTCTCTTCAGCCCCTAAATAGGAAATGCTTAATAAACAGAGTGTTTCCTTGGTATCCTAATGTAAAACAATCATTACATCTTAAAAAGAGCAATAAAGAAAATAATAAATTAGTAAAATGTCTAGCCACCAACAATTTTCAAAACAATGAGAACTGCTGGGTATCACGGCCCAAGTCCTTAAACTGAATCAAGCCCAAAGTATATCCCCAGGTGCTCTGAACAGTTCAGGAATCCTTTTAAACTGAAAATGGAAGACAATACTATTTGTCTCCTAGATGCACAGAATTAGTTATGTAAGTGAAGGAATGTGGTCCAGGGCTCCTACGTGTCCAAAATGAGCTTCCTGTCCCCACACATCAACGCCAAAATGCCCGCATGCTCATGAATTCCCAACAGAGCTTTCCATTCCCAAGCTACCAAAGGAAGTAACTCAAGGCTGAGAGCTGAGTATTTTAAATCCCCCAAAGAGAAGTAATGCTGCTCCCCACTAAATTCTCAGCTATTCACCTTAAACTGATGGGAATCAAGGGGAACGAGCAAATGGAACTTCAAAGCTCCTACGAGGCTACTAGCTCTGCTCAGCAAGGCTGAGGGAAGTGGCAGCCAAACTCACACAGCTCAGTCTTTTGAAGTCTAACTGACAGTCTCCCATTAGCTGAGCAATACAGTTGCTGCTGTACAGTGGCAGCTGCTAGGCTTCTGAAGCTTGGCTTTCTTGGGCCAGGGCTGCCTGTCATCTCAGCAGAGGATGGTAGCCAGGGAGAGGTGGGCACCAGGAAGTAGGGAAAAGGAAAGCCCATCCTCTATCTCTTAACTTGGAGCAATGAAAAATGGAGCAGAGGCGGACATAGAAGGGTGAGCAAAAGAAAAACAGCTGAGCATCTTCGGGGAAACTTTCTTGTATGGCTAAAAACTCCGCGAGAAGTATATATTTTTTTAACGAAACAAATGAAACCTATTTAATAAAAAAAAAAAACAAAAAACAATGTAACATGAAGTTCTAAATATATGTGATAAATGCATGAAAGTGTGTGGAGATTTTATTAGCCAGGAACACTACCAGTTTAATCCAGTTTGTCTTTATAAGTACTTAATGACACAGGAAGATTTCAAACCCTTCAAGGGTACCGAGAACAGTAAACTCTGTCTGCAGGATTTGGTGCTTCTGCGCCACCGTGTGGTAGCCCCCTCAAATTGCAGGTACTAATCCTGAAATGAACAAGTTCTAGAAGGTGGGCTTTACAAGCTACCCCTATAAACACATACTCAACCTCTGTACACACATAAACATGGGCTCTACTCACTTTTCTAGGCCTGTAGCAACATCCATCCCTAGATTATTACACACTTCCAGTCCATGGGGGCCCAGAAATGCTTCTACAGATAAACACTAATGGGACAAAGAGGAGAATTTCAACTAATGTGTAAAAAAAAAAAAAAAAACCCTGAATGCTCACTACAGTATTATTTGCAAAAGCATAAATAAGGACATGGCTTAAATGGCCATCATCATGGGAATGATTAAATAAATTGTGGCGCATCCACTCAATAAAAAATTAAGGAGCTGCTAAAAGTGCTATGGGTAATAGATCTTCATGCACTGACAGAAAGAAGTCTGAGATATCTTTAGATACAAACAGCAAGTCATTGAATAGCATGTAAATATGAATTTTAAAATTCTTAAAATGTATGCACCTTTATATAAAGAGGTCCAAAAGGATATAGAACAGACTGTTTATGCAAGTTATCCAAGGGAGGGTAAGACTTTTTCCTTTTATTTTTATGTTTTTTTATTTGAATTTTGGTTTGAATTATTTTCCCAGTGAATACAATGTTTTTCTTTAACGAGTTCCATAATGTCAGCAGCTGCATGAAAGACAAAGTTTCTTTCACCTTCAGCACATGCTCCCCCATGGTCACCAAGCTTTTGTAACATCTGTCCCCTCTTTCCCATGCAAATCCTTCTTGTAATGTTCACGTTCCCTAGTTTCACACACCCCCAAAAGGCCCTAGAGCGTTGGGCCCACTCTACACAGAGAAGCTTTCTGCCAATTTCCACACTCTTCGATATATTCAAGTCCTGGTTAGATTTCTGTCCGCTGGCAGGTAGCAGGCCTCACTGTGCTATTGTCAAGGACATTAGTTGCCTCAGGGAAGATGAGGAAAGATGAAATAGACACTGCCATTGAGGCTTCTGACCATCTAAAAGAGAACATCAAAAATAGAACTCTGATCCATCCCCCTGTCATCTATCCCCTCTCCTCTGTTCTTACCTACCTACCACCTACCACCTAACGCTGACTCACCTCCTCTCCAGTTTTCTCATGGTTAGACATCACTTCATCCATGCATTCAACCACAGCCTCCGTGATCTCAGTCTTATTCTACCCATGCCTAGGTAAGCAAACTCCCTGGAGCACACTGGTCTTTCCAGGGCTGGAATCTGAACGTGCTTTTGAGATGGGTAGAGACCTGTTGCATGCTTATCAGCCTGACCTTGAGATCTCCTGAACTCTTGATTCCTCAAACTGTGGAGATATCCATGTTCTTTTGGAACAGAATCCCCAAAATAGTATCCTTTTAACACACTTTCTATTCACATCACAGACCAAGGACTCATTTCCTTAATATATACAAAACTCCCATAAATCTTGAAGCAAAAAGCCAATGACCCAACAGAAAAAAATAGGCTAATAATATGAACAGACAGTTCTCAAAAAAGAAATACAAATGACTCCTAAAAATATGAAGAGGTACTCGACTCCACTTAAAACACAAGAAATACAAACTAAACTACAATGAAATGTCATTTGTAACTATCAAAGGGATAAAGATCACCAACGTGATAACAGTTCAATAGCAAGCATGTGCACATGGAGGCATTCTCCATGCCCTGCTGAGTATAAATTGGTACAATCTCGATAAAGGACCATTTGGCAATACAGAAAGATTGTAAATGTATATAACCTTTGACACAGAAATTTCATATATAAGGTATTTATCCTAAGGATATACTTACAATGATGCAATGTGATGAATATACAAGCAGATACGCTGAGGCACTGTTTATAATTTTAAAAGGACTGCAGCAACCCAAGTTTTCATCAATATAGAACTAGTTAAGTGAATTATGGCATACTCATAAATGGAACACTGCAGCATTCAAAAGGATAAAGTAATTCTACATTTGCTCTTTTTGAATTATTGGTAACATAAGTCAAGGGAACAAAGTTAAGTACACACATGCATTTGTTTTCAAATACCTTGAATACTGAAAGAATATAAAGAACCAAGGAATACTGGTTGCCTCAGAGGCAGAGAATGGGTAACTGGGGGGACAGAGGTAGGAGGCTTACTTTTGGCTTGCTACCTTTTTATTCCCTTTCCTTTATTTACCATTAGAATTTTGTGTTACATCCATATACTCATCATTAAAAAAAAAAAAACGCACACCTTTAAAAAAGCTGATAAACATTGTCTGTAACCGCATCTTTCAAATGCTATACTCAAATCCATTTTCCATTATGCTCATAGTTATCCTTTCTCTAAGCCATGGACCTCATCCATTTAATCTATGTCAAACTGACTCTACCCTCATGTAGAATTTACAGTTGATTCATGTTACTCTACTGTTTTAAAATCAAATCAAATCTTCATGGAGTCCCTTTGCTCTCAGAGAAACATTCAATCCATTAAAAAGACATTCAATCTCCTTCACCATCAGCCCCAATCCTACAAGACCCCAATTCAGTTTCAGCCACACCAGATGGCTCACCACACCTCCCTAACTTACCCATAAAATTTCCTCGCATCTCTTCTCCTCCCCTCTCTATCCAAAAAAATCACAAATGGCCTATGAGGTCTACATCCAGTTATTTCTTTGAGCCTTCCTTACTCTCAGGAAGAAGAAGAAAAAAAATTTCTCTCTGTGTTCCTATCAGTACTTTGCTTATCCTACGAGAAGTTTACTGTTCAAAATTATATTACATTTACCATTTATGGCTCTATAGATGACTACATTTAATCTATGGTCATCTCTCTTAGATTGCAAATCCCTGGAAGAAAGAAGCCAAACTCATTTATCATGTATTCCTAGCACCTACATAATTGCCTGGCATGCACAGGTGCTGGATAGATGAACTCTTCATCACCATTTCTCCCCATGTTTTCTTATTCATCAAACTGAATTAAGAGCATTGTTCCTCCAACGTTATTTCTATGTGGCTGGTTAATGTTTGCCCAGTATGACATGGTATTGCCTGTGCAAATTTATCTCCCAAGTTTAAATCATGCCCTTGTGCTCTATGGTGTCATAGACTTTGCATTCTCCTACTAGATATCTGATTGGCTATGGATTTAAAAACTGCTGTTTTCCTGCAACTGGTTTTATACAACGTGGTGCCCATTTGGTGAGTTAGGCATGCATAAAAACAACTTGGGAGATCAGAGTTATCTTTTCAGAAGCAAATATGGACATGAAATGAAATCTCTAGAGGGAGAAGTTGCTGTCCTGCTCTGATGCTTTACTCATAAGCCCTCTAAGTCTGAAGATATTATAAATTCTCTTAGGGGAAAAAAAATCTAAATAGTCTGCCCAGAACTATTTATGAGGCTTCTTTAAAAAAAAAATTTTTATTTATTTTTTCATGAGAGACACAGAAAGAGAGAGAGGCAGGGACTCAGGCAGAGGGAGGTGTAGGCTCCCTGTGGGAAACCCAATGCAGAACTCGATCCCAGGACCCTGGGATCATGACCTGAGCTAAAGGCAGATGCTCAACCACTGAGCCAACCAAGTGCCCCTATGAGGCTTCTATTTATGATGCATTGAGTCAAAAATGCAGTTTTTTGTGACTTCTCTTTCTTTAGCCACTAAGAAAGGTAAGGAGAGAAACAACCTAAATGTCCATCAACAGGTGAAAGGATAAACAAACTGATAAATTATACAATGAAATACTACTCAGCAACCAAAATGAATAAGCAGTTGAAACATGCAACATCCTAAAACTAGGTGAAAGAAATCGGGGGGTGGGGGGGGGAGATGAAAAAGAGAGACAGAGGACACATATTGTTTGATTCCATTCATGTAAAATTCTAAAAAGTACAAAATAATCTTCATAGTAACAGCGGATCAGTGCTTATTTAGAAATTAGGGAAAGGCGGGAGAGAAGGTAGGAAAGAATTATAAAAGGGTGGTGAGGAAGCCTTTGGAGGTGATGGATATACTCACTATCTTGACTGTGAATATGGTGTTATGGCTGTATACATTTGCCAATTTGTTGAAAGTTTTAGATGTATATATTTTAAACATATACAACTTATTGTATGTTAGTTATACCACCATAAAGCTGTTTTAAGGAAAAAAGTAGACAAAGGTGAGGAAGAAGGGAATCTGTCCAAGAGCATAAGTATACAATCTGTTTTAAAAGTGATTTTCAGAGAAGAGGGATGCTCAATACTCACAAAATACCTTTCCAGACTGACATTTCCCTGAGAATGTCATTTTCTAGGAATTGTTTTTTGAAAGGAGCAGCCAGGTTGCAAGCAGATGATTAATTATCATGGAAAATCATTGATGTATCATCGCAATTTCACAGTATTTCTTACAGTTAAAATAAGGCTCCTTCATATCTCTCATAAAGGTATTGTGAAGCTTTAATTGATTTGTGTTGGTAAAAACCCTTGGTTACCGTCATGGAAAATAATTGAATTAAGTATCAAAATATAAATGTGTAACTTTTGTTATTGTCTTTACATTTGTTTTCTTTACAATAATCACTGCAGGGTGCCAGTTCTTCTAACACATTGTTAAACCATGGAAGACACCAAACTCAGGGGCTTGCATGTCTGTTGATTTAATGTTAAATTATAGAATCTATAGAGGTGTTTAAAGAAACTCGTGTTTAAAGAAACTCATATAACTATCTCTACATACTGGATAATCTTGTAGGTACCACTTGCCCACTCAGTGAGGAGCAGTAATGACTTATGCAAGTTGAATTCAAGGATATAAATCTCTGAGCTTAGTTGTGTACTCTCTTTATGGGAAGGCAGGCATTCTTTGCCTTCTTTTGAGAAGAATAACTTAATATTAACTCAGCAACACAGTAAGGAAATACAATAAAAAATATAAATGACAGTATTGATCAGGAGGACAAGGTAGACATTGTCCTCAGAGACTGAGTAACTCAGAGTTTGTTTGAGGGACGTTTAAACAACAGGCTGTATCTAGAGCAACAGGCACTGCACGTAGTATAGCAGTGACTCAATAATTGTCGGTAAGTATCACTGCCAATCCACGCACACTGAGTCTTCAGTAACTGGTAGCCAGCATTATTCATAATTTCAGAAGTCAAAGTTGTGATTGTGATTTAGCATTCACCGAGCAGATCTGGAGAGCATAGTGCCTCACTATTTGCAAAGCAGAGATGAAGATGCTCCTATGTTATCTCTATTCCAACCAATATAATTAGGTGATGCTAGGGAAAACTCATTTCAAGAAAGTGTTGATCATTAGGTAACAACAAGGTTATTTTTTAAGAAGGACTCTTTGCTGTGGATCTAGTGTAGAGATCCACAACAAAGGGGATGATGGGTGCACATTTCGGAGGAGACTGTCATTTTGAGGCAGGTACACATACGTGCAATTCATTATGGGCAGCTGTAAAGAGTTTGGCAACTGATTAAGGCTAGAATGCAGTAGTCACAGACAACATGTGGCAATTTACATTTAAATGTAAGTTAATTAGAATTAAAAATTCATTTCTTCAGTTGCTTAAGCCACATTTCAAGTGCTCAGGAGATACATGTTGTGAGTGGCTCCCATGTTGGACATTGCAACCTTGAATATTCCATTCTCACAGAAAGTTCTATTGGATACTGTTGGGCTAGAATGAGGCAGAGGCCAACACGGCAATACTAAGAAAGGAACTCTGTAAGGGGGACTTGAGAATGATGAGTGCGCATTGGTTACAAAGAGGCCATGTTGCTCAAATCCCAAAGAGAAGTGAGACCCTGGTTCCTACTCTCCTAGTCTGGCTTTCAACAAATAGCCTAGGGTTAAAGCCCTCTTCATGTCCCCATGCCCTCTGGGACCTCAAAAACTAAATGTGTGTTTTCCATAAAATATTAAATCAAGAGAAATTAAGACAGCACACTTAATGTGAAATAAAGTTCATATACTCCTGTTTAAACACAGATTAGAATTTCTGTCAGAACAATGCCAGTGAAAAGTTGACATTCTAATTAATACAATTTACATTATAAAGCGCTGAATATCTTTATCTTGCTATTATGAAATGCCCTCTTTAAAAGAAAAAAAATCAAGTTTCTACTGAACAGGGAATTGAGTACCAAGGGCAATATGTAAAAACCCATGTACAAGAGAGGTGGTTAGGGTCACTGGCATTTTTACACACCATCAACCCGGGTCTCTAAAAAGAGAAGCAATACACTCATCCTCTTACACATAGTTTTGTCATCTTTTATCATCTACAAGGCTATTTTCATGCAGCAATAGGATTTTGAAGCTGTTTTACTTGCAATGATATAAAACATACTGCAAAAAGTAAAAACCAAAAGCCTAAAACATCCTCTCTCTCCTTCCCCTTTTCTCCCCTCTCGTCTCCCTCTCTCTCATTCTCTCGTTTAACATCACAGGGAACTGTCTGGAACTCTGTGAGCTTGCACACGTGTAGGACTCCCACACAATGTTTATTCAATCCAAATTCTGAGTGTGTAAGAGGGGCAGAAAATCAACCCCACAGTTGGGTACCCAAGGATCCGTGTTCATTGCCTTTGTCAATTTTATGCTATCGGTGAAAGGAATAAAGATGAGATCCTTAAAGCTTGAATTTTCATTTCCTATGACAACGTGCTTTTTCTTCATGCTTTATCACACTCCACTACTTGGTTTCCACCCCTTCATAATTGATATCGGCCATTTGAAGCATTCAGTAAAAACCTCATGAGGTTCATCAAATGTCCCCCAGTCTATAATTCTTGCTTCTAACATATTCAGAAGCATATTCATCCAAGTATTTTCCACTTTCCCTCCATGATTTTCCCTGTGCACAGGGACGAGTGTAATGACAGTTGTATTAATTATATGCTGAAAAAACCACATAGCAGCAAAAATGATGGAGATCATCGTTTTAAATATTTTATTAAAATAACCCAGTGTAGAACAGATAATGTAGACCCTCTTGATAATGAGAGGTTCATTAATTTTACAAGAATTCTAGAAAGCTTAGAATGGTCATCAAAATGATCTCTTTCATTTATTTATTTTTTTCAGAAGAAGAAAACCTTCAATTACAGCTTTAGAGAACAGGAACTTAGTACATTTTTAAGTTAATTACTTACCTTTCTGGAAACAGTTTTGAAAAAATAGCTTGAAATATGGAGGATTTAGATTTCATAGTATATTACTTGAAATGCCTGTAAATTTTCAGCCTTTGCAGTTTACCCCATTAAAACTTGGTTTCATTAGCATATAATGACTTCTGATAAATAAAATTGATATTCCCCCATAAACAAACAAGCAGTGCATTAAAATCTTTCCATTACTAACAGCACAAGCAACACAGTCTTGCCTACCAAGTGTGTCTCCAGGTACAGTTTAAGGCTGTCCGTCTCTGCTTTAGGGGGTGTCCAATTCTCAGTGGTTTCCATGGCTTCATTTAACCACTGAATGAATTCATCCAGCTTGTTTACAAACCCCTTTGTGACAGAAAAGAGAAGGGGAAAAAAGGACAAGAAAAGCATGTTAGTTGATCATTTCTTTAAAGCCAATCTTAAAAATTCCAAACCTCATGGAGGGTAAAATTGATAGCACTCCATTCCCATTCTAGTTCCACACTGTGGAATGGCATTTCCACTATTCCAGGCACTGAAATCTATCAAAATGGAAGGAAACTGTGCATGATTCCCTCGCAGCTTTTCCCCAGGAACATTTTTTTTTTTTTTTCTGAGAAATTTGGATTGGATTGTCAGGCGTCTTTATAAACGTGTCTTCCAATCATCAAAACATTTCTGGTGTCTGACAAGTGCCCCCTCACCAAAAAAATCAGGTCAGGTCTGCTAGGAACCCTCGCTGGCTTTGGGGGATAAAAGCATTCCCGGAAAGATGGTGTTCTTTACTCAGAAGCCAATGGAGTTGAGTTGCCTTAACTGAACTACAAATCTATTTTTAAATCACATAAGTGTTTAAAGGGATTTGGATGAGTTCTACTGACAGCCCAACTGTCTGTGGCTGAGCCTGGGTTCTAAGAAGCAAGGAAGGGTAGAGGAGGTGGGATCAATGAGCAAAAACGTAAACACCTGAGTCTGGGTGTGTCCCAAACATAAAGAAATGTTCTCGGCTAAGAAGCACAAATCACAATAATCTTGCAATTTCTCGAATAGTGGTTATAAAAATCTATTGACCATTTAAAAGAACACATCTGTAGAAACGGAAAATATTTTGAAAAAAATGAAAGCCCAGTTGTGAACCTAAGGGAAAGAAATGGGGCTGGGCGCCTGCTTTCCATGTCTGGGGAAACAGCACCACCTGGAGGTCGACAGGAGCAAGGACAGGCTGCTGCATTTGTGCCCACTGAAATGGCTTGGGACGCTGTTTTTTCCCTATTAAACTTAACCCGTTCTTCAGATTTGCCTTTTGATTAATTTTGATTAATATCTCTAATGATTAACTGAGCATATTCTGAGACTGAATTGAGAAGAGGCGAAAATTCATTTTCTTTATCATGCTTCTCAGACGCTAGGCCTCTGTTTTCTCCTAAACAATAGTCTTAAGATTTATAACCCTTTAATCCCAGCAGTTGATTGGCCTCAAAATGATTATTAAAAGAAGAGAAAATGGGACTGAGAATGGTGGCAAGTGAGAAAAGCTGACAAATAGCACTCAGAAACACATTCCTGTCTGTCAAAAGGAGAGAGAGCAGAGATGTGGGCATGAAGGCCCACGGCATCCATCAGATTGTCCCATCATGCTCTGGCATGTCCTCAGCCCATGAGGAGCTCAGCCAATCATCCCACGTGTTAGTATGTCCTCTGTTTTCCCATGTTGCTAAATGTTATCCAAACTTACCCTATTTTATTCCTACTGTGCCAAGGTCAGGGGATAATCACACCCATTCTTTTGCAAACCCACCTTAATCAGATTGCTTTGGTAAAGCCAATAAGAAATATCATGTTGGGGTCATCTTAACTAGAAACTAAGGCCTATGCATTTGCAATTGCCAGGGCTGGAAACGAGGAGGTAGTTTCACATGCCTCAACTCCTAGCCTCCAATTCCAAACTAATGACATCACTGGGGCTTCCTTTGGTCATCACTCAGAAGCATTTCTTCCAGGTAAAGTGAAAACATATCCAACGGGGATGGTTTCACACAACACATTCCCCTGCCAAAGGCATTTTTCTGATGATCCACCCAAATCATCCTATTCTCTAATTTTCTCATATTGTATCTTGTTCTAAATGCTAGGAGTCCATGCCAAGTAATTCCTTTTGCCCTTTCTCATTTGTTGAGGGTATCAGTTTGTCTGCTCTTTCTCCTTTTCCACATTTCCATAGATTTGAGGGTTGTCTTGTTTTTAATTTCCTCTCAAATATTTGAGTCTTTTAAGTCTTTTAAGATTTTATTTATTCATCCATGAGAGACACACAGAGAGAGGCAGAGACATAGGCAGAGGGAGAAGCAGCTTCCCTGTGGGGAGCCTGATACGGGACTCAATCCCTGGACCTCGGGATCATGCCCTGAGCCGAAGGTAGATGCTCAACCACTGAGCCACCCAGGTGTCCCAGTACTTGGGTCTTTTAACACAGATGTTACTTCAGGCTCACTTTCTTCAGTCAAGCATTCCCACCTGTTTAAAACAGCACTCCCCAAGTCCCTCTTTCTGGAAGACTTCCCACAACTCGGAATACAGAAATTCTTATTTGACTTGATGTTTACCATAGATCCCTACAGATGTGTACAGTAACCTGTGAGCAGAAACAAGGGTAGAGTGTATTAGAACTGAAGTCCTAATTCTTGATGTTCTCATAACTAATTTCAGTGAAAAATTAAGACACACTTTGTTGGCTACATGGACTTACAGAAATACCATCTATGGAAGCTCATCAGAGTATCAGAATCTAGATGGTTGATAACGGTGAGATGAAATGATCTTTTATATTATTAAATAGTATTTACTATTGAATTTGGACTTGAGTGGTTTTATCTGTAAATTGGTTTGGGGAGAAAATTAAGTCAGGAAGTAAATTATTTTGGAAACAACCGATTAAATCCAAGAAGACCAATAGTAGAAGACATTATTTGAAATATAACCAGTTATATACTATTTATAATCTCTTCCTCCAAAAAACAAGCAAACTAAGCAACATGCATATATGTGATTGCATGGGTACCTCATCACAAAAGGTTAGTCTCAGCCAACGAGTATTAAACAATGTGTGACAGTTTTCCTAACAGAACCATGATTACACAGTTAGTTGAAATCCATGAGAGGCAGATTAGGCAAACTCATGGGACCCAGGTGAACCTTTCTGGATGATCTATCTGCATAGCCTAGCCAGACAGCAAAACCAAGGCTATCTGATTCGGAGGAAACAGAGGTCCTGTCAAGGCTTCCCTCTGGGTTTCCTCTAAATTATATCCCTACTTCACCAATTCTCATTGGTTGCAACCTTTTCTCAACTCTTTTCTTGCCGGTGCTAAAAAGTTCTGTTGCCATCACAACAGAAAGCTGGAAAATCCTTATAATCTTATAATAAAAAGCTTAACACCCCCTCCTTAGGGAGCTCTTAGCTTTCCACCTCCCCTCCTGCTAATAGGCGTAACCACAAAAATATAAAGAGGTCATAAAGGCAAATGAAACCGGAGTCCATCCGATTCTTGATACCTTTGTCACCTGCTGTTTTTCCACCTCTCTCAGCCTCTTTATGTGTGTACTGTCACCAGTGTTCTGCGTAGTGGACAGTGCACTGTGTAGTATCCCCATATCAGAAGTGGGCCCCTTAGAAAGGCCAACTAAGTGCCACTCTATATACTGAGCCATGCTGTGTGTGGAGAACTCACATTTGGATGCATACAATAAATATTTGATGCTAACTCTCCAAAGCTCTGCTAGAGTCCTTTGTGGTGTGAGTGAAGGAAAAGGAGGTAACATACATAACAACACAGGAAAATGGGGAAAAACATAAAATTCATTATGTAATGCAGATCAAGTCCTAGTATGACAAATACCTAGTATGACAAATACTCATCCACTTCTTTAACCAATATTTATTAACTACCTACTCTGTATAAAGCACACTGCCGGGCATTGTTGGGAATAAAAAGATAAATATCAATGCAGCAAAAATTTCGGTAGGACATAAAGCATGTCTAAGCACTGGCCTACTCAAGTCAAGTAATTTGAATAGTCAAAAATTTTTTACAGTCAATAAAGAGTTGGAATATTCTCCTGGATTTTTCTGTGAAACATATTCTGTCTGTAATCAGAATTCTGTCTGTATCCAAATTTGTTATTATTCTCGGTATTTGACCCATCTGTGTTCGTTTCTCTAACATTCTGAGTTCACACTTACATACTTTGAGAGTCCAAGATGACTTTAAGACTCAGATTTTCTTCGTGACACAATCCAAGGTTGCCATCGCACTACATAAAAGCACATTTTCTGCATGTTCGACTCACTGCTACGGGCTGAATTACAAATCTCTGAAAGGCCCCCTTACAGCCTTCCTTGTTTAAACTCCTGCTGAAGTATCGTACCTGCGTACCTGCATAGCCTCTTTCCTGTTGTTCTCTACCACCAGTTTCCTGACTGTCCCTCTCTGCCCCTTCTTCCTTGACCCTTCTCTGGCCCCTGCCAAGCTCTCTAGGGGCACACGGAGTGTGACTCAGTCCACAGGCCCCTGTCCTCCCAGACCCCCCCATAATTGTATCCTTTCCCATGGGTCCTTAGACATATTCATATCTGACACATGTTTTGAGTCTATAAGCTAACTCTTCATTAGAGCCAAGCCAGGATTCCGCACCCAGAAGGATCCACGTTGGTCATCCAACAGTGAGAGAAAATGGAATGCTGTCAGCCTTGTTACCACCACTTGACAGCACACTCCCCACTTTCAAATCATTTGCATTTTAAAAGTTCCTTAATGAAGTGCTTCTTTAAAAATCTTACTTTTAAACTTTCTAAGGCATCAATCTCTTTAAAGACTAAGCAGCACAAAGTGCATGCAAATGTACACTCTCAGGTTTGTAAAAAAGTAATCTGCTAGAGCCCTCAGCTGGTTCACATACGTTTGAAGATTATACTCACAAGGAAAATTTACCCTCGAGTCTTACAAATAGCTACACTCTCAAGACAGGTTAAGAATGCCCATTATTTCATTTAGTTTCCTACCTATTTCTCTCTACAGCAAACCTAGTTTGGCTAAATACAAACTGTGGAGGTATGACTATTGCCCTCCAGCAAGGCTGTCGTATGGAGCAGGAATGAGAAGGGAGCGCCTTCCTTGCATCAGGTATGGGGCCAGAAGCCAGCAATACGGACAGCGGGGAATGGGACATGGTCTCTGCCTTAAGGTACTGAAAGCCCGGGGGGGTCATCTTGCATAGAATTCCATGATTTTTAGACCACACTGAAATTGAAAGCTATTTCTCTAAGAAGCTAAAAGGGGACATCTACAACAGGAAGTAGACGCCGTGTTGTCACAGGTGTGTAGAGTGGTGCTGAATCTGGTCAATGTACAGATGAGGAAAAAGAGAGCCAAAGAAGGTCAGGGACTTGCCTATGGTGGAGTTAGCAGAGTTGGGGCCTGAACCCCCATCCCACTCCACAGTCAGTTTCTCTCAGAGCACCACACCAACGTCCAGAAATAGTATTCTCAGAGAAGCAACAATTCTTCTCAGCCCCACAGTCCTGGCACTGAGGTAAAATTCTCTGAGCTGTTGGTTCTTTCCCTTCAAATTCACTGTTTTCTGTTCATTCTTCTGAAAGATCTTTGATGAGGCTTGACGCTTAGCAAGGAACATACACCTTTTTTTTTTTTCAAGCAAAAAATCACTGTAAAGTTCACTTGTAACCTATGGAAAATTTCAACCAAAAATGTGAGGCAGTTACACGCTGGAATTAGCCCATTCTATCAGTGCCTCAATGATAGATGAGTCTGACTCAGTTTCATCACAGAGAAGATGGCCCTTGGTTCTCAGGAGTTCAGCCAAGGACCTCAACTGCTAATTTCTTCTTGTTGTTAGACTGTGTGTGTGTGTGTGTGTGTGTGTGTGTGTCTGTATGTGTGTACACCCTCAAAAAGATTCTCATTTCTCAGTGGACAAAGAAATCAAGCATGATGTGTGACCTTGTCTAGATCAAATTAGCTGCCTTTAGATGGGGACTCACTGAAGGGCATTGAAAAAATGAACTAGTTCACTATATTTATGAAAAAATTGTTCAGCCTCTACTGTCAAGTCTTTTAAACCTTTATTATAATGTATTTACCCCTTTCTTAGTATTCAAAGATTCACTGAATGATCTCATTGGAACAACGCTAGCAGAAACAATATGTGATCCTCAAACTGCACTCAATGTATGCCAGGACCTTTTAAAAGTATTTTTATACAACAGATAATTTGAGCTTCATAAATACCCTGTGAGGTAGGTAGTATTGTGACCTGTTTTACAGGTGAGAAGACTGAGGCTCTGGGAGGTGAGACCTGTCCAGTGCCCTATGGCTAGAAAGTAGTGAGCTAAGAATGTGAGTCCAGATAGCCTCCTTAGCAGCACATGAAATCATGAAAGGCCAACTGATCTAACAATTTGTCTAAGACCCTAGCAGAAATTAGAAATTGAAAAACATTTAAATGAGGATTAACTGCAGGGGGCAAAAGAGGTTATATTAAAAGAGGGGGGAAAAAAAGACATTCCCATCATGAACCAGTATGGATATTATTAAGAGAACAGTTGCTGCAACCAGACAAAACTGAATTTGAATCCAGGCTCCATCTACCTCTTACTAACAGCATAAACCAAATGAGCTACCTAATGTCTCTGAACCTCATTTTCTTCATCTGTAAGATAGGGACAGTAATATCCATCTTGGGTTTACATGAGGATTTCAAGAAAAATAGATTTTTTTAAAGTCTGATGTAAAACTAGGACTTGGTAAATGATTTTTTAAAATAAAAAGATTTTATTTTTTCACTTATTTGAGAGAGAGAGAGCAAGCAAGTCAGGGGAGGAACAGAGGGAAAGGGAAAGAGAGAGAATCAGACTCCTCGCTGAGCATGGAACTCGAGGCGGGGCTGGAGGCCACGACCCTGAGATCATGATCTGAGCCAAAACCAAGAGGTGGATGACACTCACCCGACTGAGCCACCCATGCACACCTTAAAAAATGATTTTTAAAAATCATTCCTAATTAATAAGTTCTGCTTTGATCTTTTATCTCATTCACTTAGAAAGTTTTGATTATTCACTAAGCATACAGCACTGTGCTAGACCACAGGGGAGATGGATCAGAAAAGTCCTCACACAGCCATGGGATGAGAGGTGGCACCAACTGCTCTGGGCATGCAGAGGAGGGAGCCCTGCCTTCTGTCTCAGGTGATCCGATGACGCAACGTGAAGGAGGCAGCACCTAAGCCTGCAGGTCAGCAGGGATTTCCCCAGCTCCTTATGCCACCAGTACATCTGAACAGGATGATTCTCCCTTAATAGCCAAACGTTTCAGAACAATCTGGTTTACCTTTTCGAAATAGGCCACATGATTTGGAGCCAATCTTTACATTAACAATGGCTTCCAGCAAGTAATCGCAATCCTCTGACCCTAGGCAAAAGGAAGCTTTATTTAGGCACCAATAATTGGAAAAGTTAGAACTCCACTTAGAAATGAAATAATGCATTGAGATTTTATACGTATATTCACTGACATATGTATTCAGTCTCACATTTCTGGTTAATTCCTATACACATAGTTCCTATACGAAATGCCCAATTTAGGTTTTTACACAATAGTAGTCAAATGCAATTTACCTTTCCTAGTCAGCTATCTATGTACTTAATGTGCCACCCAAGACCCAGAGGCTCAAGATAAAAGGCCAAGAAGTTAAAAGAGGTGCTTTGGATTCCACTGCCTCACACGTTTACCCATGTTCCTACCCACAAGATCTAACACAGGGTAAGTAATTGACAGAAGGGAGGATATGGTGTGTGCTTTGAGAAAAAAGATTGAAGAGAAAATGAAATGGTTTAAGGCAGTTTTAACTCTGATGCCACAAGAAAACTCAAACGCTGAAATGTTTTATGAAATATTTAAGCTTCTTTTCTAAAGGTTGAATGGGATGACTTTAGAATATAAAAATATTCCTGATAAAATTACCCTAGAATAAAAGTAAAAGGCTGTCGGTTGGAAAGAAAGAGCATTAAAAAAAAGGCATGGAGTGGTATTATCTAAAACTGACCAGGTGGGAAGTCCTATTCTGAACTCAGTATCATATAGAAAGGATAAGTAGAGCTGATTCATCATCTCCAAATACCGTTGACGATAGTTTCAACTGGGAAAAGAAGAGCCCAGAAAGATCCCTGATTCTGATGATGGAAAAGAGTTTCCTCCAACAAATCCAGGGTTTGAGTTCAGTTGCTCCCTATTGGTCTATAAAAAAGAAGTGATCAACAAGTTTAAGGGCAAAACAAGATCAAAATGCATATCATCGAAGTCTAATAAAAACAGAAATGAGTAAAATAATTGGGAATAAACTGGATAATAATAGATCAATATTAATTGAGCACTGATCAGGTGCCAGGACAACATTATGCTTCAAGATTCCCACACCGTCTGTTTTATAGAAGGGAAAACTCAAATACAGACAAACCCAAGTACTTACACAATACTTTTGCAGGAATGAAGCTGGGGATCCTCCCAGGGAGTAAGGCTGCCCCAAAGCTTTGCTCACTTCCTCTAAGGGAGATCTTGCCTCAAGCACCCCAATCCTCCAGGGGGAATGAATGAGCAAATCAGATCATCTTTATCTACTTCTAAATCCCCCAAAGAGGACCTGAGATGGTCACACCTTAGAATTTAGGATTATGATAATTTAATGGCTTCACTATAGGTTTTTCACATCCAGTATATTATAAATAGCTATACTGACCATTTGGGTGATGACCATCTACCAGCTATTCCTCTAATAGCTTATGTAGTCATTTAGTTTTCACAAATTTTCCTACTGTACAGACGAAGACGCTGAAGCCTAGAGGAATTATGTAATTTATTCAAGGTTCATAAAGTCACTAAACAGATAATTAGTTTTGTTCCAGAGCCCAGAGTAGTAAACTATAGAGTCCAGAGTAGTGAACTACTACACCACACTGCCTTTCTTTTCTTTTTTCTTTTCTTTTCTTTCTTTTCTTCAAGATTTTTTTTTTTCCATCAGGGACACACAGAGAGAGGCAGAGACATAGGCATAGGGAGAAGCAGGCTCCCTGCGGGAAGCCTGATGTAGGACTCAATACCAGGACTCCGGGATCACGCCCAGAGCTGAAGGCAGATGCTCAACCACTGAGCCACCCAGGTGCCCCCACACTGCATTTCTAACCAGACTTACTCCCAGGAGGTTCACAGAGAGAAAAACAAAGGACAGTAACATCCATTGTGGCCCATTCTTATTTCCCAAGCCTCTGGGAGAACCCCAGCCCATGCCACACAGCTTCACCCAGTCCCATCACAGCCACCTCTGCTTTCAATGAGTCCCCACACTCTGTGCTCTTTCTTTCCAGTCCCCTTTTCCTCCTTCTTTCTTGACCACTGCTTCTCATTTGCCTTTTTCTTCTCTTTCCTCTCCTCCTAGTCCCTGCCTTCTCTTGGTCTCCTCTCCTCCCTCCTTTCTTTCGCTCCCCTCCCTTCCTCTCCTCTTCCCTTTCCCTGTTCATTCCTTCTCTCTTTGTCCCATGGCTTTGGTCTCCCCTGACCTAATTAATTGCAGTTAATTAATCTCTCTTAGTAAACATTTCCTGTCATGTCCATAAAGTTATGAGGCTGCTGAAAAAGGGGCTTCTCCTTGACACTGAAGGACAGAGCTGACAGTACTGTTAGAACCCTGTATTTAGATTAGCTCTAAATACTTTCCTGATTAGTAAGACCTCCTTGCAAATCAAATATCTGGAACAAGAATGCAAGTGGCTAGATGAGAGTATTTATAAAAAGCTAAGATTATCTTTTCACATGTCTGTTGACTATATGTAAAAAGATGCTCAACATCACTAATTAGGGAAATGCAAATCAAAACCACAATGAGATATAACTGCACACCAGTCAGAATGGCTAGTATTAAAAAGACTAGAAATAACAAGCGTTGGTAAAAATGTGGAGAAAAGGGAACTCTATTGCCAGGAATGCAAACTGGTGTAACCACTGTGGGAAACAGAATGAAATTCCCTCAAAAAATTAAAATTAGAAATACCATATGATCCAGCAATTCCACTTCTGGGTATTTACTCAAAGAAAACAAAAATACTAATTGAAAAAAGATATATGTACCTCAATGTTTGTTTGTTTATTGGATTTTATTTATTTATTCATGAGAGATACAGAGAGAGAGAGAGGCAGAGACACAGGCAGAGGGAGAAGCAGGCTCCATGCAGGGAGCCTGATGTGGGACTTGACTCCGGGACTCCAGGATCACGCCCTGGGCTGAAGGCAGGCTCTAAACCACTGAGCCACCCAGGGCCCTGTTTGTTTATTTATTGTGGCATTGTTTACAATAGCCAAGATAGGAAACAACCCAAATGTTCATTGAGAGATGAATGTTTAAAGAAGAGATGGGGGGGATATATATATATATATATATATATATATATATATATATATATATGAAAATCCCTCAGGCTTAAAGAAGAATGAGATCTTGCCATTTGTGACAACATGGATGGATGCAGGGGGCACTATGCTAAGTGAAATAAGTCAGACAGAGAATGACAAATACCATATGATTTCACTCATATGTAAAATAAAATAAAAAAAAACAATGAAGCAAAAACAGACCATAAATACAGAGAACAAATTGGTGGTTGCCAGAGGGAAGGGGTTGAGGGCATGGGCAAAATGGGTGAAGAGAAGTAGAAGATACCATTTATGGCTTCCATTTATGGAATGAATAAGTCACAGGGATAAAAGGTACAATGCAGGGAATATTGTCAATAGTATAATAGCTACATTTGTAGTGAGCATAGCATAATTACATATGGAGTTGTTGAATTACTCTGTTGTACACCAGAAACTAATGTAACATTGTGTCAACTACACTTCAATTAAAAAAAAAAAAGTCATAGAGACAAAAAGTGCAGCATAGGGAATACTGTCAATAATATTGTAACAACTCTCTGTGTGGTGACAATGGTGAGTATATTTATCATGGTGAGCACTGAGCAGTAATGTACAGAATTGCAGAATCACTATATCCTACACCTGAAGCTAATATAACATTGTATGTCACTTGTACTTCAATAATAAATTTTTCAAAAGAAGAAAATTGCCACCTTTCTACCAAAGAACTTCAGGGTGGTGAGTCAGTGAAGAATAGAAATTCAGCCACTGCACTATCAGTTTTAGAGCCAAGAAGACAGAAAATAGTATTATCTAAATACAGGTGCTTGGAAAGGAGGAAAATTTGCATAAAAAATCTACAAAAGGCCCTTAGGACCATCTGGTTCAGTGCTCTCCATTTTACAGGTGAGGAAACTAAGGCTCAGCAAGTTTAAGTACTTGACTGATAACACACACCCAGTAGGTAGCCAACTCAGAAGAACTCAGAGGTTGTGTATTCAATAAAGAGCTCTAATTTTAAAGTTTTCAGTGACAGTCTTTGGACAAAATTTCTAGAGCTCAAAAAAAAAAAAAAAAAGGACAGAAATAGAGCTTCTAAAACTGATACAAAACTTCAGAGTACTATTGGTTTAGTTAATTGTGTGTACTATCTAGATTGGGTAGCTTTAGGCCAGGTCAAGTAAAAAATTAAATTGTCTTTTTTTTGTCCAAACTCTTAAGTGTATGTACATACACATGCATATGTGTGTATCAGGTCCTTTATTTAAAAAGTATTAATTGAGAGTTTACTATGTATCAGAAATTGTATTAGGGCCTAAAACTCACATATAAATGACCCAGACTCTTCTCTTACAGAATTCAGAGCACAATAATATAAAGTGTGATATGTGTGATAACATAGATCAGCAGTTTTCAAACTTTTAGAACTCCTTTAGACTATTATAAATTATTAAGGGCCCCAAAGAGCTTTTGTTTCTATGGGTTTAAAACTATAAATATTCATTTTTGAAATTTAAAAATGATTATTAATTCATTTGTAGTAACAATAATAATCTATTACATGCAGGTTAGCATAACACATTGTTATGAAAAATAATTGCGTTTTCAAAAACAGTGAAGAGTGGCATTGTTAGCTGTATGCAAATCTTGTTAATGTCTGGCTTGATAGAAGACAGCTGGATTCCCATTTCTACTTCTGCATTTAATCTACTGAAATATCATATATCATATAGCCTTTGGAAAATTCTACAGTACACAGAATGAGAGTGAAAAAGGCAAACATCATTTTAGTATTAATATGAAAATAGCTGACCTTTTGGGCCCCTTGAAAGGGTCCAGGGAACCTTAGATGTGCCTGAATCATAATCTGGGAACCTCTGTTGTAGATCATCTCAATGTTTAGGAGTCAATGGAAAGGCATTTAGGTCAGACTTGGGGCATCAAGGAGGGCTTCTGGGAGGAAATCACAACTAAGCTGAGCCTTGAAAGATACGTGTAAATGATTCAGAAAAAAAATAAACAAATAAAAGGGCACTGGGAAGAACAGAGAAAAACATTCCTGGCAGATAAAGTCTGAGAGAGAACAGCTCATTGTGAGAACTCTAAGCGGCTGAGCATGGCTAACACTCTGGTGGCAAATAGCAAAAAGCTGAGAAACGAGATTGGAGGGTCTAACAAGGAGCCAGGTCACACACAACACACTCTGAAGTTGGGACTTTATCCTGAGGGCAACATGGTGATCACTGGATTGCTGGAGCAGGGGAACGAGAAAATTTGATCAGCATCTTGGAAGACTCACTCCAGCTGCAGTTTAGAGGGTGGATCGCTGAGTGTAGGGCTGGGGCCGGAGAAGCCAGTTAAAAAGCTGCAACGATACACCCTGAGGTAGTTGGTGAGGGCTAGACTGAGGGAGGAGCAGGGGCCATGGAGGAAACGCATCAGGCCACAGAGAGGGTCAGGTTAAAATAGACAGCACCAACTGGATGGGAGGGTTGAGAAATTTATTAGAATCTGGAATGACTAGAGGTTCCATTTTCTGAAAGAAGCTCTAAGAAATTCAGAAGGAAGGAATAGCTCACAGGCAGATGATGGGCATGGTATTAGATATTCTGAGTTTGCTTTCTGAACCCAGTTGAGGTGTAGAACAAGATGTGGGTTAGAGAAAGCAACCTCCAGGTGGTCTTGGAGACCAGAAGCATGGATAAGACAACCTAGGACTGCGTATAAGGACATATCCACCATGCCTTCTACCTCAGGAGGCCCCAAAGCACAATGCACTCAATTGCTTTACTCCAGTCCCTCATTCCGTGTCTGTCAGTGTGATTCTTGACCCTGGCCATGTCTTAAAACCAACTGTGAACCTCTTTACACATCCCCTAAGTTCAGAGAAGGAGAATCTGCTTCAAAGTCTCTCAGGGCTACCACAATAAAAAGCCAAGAGCTGTGGGGCACTAAGGATATTTTAGTGTTGATCTCTGAAAAAAGTGCTTGCTGTCCCTTTGTGACAAGCTTGCAAGATCTGGCATAACCAGGAGACAGGATTTCCTCATTGGAAGTACTATGGACTGAGGGACACAGGTTTTGGTCATAAAATGCGGCCACCAAGCTCAACAATTTCTCATGCCTTTCTGACTGGTCACGTATGTGGCTCTTGCATACAGAGACATGTTCAGATAATTCACCTTCTCTAGTCTAGGTTGACAGGAAACTAATCTTGGTGACTGTCACGTTCTCCCAAAGTCTCCCACTCTACTCGCTGTATCTATCTTTCAAAATCTAGCTCAAATGTCCCCTTCCTAACAAATCACCCCAACCTATTAATGTCTTTCCAAGACACTTTCATAACCTTTCCGTTGTTAGCAATCAGGGATTTCAGGGATAATTCTAAACCTACTGAAGGCCCTTTTTCTTCCCATAATATATTGTAATGACCCTCCCTCTGGTTAAAGAGTGCTGTGGGAATTATTATTTATAAGCACATAATTATAAATAAATATTATAAATATGTATAAATACAAATTATAAATAAATAAGCACATATTATTTATAAGGTTGTTGTGTGACAATATTATAAACTAGAAGCTTGTTTGTAGTTGTCTGAACACACATTCATAGCATAAATTCCCCTACATAAACTTCCTAAAATGTCAAGAAGTGCATTAACTAAAATTATTGGGCCAATTAGAGGAGAATTATCTCTAATACAATATAAGAATCATCTGTCAAGACGGGAAGCCCAGAGTCTCACAGAGAAGAGAGGTGCAAAAAATGTAGGGCAACCAGCACAGTTCCCAAGAAGAGGGAGAAATGGCCTTAATCATCGTGGGTGGGGGTCTGAAGCGTCACAATGACTAAGGTAGCTGAAGGTGATCAGAGAAAACAGGGTGGTGACATTTGATCCCAAAAGCCTGAGTAGAGGGCTGAGACCAAAGAAGTCAGTTAAAAGGCTGCTACCGTATACCGGGAAGCAGTCGGGAAGCAGTCGGTGAGGGCTCGCTAGACTGAGGCAGAGCAGGAGCCACGGAGGAAACGTGCCAGGTTACAGTTAGAGTGACCTATATAGGGGAAGCTGCTAAGGCCTCACCCCTCCCCTCCCGTATCAATAACAATAACAGTCGCAGGAGTTCGCATTTACTGAAAGCATACTACTACGTTGCAGGTGCTAATCTCAGCTCTTTGCACATTTTAACACATTTAATAGTCACACCTCTTATGTGGAAGATAACACTTTTAACCCTACTTTGCAGAGGAGGAACCTGGGACAAGGCTAAGTCACTGGGTCAAGATAACATAATATTCTTAGACACCACACTCTGCCGCCATCTAGAACCACAGAAGCTCACTCATCTGTTAATTTGGATGGCTCCAGAACTCTCCTCCTACCAAATGCACCTTTTCCTTTGCCATAGAGTTCTATTACTTTGAGCAAGGTACTACTCCAGCTAGATTTCCCCTCATATAAATGTGTCTCTAGAAAGAGGATTGGGCACCATATGATTTTTCATGAGTCCTGTATCCCATGGAGAAGGCTCTGGTCATAGTCTCTTGAATATAGGATAAGGAAAAGGGCTTTAATGAGACTTAATTTTAGAAGGTTATAAACAGTCTATGCTATAGAAAGCAAACAAAACAAAAATACTTCTGTTGATTCAACATACCAGCTTTATTTCTATAAGGTAATGAACTCTAGTAGGAAGAAAGGGGAAGAGTACTAGCTTGTTAATTGTGACATACACTTTTTTCTCTGTGTCTGCCCGTATCCCTCTCTCTCTTACACACACACCCCTTTCAAGTGAGTACCGCTGAACAGTCTCCATACAAATAAGAAATATCAGAGCACCACCTATAAGTGGCACCTCTCCTGTTTGATTATCTTAAAAGCATTAAAAAAGAAAATACCAACAGCTTCTTTTACTCCTTGATAAATAATGAAGGCCAATAGGAAAGCTACTGGCTTCCTAAAAAGGAATACACAGGACTGAATCAAAATGAGAGACAGAAAGCACATGGGTCTGAGCTTACAGGCAGCATCTTTCCTGGATAAAGTTGCTTATTTGCCTTGCAAAACTCAGGCCAACCATCTTTATATAGTAATATCCACAGTCTTAGCCATGGTCTGCCATCATGAGTGACCTTGACACAGAACTCACTCTTGGAATGATTTTCCCCCACATTGTCTGAACAGAGCACAAAAGCAGTGCTGACAGGTAATTTTAAGACATCACAATGGCAAGTCTGCCAAGGTGAATGTTTCCTATCTGCTTCATTTACTGACCTTATTTGCTATAATTTCAGGCTAACCCATATCTAATTCTTACTGGATCGCTCGCTTGTTTACTATCACCACTGTCCCTGATCTCTTGGTATCTTACAAACTCTAGCCATGCCCCAAATTCCTCTAGGATGCCTGTTTCTTGTCATATTATAGCAATATAATAAACATAATAACATTATAATAATATGATATATTAATATTACATATTACTTCAGGCTCACTGAAATTACAGCCTCACATTCACTTACCTTTAGGGTCTTCTAAGAGGAAGTCACCCAGCATCCCATGGAACAGAAAGCCAGCCATGCAGAAGTGATATACTCCACAGTGTATTTTACTGAGAAACGGCTGCTTAGTCATTGCCTCATACTCAATCCCATAAAATTTCAAAATTAAGAAGTATCTTAGAGGTCATCCACCTCACCTTCTTTAGTAGCATTTACTTTTCAAAAGTGAGGCTTAAGAAGTTTAATTTCAAGGTAACAATGCTAGTTAGGGGCAGAATTATTTTCATTCCAGTTCTATCTACTAAAGCTGATGCTGATTATCTGGATTCATAGATGAAGTCACACTAATGATAAGACTAGTATTTAGGTAGAGTTTACAGTGAGCCTTTGTAATTTCACACAATTACCTATGCAAGGGCACAATAATTAACTAATTAATATTACATTTTACAGATTAAGAGACTAAACACTAAATTTTTATTTTATTTTTTAACACTAAATTTTTAAAAACTTATCCAAGTTTTCATAATTAAAAAGGTGGGGCCTTATGATCTGAGCCCAGAGTTCCTGCCTTTAAGTCCTATACTCTTAAGTAAATGACCAGCTTCTTGAAGCCTCTGGGTCCTCACTGGTGAAATGGGGATACAATAGAAGAGTGTCTGCATCAAAGATGGATTTTCTTCTTGAGAATTAACATGTGATGATGTGTTAATGAATAAACCTCTTGGTGCCTTGCCTCAATGTTTGTAAGCAGGTCATAAATATCAAGATTTTGTTTTGTTTTGTTTTGTTTTGTTTTCTTAATTGTCACCTTTCCAAACCAACAGAGGGTCACGACTTTAGACTTAAGGATAAAGAAGAATTCACTAATATTCTAAGAATTGTTTCAGTTGAATTAAAAAAAAAAAAAGCAAACTCTTGATTTTCATCATACAGAAATACTTCCTGCCAAATGTAGTTAGGCGCTTTCATTATCTAGATACACTAAGATTTTAATCATGACCTTTTCATACTAAGAAAATAAGAAAGAAATATTTTCATTTAATGTGTGACACTATAAACAAAAAAACTACACCTCTCATTTATTTCAGAGGCCAAAAAAAAAAAAAAAAAAAGATGCAGTGACCGGATGTAGCCTCACGGTGGTGCTAAATCATCGTGATAAAGCCTCAAGACCCATCTTAAGGCTCTGCAGAAACCAGTGACGTAGGACTGAAACATTCCTAATGTTTGAACCAGGAAGGACTTGGCTTTGTATCCCCACAGTTCTTTTCTACCAACCTTGGGCAATGACCTTGGCATACTGTCTCAATAAATCCATTAACAATGTTAACTCACAGGTTTTTCCTGGCATTGTAACAAACAAAATATACACAAAAGATTATTCTTTAAAACGTGTAGCCTGACCTTTAAAAATGTTGTGTTCATTTAGAATTCACAACTTGGATTTGAGTCAGTTTGCCTATCAGAAAACATTTACCTTTGCCCCATTCACTTACTGCGTATCTTAATTTGATATGTTTCTTGGAACCATTTGTTAAACTCCTTACATCTCTCAGCCCTGAACTCAGCTTAAAATTCCAACTCTTTTGACCCTTTTCCTCCACTCCTTTATTTTTAAAAAGGCAAAAATTTTTACTGATGTGTCTTTTATAACATCTCCCACCTCTGTCTCTTTATTTCCTCAGCTGGATCCCAAAACCACAGTTGAGATCTTTTTACATGCATTCTATGCAAAACCTTCCAAATTAGCCTTAGAGGACTAGTTCCCAACCATGACTGCACATTGTAATTGTTTGAAGAGTTCTTAAAATTATTCACCTGACAAGATCCTGATTTAGTCTGGCATGGAGTTAGATGGGGATTTTTTTTCCCCAAATCTCTCCAGTCATGATAATAAGCAGCCACAACAGAGAACCACTTTGCAAGTGGTATATCCAGGCAAGTGCATCACAATCAGATTAACCTTCTAAAACTATACCAACTCTGTGGAACAAAAATTTTAAGTAGTTTCTCATTTTCACAAAGATTACAAATTGGTGACTTTATTAAAGGCCAAATCTATACTATATATATGTTTTATTTGGCTTGTTTTAAAATTGGCCCCAACATTTTAAAAATTGGGAGATGTCACTACCCAGATTTCCTACTTTTTTTTCAGAATTATAAGATCTTGTCACACAGGGTCCACATTACAACACAACAATCAATCACTTGACTTTATTTTTTATTTTTTAAAGATTTTATTTATTTATTCATAAGAGACACAGAGATAGAGGCAGAGACACAGGCAGAGGGAGAAGCAGGTTTCAGGCAGGGAGCCCCATGTGGGACTTGATCCCTGGACTCCATCCCTGGACTCTGGGATCATGCCTTGGGCCAAAGGCAGATGCTCAACCACTGAGCCACCCAGGCGTCCCCAATCATTTGCCTTTAGACTCAGCACTTACCCTCCAGTTGCTCAGTTCCCATCCTTCCCCATTTGCACCAGCTGAGTGACTCATTTATGTTATCTGTCTAAACTCTTAGAGGCATTTTAGTTTGTAGTTCCTGGTCTCAGGGATAAAGGTCAAATGTTCAAATACAATACATTCACTCCCTCCCTCCTTCACTCATTCATTTATGCATGGATTCATTGGGCAAGTTTTTGTTTTGTGTTTGTACTATGCAAACACTTGGAATTCAAAGTCCATCATACTTTGGCCCTACAACAAACTATGCTAACCAGAAGTTGATTAAGAGACATCTGCCTTCCAATGTTAGTAATCTAGAGGTTCATTTCCCAAACTTCTCTGCAGTTAGGTGATGCCGCATGACAAAGTCTGGGTCAGTGGGATGTGAACAGACAGTATATACAACTTCCAGGTCATATCTGTATGCTGGTGAGTTGGAATGCTGACCAAATGGGTGAGCCACAGTAGAGGAACAGGGAGAAGGGACCTGGATTGCTACATGGCCTCTTTCCTGGACTGTCTGCCTACCTCTTGTTATTTACAAAATATATATATATATATTCTATTTTATTATATTTTGAGGTCTTTTTGCTTAGAGCACTTTATCGTATACCCCAAAACATCAAGCATCTCTCTTTACTCTTTCACAAATATACCTTAAATATTCTTGCCCTCAACCTTGGCTTATGCCAAAGCTTCTGTCATTAACCTTCCACCTCCTCATCTCTATCTAAATTTTACTCACCAGTCAAGACTCATCTCAAGTAGTCCCCCTGCTGTGATGCTTGGTCTAGCAATACTTGTTATTATCTCTGCTCTCCTAGTGCAGGACTTTCCACTTGGTATTTACCAAATATTATCTTAAGTAATCATCAGAGAGCCTTGAATTATGTTGTCACAGCTCTCTCAAATTCTAAAACTGGAATATAAGGCAAAAATTTAGATTATGCATAGTATAAATAAAGAAGAATATACAGGGTTCCTACACAATTCTGCTCTGATATTATACCTTTTGTTGGATAGCAACACATACTCAATTTGTGATCCTTTTGCACTTCTGAATCTTCCAGTTTTTTTTATTTATTTATTTTTAATTTTTTTTTCTTTATTTATTTATGATAGTCACACACAGAGAGAGAGAGGCAGAGACACAGGCAGAGGGAGAAGCAGGCTCCATGCACCGGGAGCCCGACGTGGGATTCGATCCCGGGTCTCCAGGATCGCGCCCTGGGCCAAAGGCAGGCGCCAAACCACTGCGCCACCCAGGGATCCCTGAATCTTCCAGTTTTAATTACAAAGCCGAGTCAGTCCAAATTTTTTGAGAATCTGGCTTTTTCCTTGATATTTAAACTATTATTTTCTTTATTCTTACATCTGAACAATTCTTCAACTCTCTACATACATAATTCTAAGACTAGGCAGTGCACTGAAAGGGACAAGTTCAAGCTTGAATAGTGCTGAAGAGCCAACTCATAGTGCTCTCATATTTGGAATCTGAGAATCCCTAGGACAATATTTAAGGGAGAAAGTAGAAGATACCTTGGGGAAAGAAAAAGGGAAACAAGAGGCAGAAAGTGAAAACTATATGGTCCAGAAAAAAATTAAAGAAAAAGGAATGGGAGAGAAGACGTATGGAAAAGAAGAAATCAGGGACAAGAGGAAGACTAGCGACTGAGGGAAAAACTTATATCAGAAAGGCATATACAAAATGAAATGACAGTGAAAAACAGTGAAATCTGATTACTTTATATGCTTCCCATCTGATAAAATGCTCCTACATCATTATCAACACCTAAGAGCAAACTACTACTCCACCAACTCTAGGAAAGCTGGTGCATAGTTGGTATAAAAGAAATATCAAAAGTGAGTGAGAATTCAATTTATGGCAGACCTTGACTATAAATAGTTGACTGTAAGTTACTCTGGGGATGAATAAAAAAAGATCAAGCTGTATTTCAAATGAGACTTATTCAAATCTCAAGTCAAATAAATAATGCCCTGATGAGACTTTTTAAAAAGTATGATTCCAAGTGTTTTTTTAAAGGCCAAATCCCAGAAGATGACTTGGCTCTAGCTATGAAGCTGTGTCCTATCTTATGAGAAAGCCTGGGGTGGAATCCTTAAGACATGAGAGGTAATCACACTGAGGTAAAATAAAGGAGAATTCAAAAACCTAAAACTATAAAACTCCTACAAAAAGCATAAAGGTAAATCTTCATGACATTGAACTTGGCGATGATTTCTTGGAGATAACACCAAAAGCACAGGAAACAAAAGCAAAAACAGACAAATGAACTACATCATACTTAAAAATGTTTAAACATCAAAGGACCCATCCAAGGGAGTGGGTAGGCAACCTACAGAATGGTAGAAAGTCTTTCCAAATTATATACATAATAAAGGGTTAATATCCAGAATACACAAAGACTCCTACAGCTCAACAACAAAATATCAAATAACCCAACTAAAACTGGGCAAAGAATTTGAACAGATATTTCTCCATAGATGATATACAGATGACCAACAATGAAAAGATGTCTCAACATTACGAATCATCAGAGAAATGTAAATCAAAACCACAATGAGATATCATCTCACATTAAGATGGCTACTATACAAAAAATAAATAAATAAATAACAAATGTTGGAAAGGATGTGGAGAAATTGGAACTCTTATGCACTATTGGTGTGATTATAAATGGAGCAATTGCTATGGGAAATGGTATGAAGGTTCCTCAAAACATGAAAAATAGAACTACTATGAGATCCAGCAATCTCATTTCTGGATATATACCCAAAAGAATTGAAAGCTGAGTCTCAAAGAGATATCTGCATACCCATGTTCATAGCAGGGCTATTCAAAATAGCCAAGAGGTGGAAGCAAGCCAAATATCCATCCACAGATGAACAAAAAAACAAAATATGCTATAGACACACAGTAGATTATTATTCAGCCTTACCGTGTCATATGCTACAACATGAACCTTGAGGACATTAAGCTATGTGAAATAACTCAGTCACAAAAAGACAAATGCAATATAATTCCACTTACAGGAGGTACCTAAGGTAGCCAAATTCATAGAAACAGAAAGTAGAACGGTGGTTACTGGGCTGGGGGAGGAGGAGCAAAGGGAAGTCTCTGTTTAGTGGGTACAGAGTTTCAGATTTACAAGATGAAAAAGTTCTGGAGATCTATTTCACAACAATGTGAATAATTGGTTTTTTTGAGAGACAGAGAGAGAGAGAGCACGTGTGCAGGTGCAGGGTGTGGGAGGCGCAAAGGGAGAGAGAGAGAATCTTAAATAGGTTCGAGGCCCAGAGTGGAGCCCAACCTGGGGCTCAATCTCACAACCCTGAGATCACAACCTGAGCTGAAATCAAGAGTCCGCCACTTAACTGAGCCCCCCAAGTGCCCCCACCAATGTAAATATACTTAACACTAATGAATTGTACACTTAAAAACAGTTAAAATGGCAAATTTTATGCTACAGGCTTTTTATCACAATGGAAAAAAAGAAAAGGAAAAGAAGAGAATTGAGGACAACACGCTACTTCTTTAATGATTACTATCACCAGTGTGTTATCTCTAGTGTGTCAACATATAGTCAAAATGAGGGTAAAAGAAAGAACAGCATCTATCTGGACCTATTTTACTTGTTGGAAAAATAAATCAGTGCCAAGTTAATCCCAGGACTAAATCTCTTCTACATTAACATTACTCATGATGTTACCAACTGGTTCCCAGCAGCAATGGGGGCTGCCTTTGTGCTACTACCACAGACTTGACTGTGATTTTACATAGCCTAGTTACAAAAAGCAAGCATTCAGCCAAGTATTTGTTGCACTGTATCTGAAATAACTAGTGTGCAAAGACATCCTTAGCTGGCACCAAAGAAGTTTTTAAAATCAGGTTATAGATGTCCCTAAGATAAATTGCTAACAACAGTCGAGTCACTGAACCATAGCTGAGATGCCATAATCTGGAATCTGAAGATATTGGTAGCTGGAAAGAAAAGGGATCAGCTATATCATGCTTCTGTCAACTTGCTACCAATGAGTCCAACCTAATGAGGTAGTATCTTCCAGGATGAGCTTTGAGAACTTAGAGTGAACAGGAAACCTATGATGTGAGAAGTGGACCTTGCACTACCTCCTTTGGGATCTCCTGAAATGCTTCACTACAGTGGCACCAGGTTACACTGCTTTCTGCTAGCCCCCCTAGGAATCATACAGCTATTAATCTGGCATCAGCAATTACTCACCTTGGACAAGCGGCTACTTGCTAGACAGTTCATTTCTATCCAGGTCATGAGGAAGAAGTCACACTATTCATTTACTAACCTAAAATGGTTTATAGGTTTTCTAAATAGATTTTATCTGTATATGTGATTACTGTCTAACTTCTCTGGTATTGAAATATATCTTTAGGAGAAAATCAAGTCAGTTCTGGCATCTCAGTTGAACTTCCAGCTCTTATACTACCAGCAGTATGACCCTGGAGCCTCAGATTTGTCATTGGTAAAACAAGACCAATAATAGCTCTTCCACAGGGTTGTCATCTAAATTAAATGAAAGGACCTATAACAGAACCTGGCACATAGTAGATGCTGATCCATTCCTTCTTCCTTACACTAGAGCAGGGGTCAGCAAATTTTTCCTGTAACAATAAATAGTTTAGCCTTTGCAAACTATCAATCTCTGTCACAACTACTTAATTCTGTCATAGAAGCACAAAAGCAGACATTGATGATGAGAGCAGCTGTGTTCAAATCTTACATTGTTTTAAAAATTAGGCACTGGGCAAGCTATAGTTTGCCAATCCCTAATACTTACACCACATAAGACACCGTTCAGTAAGTTAATCTTTCACCATTCTGTTTGATTTCATCTGCTCCAGACATGCCCTCTCCTCCTTTTTCTTCATTACTTTTACTCCATTTCTTGAATGCTCCACAACAACTGAATCTAGTTCAATGGTTTGATTAACTTTTTCACTTTTAATTTTGGGCCTTGTGAAGCTCCCATTGGAGGTGAACACTCAACCTGAGATGCTCAATTACTTCATCCACATGATAGGTTCTGGGAAAAATCAACCATATTTGAGCAAAATCCCCTTAATTCCCACCAAGAGATTGGGAAAGGAACGTCTCTTAGGAACTCACAGAGTTAACAGAAGAATTTTTATTTGTGGAGAATAGGCTGTAACTTGTTTCTTAGGTTTTAAAATATTGCTTAATATATGCATTTGCATTTGCTTGTATATGTGTAAAGAACTTCTTAGAGGACATATAAACTAAAATAACAGTGATCACCTTCAATGAGGTGGGAGCCCAAGATGGAGAATAAAGAAGAGAAAAAAAATTTTACTAGATATTTTTAAACATATGTTTTTAAGTCATGTGAACATATGTATTCAAAGAAATTAATTTCCTACAGAATAAAAAAATTAAAAAAATATTTCACATTCACATACCAGGCTACTATAAGAAAGACTCAAATATGAGGGGTGGGAAATGACAGGAACCTAAAAGGTGTCTAAGATCCTTGTCACCCTAACACCCAGGTGTTATCCCAGGGATTCTATCATAGCCCCATGAAGTCCTCAATCTGTTGTGCCTTCAATCTTGTGTTCTGTGTGACTCAGAGAGAAGAAGGGAGAGCTGAGTATATGAAGGGAGGAGGAAGCACACCACTCCCCATTTGGTAGGGGTGGAATCAGAAGCAGGATGGATTCCTCAGTATCTTATAACTTTTTCATATCAGGCCACCATTCTTCCCATGGAGTTCCACATTCCTTCCCTTCTTGTCTCAGCCTGTGCCACATTTACACTCTTGTTATTGTGTCTTTTCTATCTTCAAATAAGCTTTAATTTTTTTCTAAATGAAATTTTTATTTGACTTTACTTTCAACTATCACCCTTTGTCTCATATTACCTTCTCAACCCAATTCCTTGAGCTATGAATGATTCTTTCACTTTTTAATCATCTATAATCCAGTTTCTACCTCCATTCATTGATTGAATCCATTTTTCTCTAAGGTCCTCATTGACCATCTCAACCAAATCTAAAGGTTGCTTCTTCGTCTTTGTTCTTATTCTTCTCCATATCCCTTTTACAGAGAACAAAGCTACGTCCATCTTACATCCCTTCTTCCTCCATTTACTTAGCATCCAAGAACCATCTCTGTGGAGTGAACCTCTTCCTTGTTCCTGCCTCATAAGTGGGAGAGAACTTGAGTCTCAGTTACCACCCCTCTTCTCTTCCCCATCTATCCTCATTCTCTCAGGGAATTCATCTATTCTCAAGACTTTATCTAGAACTGGGCAGCCTAGGAAAAGTGATTTTACCTCTCTACACTCGATTTCATCCACTCTAAAATGGAGATTCATTCATTTATTCAACAGTCTTTACTGAGCACTTACAATATGCCAGGCACTGTTATAGGTGTATTAGATTCATTAGCAAGCTAAACAGATAAATATTCCTTCCCTCACATAGATTCCATTCTAGCTGGGGGAAACAGTAAACATGCTAAGACAACAAATACACTAAACAGAATTATAAAGAATGACAGAACACAGTGAGAGCTGTAGGAAAAACAAGAAGCCTTCGGGTTATACCTTTTATTTTTGTAAAGATATATTTATTTATTATTTTAGAGAGACAGAGGGAGGGGGGAGAAGGAAAGGGAGGGAGGGAAAGGGAGAGAGAGAGAGAATACTGATCTCACAACCCTGAGATCATGACCTGAGCAGAAACCAAGGGTCAGACACCCAAATGACTGAGCCACCCAGGCACCTCATGGGCTATACCTTTTCAAAGGTGGTCAGGGTAGGCTTCTCTGAGAAGTTAATACTTCAGCAGACTCAGAACAGGTTAAAAAAATTAGAAATGAGAACATCTAATGGGAAGAACGCGGGCAGAGGTAAGTGACAAAGATTCTAAAAGCATGGGCATGCCCAGCTTGTTCTAGGAACAGCAAAGAACCCAGTGGGAATGGGGTGAAGTGAGCATAAGGAAGAGCAGTTAGGAATCAGGTCAGAGAGGAAATCAAGGGAACAGTCTGTGGAGGGCCTCTGCAACAGGAGCTGGTGCAGGGTTTTGAGCAGAGAGGTGATCTGATCTGATCTATGTTTCAAAAGGATCATTCTGGCTGCTGTGTTAGAAACAGACTGTAATAGGAGCAGGATGGGAGCAGAGAGACCACTTAGGAGGCTAGGACCAAAGTGGGAACACTGCGGGTTGGTGGGGGGAGAGAAGTGGTCTATTTTGGATAATAAAACCTACCTTGTAGGGTTGTTTGAGAATCCTATGAGAAAATTACTGCAGGTAAAGTACCTAGCACATGATATAAAGATGTTAAATAATACCTTCTCTTAATATGTTATACTTGCAGGTAGAATAGGTTCTCTAGGTCACTATAGGTAGATCAAAGCTAGAGTGCAAAGTCCTAGGTCAACCGACCTGGGGGTTGGCAGCTGCCCCACTGAATTGATAAAGGGAGACTGGACTGACCAAGAGGCTTAATCCTCTCTCAGCCTTTACTTCATAGCCCAACTCCAGGACCTCACAAGATACTTCCTCTTAACGGTTTTATCATATAATCAATATCAGTGTATATATTTTTTAAGTTACCTGCCTCATCTCCACCTCAAGCCAGCTACCCATCCAAACACTTTCTTCTACTAAAGATATACCGGTCCCCAGAGGCTGAACTTATATTTGCAGGATAATGGAAACAAAACATGCTACCATTGGAAATTGGTATTGTGGCCATCATCTGCGTAAAACATCTCTATTTACAAAAGAAGAAACAAGGCCCAGAGTGAAACATGATCAGCCACAGCCCACTCCAGGCTTGAATGGCTGAGCAAGGCCTAGAACCACTTCTCTGGGTCCTGCTTTCTTCAACAGCCTTCCCCACCTTTGCCAGTCCCACATCACAGCTGTCCCTTAGACTCCATCATAACCGCCATGACCTCCTTCCTATTAGCATCAGCTAAATCTTCCAGAAAGGCTACTGGAGGCCATGGCCCACACTGCTTTACGTGTGCTGGCTCTGAGTTCAAACCCTTACTCTGTAATTACCAGCTGTGAGGCCTAAAGCAAGTTTTCTAACCCTGGTCTGCCTTAGCCTTGTCATCTGAAAAAGTCCTACCTTCTAATTGCCTTGTACTGGCTTTCAGTGCCTTGTAGCCACTGGGTGTGCTATATGTATGGGAGCTTTCACTGCTCTCTCTTCACAGACCTTCCAGTCAGGTCTCTGTACCCCCACCCCCCATACGCATGCTCATCCCCAGTTCCTACCTCTGTGTTTTGGTTTGTGCTCCTCCTACCTAAAATACCCACTATCCTCTCTGTCTAAATCCTGGCATGCCCTTCAAAATTCCACTGAAGGTTTGGCACTTCACAAGAACTTCCCAGGCAAATCCTGGCTCCACTGATATTACTTCTTCTTTACAGTATGACACTATTTACATGCTATATATTGATCACTTCCTTACTGAGGCATGGGAGCTTTTAGTTAATAGTATGGACACTAGAGCAGACTGCCTGGTCTCTCTCAGCCTCAATCTCCTTATCCATACAATGAGATTAATATTAGGGTTGCCATAGGGATTGGATACATAAATTCTTAGTAAAAATAATTATCAATATATATTACTATTATATATATTGCCATTAGCTTTTCCTTTGTTTTACACACCTTCATTTTCTTCCTCCAGGTTAGCCTTTCCATGTGTATTATACTTTTATCCAGTGTCTTAAATCAGCTTAAATTACAGAGCTCAGGTCTGAGAATTTTGACATTTGTTCTCAAAGATTTCATCTAACAATCCATTCTAAAAGCATAGATTTGGGGCACCTGGGTGGCTCAGCCACTTAAGCAACTGTCTCTTGATTTAGGCCCAGGTCATGACTGAGCTCCAAGTTGGGCTCTGTGCTAGGGGTGGAGCCTGCTTAAGATTCTCTCTCTACCTCTCCTTCTGCCCCTCACCCCCTCTCTGCTCCTGTGCACATGCTCACTCGCTTTCTCAGTAAACAAACAAACAGATTTACCCAAAATATCAACTCCCCATCTCAGAGCCACAGATGGTACAGAGAATAGGAAGCATGGTTATTAGCCAGGGGCCTCAAAAAGGAGGAAGATTGAAGAAACACAAAGATTCCCCCCAATATTAGAAACATCTGGTTTATTTCTATAGGGAGTTAACATTGGGAATGGTAAACTATTCTGGGGTTAGAACAAACAAATCAAAAATCAGTGAGGATAACTGCAACATTCCATTCACGTATTCCTGAGGTACTGGTGTGTGCACAGCTACTGCTCTACTTTATTTTGTTGTATTCCACCCAAAGGGGCCCACCATTCATCAGGAACCATGTTAGGTGTGAGCAATATCTACAGGGATTCCTATACCAAGCAGGGACACAGCAGGCTAATGCACTGACAAGAGTAGTTCCTAAAGATACATACTCTGTTGCAGTGGAGTGATCATTGTGCTTCTCCTTCTCTTCTTCTGAGGAATCAGGCTTATCAAACATAGTAACATTTTTATTATGAGGATGGGGAGGGATTGACCTTTCCCCAGCACTACTTCCAAAGATCAGGTGAGAAATCTTTCAAGTTAAGAAGACCACCTTACCTCTATTTTTTCCCATATGGCTTCATAGTTGTCTTGGTGTTGAATATCTTGCATCAGTTTCTGAATTAAAGCAGATTTTGTGGCTGAATGGCTGTCAATTTTCTCAGAGGATGAAGCTCTCTCGGACTTCTCATCAATGTATTTTTTCATACCGGAGAGAGGCATACACAACTCCTCGTCGGAAAGAATGTCACTCAGGGGCCCAGATTCCACGCTCTCTCCCAGTGAAGAGGCTATGTCACTGGACGAGCTGGGAGACACTCTGCCCAGCCTTGTATGCTTCTTCTTGACATGGTACGTTGGGTAGATCTCAGAATCTGAATTCATTTCAGACAGTTCCCAGTCATCAATATTTTGGATGGTTTCTCCTCTGGGTTTCTGAGGCAGCAGCTTTGTTAGGTTTTCCAACTTTAAAGCTAAAACTTCTGTCTGCTTAAGATGAGAGGGTAGTGCTAAGTATTCATCAGAGCCATACCAGGCCTCCACAACCTGACCATTCCTGGTGACGTGACTTGGGGAGGAGGAGTAACTTTTTTTGCTTTTGTTTTTTGAAAGAAGGGGTACTGGAGACACCATGTTGTCTGAGCCAATAGAGGATTCGCTACTTTGGGTGAAAGGTGGTGAACTGGATGTTTCTGACTGCGCTGGCAATTTGGCATTCCAACTTTTCTGATTACACGGCTCGAGTGAGGATGGGGAAACGGACTCTGTTTCTGGTCCCTCTGTGGCCTTGGGAGTACCTGAAGGAATTCCATTCGGCACTACTGAGTTCCTCCTGTTTTCGGCTTGCTTGCCAGAACCGGCTCCCCGTTTAGGTGTTCGGCACAGAGGCCCCTCTTCTGGGGCTTTCTGGGGCTTTTTAAGTCGAGGTTTCTCTTTATGGCAGTCACTAAGCCTTCCCAGGCTGGAGGATATTTCCTTGATGCGACTTTTGATGGTGCTTTCAAGATTCCCATCTCCCACCTTGTGCAAACACTCATAGGACTGGCTGGCAGCAGCAGGACTGTTGGGGTAGGAAGACTGTAACACCAAACTAAGCTTGGATCTGTCAGGAGGATCCACTAGAGAGGGGGTGCTTCTGCTCATCTCAGGCTTGAGATCAGCCATCTGCTTCTTTCTTGCAGTGCCTTTCAGATTATTCTTCAAAGTTTCCTCTTTAAGGAAAAGCCCTCTTTTGGGCAACGTGGGCTGTGTGGGAGAGTCCTCATTATAGTTAAAGCAATCTCTGATGGATCGCTTGGGAGTTGCATTTTCACAAGGCAGAGGCTGTTGGTTCTTTGTCCCAAGTTGTGAGGAAGAACTGGATTCTTGCTTCACAGTCTCAGGAGGGGCTTGATCAGCATTTGTCAGAGCTTCCCCTGAAGATGACGTCCCAGGCACTAAGCTCGGTTGCTCCTCGACTGTCAAAGCACTGCTTTCCTCACATCCACTTTTGTCATCTGCTGAAAGAGATACCTGAGGTCCCTCCTCACTTGCTGCTTCGCTGCAGTTGGAAGGGATGGGGTCAGTAGCCACAGTGAGTAACCCAACGCTTCGGATGAGCTCGGGGAACTCCTTTTCCATCTCACTGTAGCTCCAAGAGTCAAAGGGTTTGGTTTTGACCTGGCTAGAGGTCATGTCACCTAGGCCACCGAGCAAATCCTCACTTGGACTGTAGTCAGACAGTTCGAAAGCAGTAATACCACAATCCAGAGACAAGTAATTTTGAGAGCATTTGATAGTTAACTGTCCTGAGTCATCCACTTCTGTTAGAGAATCAAGCCGGCCCTGAAACAGACAAGGGCAACAGTTTCAGTAAATGCGACATCAATTATACTCAACTAGCTGTTCACATGAAATCTCAGCAGAGGCCACTGTAAAGGTGAAAAAATGCAGCAGTCTCAACTGCTTCTGGTTTAACATATAGAGAGGCATATTAATCAATTATATTGCTTTCTATAGTATCCTGTTCTTAAATATTTCAGGACTCTTCTTTAATCTGGAGAATAGAGCCTTGATAGAAATGGTCAAGGTCAAGCCAAAAACATCCATTCTTCCCTTAACTTTCCATTTTAAAATAGCCCATAGTTCATTTAATAAGCACTTCTTATGTGATGCCTTCAGTAATAAAATTCTGGGAACAAAGTAATATAAGAATAAAATTTCCACAAACGTCTGCTTTGCACATTGCTATCACTCCAGCACCTGCAACAGTAGCTAGCTTATAGAAGATGCTCAATAAATGTGTTTAAGTGGTATAACCAATTTCACAAGTCTGTCATGTTAACTATATATTCACAAATCACAAAGGTGAACTACTGAATTTGCATACATCACAGAAACAGTTCAGTACCAGCTTCTGTTCATACCCGCCCTTTTGAAGATCAACACGGGTAATCCTGGAGAAAAGTAATGAATATCAAAACTTACCATCTTAGTCCCTGTCCCCTCTCTCTCACATGCATTCCTCTCCCCCACTCCCATTGGTGTATGTTAGATATCAAGTGCCTCCCGCTCTTGTTATTTATAACTCAAGATAAGCCAGAGTTTGATTTGAAAGCCCTCTCTGCTAAAATTAAAAAAAAAAAGACTTTACACGTGAGTATTTTTAATCTTCAATTATGTGATGAAGGCTTTTATCTGATCACTAACGCAGTTTCTTTTTTAAAGAAGATTTAGTTACTTGAGGAGGGGGAGGGGCAGAAGGAGAGAGAATCCTCAAGCAGACTCCCCACTAAGCACAGAGCTCAATGCAGGGCTTGATCCCAGGACCCTGAGATCATGACCTGGGATGAAACCAAGAGTCGGCCACTTAACTGACTGAGCCACCCAGGCACCCTTCATCACTAATGCAGTTTCTTTTTTCTTTTCTTTTTTTTTTAAAGATTTTATTTATTTATTCATGAGAGACACACACAGAGAGGCAGAGTCATAGAGGGAGAAGCGGGCTCCCTGAGGGAAGACTGATGTGGGACTCAAACCCAGGACCATGACCTGAGCCAAGGCAGACGCTCAACCACTGAGCCACCCCTGCCCCACTAATGCAATTTCTAATAGCATACAACAAATGGGGAGATTTTTGATTGACAATTTGCTGAAGACAGAAGGGCCCTAGAATCCTTTTATGCCTAGCAGGCTAAGGACAGCCTGATGTAATCTAGTTTTTTAGGAAGAGAAGGAAGGAAACTAAAAAGTGAAGGGTCGTTTCTTCTCCTGGAGGAGGAACCAAGTGAACAAACTGAAGCCAGAAGTCATGTGGCTGCTGAACCCCTCCTTTCAGCCAGGTTGTCCCAAGATCCAGGTACTCTAGGACCTTCCACTGTTTTTTTCTTTGTTCATTTGTTCATTTGTTCATTTTGCTTTTGGAAGTTTTCTCTCCTTTTGTAACTTCACCTTGCCTTTACCTCCTACTCCTCTCACTGGTACTCCACAATATTCAGATAAATAATCATCATCATCATCATCATCATCATCATCATCCACCTCATCAACTTTTCTAAGCCCCAATTTCCTCATGTATAAATGGGGAAGGTTTATTCCTACTATTACTTTTTCATTGAATCCTCACAATAACTTTCTTCTGGGGTCTGTACTACGGTCCCTGTTTTATATAAGAGGAACAGAAGCCAAAAGAAGGTACATAGCTAGCATTTGACCTCACATCTAGGGGCCGAGCTAGATCTTAAATGGAGGTTTTCTGACCCAGAGTCCACACTCTGATCTCTGTATCACAATTTTCTTTGATTCATTGAATATTATTTTCAACAGACATACCCCCTCCTCCAGCTTGTTTTCCATACTGCCACATTGTAAAAAGTAACCTTGGGGCACCTGGGTGGCACAGTTGGTTAAGCATCCAACTCTTGGTTTCAGCTCAGGTCATGAGTTCAGGGTTGTGAGATCAAGCCCCATATCAGGCTCCACACTCTGTGGGGGGTATGCTTGGAATTCTCTCTCTCTTTCCCTCTACCCCACCCCCCTCATCCCCATACTCTCTCTCTAAAATAATGAAAAAATCTTTTTTTTTTTTTAAAGAGTAATCTTTACAAATTGCAAACATGATACTTCCTGCTATTAGCTTTGTTAGATTCTTGCTATTGGGTTAAAAACCCAGACCCTTCTAAGAACATACATATAGAGGCCTCTCTCAAGCCACCATCCCCTCCCTGGCTGCACCCAACCAAAGTGTCCTCCTTTCAGTATTTGAACATAATGAGTTCCTTCAGCCTCATGGCTTTTGTATGTGGTATTTCCTTTGTCAAGAAGGAAATACCTTTGTTCCTTTGTCAGTTGGTGAAGCACCTGCCTTTGGCTCAGGTCATGATCCAGACTCCTGATTTCAGAGTCCTGGGATCAAGCCAGGTGTTGGGCTCCCCAATGTCTGCTTCTCCCTCTTCCTCTGCTCCACCCCCCCTGCTTGTGCTTTCTTATTCACTCTCTCAAATAAGCAAATAAAATATTTAAAAAAAAGAAAGAAAGCTTCCTACCTACAACACCCCTTAACTAGTTTACTTGTACTCATCCCTCAGACCTTAGATCAAGCTTCACTTCTTCAAGATTCCAAATTCCCACCTAAGTCAGATTTTTTTACAAGCTCTCATAAAACTATGTTGTTTTTCCTTTAAGCATTTACCTCAATCTGTAAATAAATACTATTGTGATTATTTGATTAATTTGTTTATCCTATTGGTTTATAAGTTCCACAGGAGTATAAATCATATAGAAAATGGCTGACTCACCAGAACGCTTGCAACATTTAGCATAGTGACATGCATAGAGTAAGTAATCACAGATGTATCTGTTCAATACATGAATGAATGGATGAATCTGACGATGTTTTGGAATGTAACTCTATGCTTTCATGTAATTTCTTCCTCTGATTATGTAGTTTTAGTTGACTCTAGTGAATAAAAGGCTGAGTTTAAGAGTCAAATTCTGGCTCTACCACAAATTAGCCATGTGACCATGTGCCAGTAGCCTGATGTCATTAAACCTCAATTCCTTCACCAGTACAAAAGCAAACGATAAGTCATGTCAAGGGCCATTGTGAGTCTTAAGTGAGATAATAAAGGTAAGACACAAATCTGGCACAGGAATAGGTGCTCAATGAATGTTCACTTTTATTACTTATTATATTATTACTTTTACTAATCAAGTATATTGAGGAGGCAAGTTTATTCAAAATGAGAGGTATCCCTATGCTAAATTACACTGCACAAAAATGAGAAACCAATATTAACTTCCAATCTCAATAAAAATTATCTAAATGGAACTGTGTGGCTTTTATGCTTCATACCTGGACTAAAAGAAGCCAAAACCAACAAGGAATCAGCCAGCTGAACAAGTTACACTTCATTCAATTTTTTTTTTTTACAAATTTTTTTAAGATTTATTTATTTATTCATTCATGATAGACATAGAGAGAGAGAGAGAGAGAGAGGCAGAGACACAGGCAGAGGTAGAAGCAGGCTCCATGCAGGGAGCCCGATGCGGGGACTCGATCCCTGGACTCTAGGATCACACCCTGGGCTGAAGGCAGATGCTCAACTGCTGAGTCATCCACGTGTCCCTTATTTAATTATTTTAATTTGGTTGTTCAGTACTCAGAACTTAATAATTTTGCAAAATTAGTATTATAAATGATGGTTAAGTTCCCAAACTCTCTCATAAGTTGGTATTTAAATTACTAACTAGTTGAAATTTGCATAATTTTTCTATCATTTTTACCATATAAGTACAGCACTGTAGCTACCTAAGTGAGGTGAAAGAGGTTTTAAGTAAAAGTGTTTCCACGATGGGTAGAGAAAAAGAAATTTGAGAGTTCAGGTAAAAATTAGACTCCTACAAGTGTCAATCACCTGTTTCTATAGCCCAGGGAAAGTGTCTGATGTCCTCTGTGATGGTGACAGAACTCTAAGATCAGGAACACTGTCATGCTTGAAAATAACTGGTACTCAGTAAATGATATTTGATGAATATCTGATATGAGGCTACATCTCAGCTAATAGGGGATGGCTACGTTTTCCTAAGTCTTCCCCTGAAGATCCCTTCTGTAGCCAGTCCTTTGTTTGGAGAAGAAAATACCACACTCAAAAACACTCAGTGCCCCTTTGGTTCCAACCAGGCCAACTATTTCTGTGCATGGCTGATTGTCACTCAGGGGTGACTATTTTTAATAAGACTGCATTTTTAATTTGGAAAAAATCCCTCCCTGAAAAACAAAACAAAAAACAGCACACAGTGTATTATCTACTTCATATCCTAAAGACCAAATGATAAGCATTTATCCATGCATTTTTTTAAACTGTTATTAAGAGGATTCTTCAAAAGTATTTTTCTAGATTTCACCATCCATACAGAGGCAATTTTTAAAAAAGAATGTTCTTGGGGTGCCTGGGTGTCTCAGTTGGTTAAGGTCTGCCTTCAGCCGATACAATAATATCATCTGTAAAATAATAACGGCACCTTCCCAGCCTACCTCCTGGAACTATTTGAGGCTCTAACAAAACTATGAGGGTGATTCCTAACCTGTGTTATTCATCTTTGAATGCCTAGTACCTTATACATAGTAGGAAAGCAATAAATATTTAAGAGTGATAGAAAGAAAAGCAGAAAGGAAGGGAGGGGCAGAGGAGAGAGGGAGGGAAGAACTACTATTATTACAACAGAGATCAATTAAGAGCTGGTTTATTTGTTCCATTTAATTAATCCCAGCTTTATATCCTTAAGTGGTCACTTAACCTCTCTTAGATTCAGTTTTTCCATCTATAAAATGGAACTATTTTTAATATCCCTTACCCTCCTTACTATATGAAACAATAAAGTGTTCGTCAAAGTATCTGAAATGTAAAAAATTTCAGTACAACGCATTTTATACACAATGTTGAGCTTTGCTCTGTTTTTTATTCATTCAGTTGGTTGGTTTTGTTTTAGCAAAACATTTGCTAATTTGCTTACAAAATATGGTCTGTGTCATATTTAAATAAAAGAACTAAACTTACACATTTTGTTTTTGCAAAGACAGAAAGAGAAAGAACTTGCCACTTTCCCAGCTTTCCAACTTATCCTTCAATGTGGCTCAGAGACAAAAACTACAAAAACTTACAAAAAGAGAAAATGAATTCACTTTTACTGGAAGGACATCTACTATTTCAGTTTATCAGCCTGTTTTATGCCATTTCCCTCTTCATTCTACAAATTTTTTGCAGCTGAATATATTCTGATAAAGCTTAGAATTTTATCCTAATTCCCTTCCTGTTTTCCACAATCCCAGTGTTCTTGCTGTCAGAAACAAAAAAAATAAGCAGTCTTTGAAATGTTCTCATGGAGTCACACTAGAAGGACAAATAGGATCAGGTTTTCACAGCTTTAGGAAGGATAATGGAAACTGTGCTTCAATTTATAGAAAAATATCCACAAAGCAGATGGCTGAGAATCCACCGTTCTTCTATCCCTCACACAACATATTCTTGCATATTTATGACAGAACTAAAGAATTTCAAATATGAAAATGCACTAAATTGTTTCTAATCAATCTGTAAATAATTGTTGAGCTCACATTGTGAGAGCCATACCTACTTAATATAAACTCAAAATATAAAACGGTGGCCAGTGACAATTAGCCTCAGTGGCTCTTCATCATTATCTTGGGTACCGCTTCTTGAATGACACAAGTTCAAACTAGTGCATGATGAACATATTCCACAAAACACCACCAGTGATAACAAGAAGTCCTAGAATACTGCTATATCTTCTGCTCTACAACAAAGAGCTGCTGATCAATAAATGTTTATTTAATGAATAAATAAATACGTAAAATGAACTGATTTTATCCAGTGATTTCTTATGCCCGCCCCCCCCCCCCACCTCCAATAGTAGAAAGTAGGCAGATCTGATGACTGATCAATACTGGATGTTGGGCAGAGCCAGCAGGACACATAAGGAGGAATGACAGTGACAACAAAGTATAGCCTGGGGATGGCAGGTGCTATCTCAAGAAAGAGGGTTTCAGAATTTAGATACGTCTTTCCCTCATCTCTCCCTCACTGCATACACCTCATGAATAGCACATTTAGGGCAGAGTTGGACAAGCTGGGCTTCTCCGTAGTCTCCCAGAACCACAAGAGTCCCAGTCAAGGACACACTAAGGATCCCATCTGGGAGCGATGGCATCTGGGCACTAACACACACACCCTCGTGTTCATTCTATGACTTAAAAAAAGGACTCTACCAGAGGACTCTACCACCTCCCTCACTGCCACAATAACAGGAAAGGATGAAGACAAAGAACCTAAAACTTCAAGTGGAGCCCAGTAGATCTTGATTCTCATAAACTTCCAGGGCCTGCAGGGAATTTGCTTCAGCAAGAGTATCATTATTATGAAAACAATAATCAACAAGTATAAATAATTTATGAGAATAGGCACAGAGTTGTTTTGTGTTGTTGATAATGTAGGAGCCACTGAAACATTAATTAATACTGAATTATGCAACACTCATTATACTGTCTTTTAATTTTATTTATTTATACAAGTGTCTTATAAACTTTTATATATATTTTCCACAAAACCAAGGGTAGAGCATGAAAGTGGATGTCAAGAGCCAAGGGACTATCTACACACACACACACACACACAGTCCTTGCTTTGCACAATGCTTTACTCCTATATATGTCAAATTTTATGTGGGATTAGGAAAGTTCATTTGAATTCAAATTCTCAGTGTTCATTCTTTTTTTAAAGATTGATTGATTGATTGATTGATTGATTGATTTGAGAGAGAGTACAAGTGAGGTTGAGGTGAGGGGTGATATACAGAGGGAGAGGGAGAGGGACAAGCAGACTGCTGAATGCTGAGTCCAACACGGGATCAATCTCACAACCCCCAGATCATGACTTGAGCTGAAATCAAGAGTTGGATACTTAACCAACTGAGCCACCCAGGAGCCCCTACAGTGTTCATTCTTGAGCCATGCATCAAAAGTGACAACAAACTCTTTAAACTACTCTTATAATATAAGTACAAAAAATCCAGATACATTAGTTATACAAAATTCCAAAGCTCATTTGACTCATTGCATCCAGAATGATTTTTTCAAAGCATGAATGTAATCATGTCAATTCCTTAAACAAACTCTCCTGCTGACCCTAAAATAAAGTTCAGTTCTTTTAATATGGTTTTTGTTTTGGTTTGGTTTGTTTCTTTATTTTATTTATTTATTCATGAGAGACACAGAGAGAGGCAGAGACATAGGCAGAGGGAGAAATAGGCTCCCTGTGAGGAGCCCGATGCAGGACTCTATCCCAGGACCCCAGGATCACGACCTGAGCTGAAGGCAGATGCTCAACCACTGAGCCACCCAGGTGTCCCTCATATGGTTTTTAATATGGCTTTTCATCTTCATCATCTGATCTCCACTTACCTATTTGTTCAAATCCTGGTCCTTTGAACTTTTTGATCCAGTGTTGTCCATAGCTCTCTGAATCTGTCATTCTCTTACTTCTGGATCTTTGATGATGCCATTCCTTCTGTCTCGAACACTTTCTACCTCTGTTACCCAGTCTAATCCTGCTTCTCCTTCAGGTTCCAGACTGGACCCACTTCCTCTGGAAAAGCTTTCCTGTCTGAGTTAGGTGCCCCTCTCTGACATCCAGTGGCATCATATAGACTTATCACAATCTGTCCTTAATGTCTAACTTTTTGTCTCGATCTAGTACTAGACTCCTTGAAGGCAAAGACCACATTTTGATCACTATTATATTCTTAGCACCTAGTGCCTAGCCATCATAAGTGCTCAATAAATATTTATCAAATAACTGAACAGGAAACAAGAAGCCAGGTTAGCACCAACAATTATGAGTGGTCAGGTGTGAATTAACTATGGCCTAAATAAAGCTTTATTCACATTAGAAGTGCCCTAGCCTCTGGTCACTATACCTAGATTCAAAACCTGGCTCAGGGCTTGATTATTTACTTTGAAAGGATGCCTATCCCACCTCTCTGAAATGAAAACTCTCAGATGACTACACTTGATGACACATTACTTGGCTTCAAATACCCACCTCCTTTGTCTCTTCAGAGAAAGCCTGCAGAATGTCCGTCTGCCTGGTGTAGTTGCCATTGGCGTCCTGCAGACCCTGCAGGATTCGCTCCCGCAGGACCAGCACCGAAACTCGGAGCTGGTGCCAGAGGAGCTGCACCGCGTGGATGTCCACGATCACATTGACGGAGTAGGACAGCAGCTTCAGGGAGAACTCTGTTTCAAGGAGGGCATGGATTTGCTCAACGTGATCAGAAATATCTTCACAAATGTCCTGCAGTAAAGAAAAACAAAATATATGAAGATTATTTAGGCTTATTTTGAGGGAGAGGACTCACTCCTTCACTTGACACCAATCGTCAGGGCGAGCAACTCAGGTAAACCACATGTTGGCTAACTTACCTTTGTTTTAGATCAGATACACAGTTGCAGGTCATTTTCCTGGGCACCAGACCAGTTCATAGGAACTCCCAACCCTTTTCAATGAGTCAAGGGGTCTTTGGTGTAAGGGACAATTATCACATTCCCATAATAACAGATTTTAATATTTAAATTCATAAGCATATCTAAATTTCAACCCACACTTTGTAATCAGAATCACTCTTTTCTTAGACCTTTTTTGAGTATAGTTGACACACAATGTCACATTAGTTTCAGGTGTACAACATAGCAATGCAACTTCTCTATACATTATGCTATGTTCACAAGGGTAGGTACCGTCTATTACCACACAGCGCTATTACAACATCATTGACTATGCTCCCCAACCTATGCCTTTTATCCCTGTGATACTTATCCCATAAATGGAAGCCTGTATTTCCCACTCCCCTTCCCCCATTTTAGCCATCCTCCCTCCCCTCTTCCCTCTGGAAACCACAATTGGTTCTCTATATTTATAGGTCTGACAGGATTACTTTTTAAGGAAGAGAGCCAGAAAATCCCCAAGGACAAAGAAAGACAAAATTATAGTTTTGTTTTAAGACCTGGACATTTTAAACAAAACATTACTAAATCAAAGTTTCAATCTCCTCTACACATACTATTAAGTAGGCAGATTTGGTGTCTGATATGTCATTTGTCCTTACAATTTCCTAAATTCCCATTGTGCTATCAGAGGCCAGCAGCATGAAATGGGTAGCGTCAATAGTAATATTTATTTGAGCAATTTGAATCCATTAAGCATCAAAAGGATGTCCATGTCAGCTAAAAGTACTCAGTGATTCATTCTTTTTTATGCCTCTGTGATTTTTTTTTAATGGGGCTTTTATTTATGATTTCTGTTAAGGCTAAAATTTTAGGATAACATTTGAGGTCTGAGTCCTATCATGAGTATCCAAACAGTCAGTCTGTGCTAGAAACAACCCTTCAATTTCATATGAATTCAATTAGTTGTTTCTAAAGAAAAACTAAAGTGGAATCTGTATTTACTACATAATAGTAGGGGAAAAAAAATCTATTGAAGAATGATGGGAAGTTGTGTCGAATTTTTAGTAATAATTATTGTACAATTCCAATAACTGTTCCAATATTATTTCTTGAAGACCAAGAATTGGTGATAGTTATATAGATTGGTGATAATAATTTGAAATAGATTAAAAGTTTAAACAGATTTTGGAGTCCTAATTAGGTAAAGTTCTTACAAATGTAGCCCATGAGCACATGTAGTCCAAAAGGGATTTGGGGCAAAAATCACATTTCCAATCAAACAAATCCATTCAAACACATTTCCATTTCAATCAAACCAGTGCATGGGAACCACTCACAGCTAGGTTAATCAGTCTCTGCTGGCCTTTGGCACATGAAAGTAGGCCTCAAATATTCCATATTGCTTGGGTCTCAGCAGATGCCTGCTTGGAGCATCTACTTGATTTACCTCCTACACTTCTCATTCCTGATACCTTACCCACCACCATCCCAAAGCAAATGACCTGTATCATTTGCCCTCTTAGGAAATTCATTTCTATGTAGTACTGTGTTGCCTTGGGAAACTCTCTTCCTCCTGCAGCTGATCTCATCCAAATTCTTTGTACTGTCCTGGCTAATATTTCCATTCCATTGTAAAACAAAAACAAAACTCTACTTAACTATTTTTTAAGATTTTATTTGTTTATCCATGAGATGGCACAGAGAGAGAGAGAGAGAGAGGCAGAGACATAGGCAGAGGGAGAAGCAGGCTCCATGCAGGGAGCCTGCTGCGGGACTCAATCCCAAGACTCCGGGATCACACCCTGAGCCAAAGGCAGACACTCAACCACTGAGCCAGCCAGGCAACCCAAAACTCTACTTAACTTTTTCACAGAATGGTACTTCTATCTCCTTCTCCTACCCAAACCTGATTCTGTCCAAGGGTCCTGCTTCCCCCACTGCCTTCCCAGTAAAGGCTGTTCACTCTCCTAGCCCTCACCTGAAAGATGGGGAGGGAAGGGCTGCTAGGGGAAGGGCAATCTATGGTGCTTCTTTACCACTTTCTGATCATTTTTCTTTTGTCCTCATACTAAGATGCTTTATTTTCGCTAGGTGCCCAGTGTCTGCTTAGCCTTCCCATCTTCTTTCTTCATTACTATTACCTATATTCTTTTCTTTCAATCCTCCACACTGAAGAATGCATGTGGTTCAGTTTTCTCGTCTCCATTATCTTTGGTAATGTCAATATTCACACTGATGAACCAATCAATACCTTAGCCTCAAATGTCCTTTACTCCATAATCCTTAAGACCTTCATACCTGTTCCACTGGTATAACTCTCTGCCATAGCTCTACTTCGAACCTTGTCATCACTTCACCTGTGGAACAATATCAGAAAGTCCCCTCTGCCACCAACCTCTCATTATCTGATCTTTTCACTCCCACTCTCCCACTATAGGTGCTTTATAACCTCAATCTACCCACCAACCCCTCTACCCTCTTTTTTCTTACATACCACCTCCTTCCGAGCACAGCCTCTACAATGATCACTTTAACCACTCCCTTGGCAATGTTCTCCACTTCCTCACACTCTTGATTTCATAATTTGAATTTGTTAGTATCTATCTCCTAGGTCCCACTACAATCCTGCAGATGCAGAATATATTATATATTTAGGAGAGGGAAAAGTTGGGTAGCTTATGCCACTTGCTCTGAATACCCATATAAGTATTTCTCAGCCACACCATTCCCACCTTCCAATACGATATGTTATGTATAGTCTTGGCACCATGAAAACTACATGCCATCACTCATCTTACACATAATTCGGCTCCTTCACAATGAACATAGGAACTTAGTCAGAGCCAGGTCATGGGTCAAGATGGCTAAGCAACTATCCAGGGGCACTAAAGTATCAATGGTACTAGTTAACTAAGGCTTTCGCACCCTCCTCCTTAGATGTCTGTGAAATATAAATTGGCTCTGCTCCCAAAGAAGCCAGATGGGCCCTGAGGAGAAAGAAATACTCTTCCCACAAGAGCTGATCTCCCTCTATTGAGTATTTTGGCAATGTGTACATGTAGTCTCTGCTGAAAATCTGAAACTAAATAATGTATGGCATGGTCCAAACTTCTGGGGTCTATTCGTTTGTTTAATTATTTTTATGCCCTCTACTCTGCTATCAGGTATGTGGTTTGACAAAATTACAAGGACACACAAACTGTAGAACAAGAACTACAGATATATGTGAAGGGTATATATATATATATACATATATATATACACACACACACACATATATACATATGTACATATATATGTATACACATATATGACAGTGTGTACACCCCCTCCAAACATAAAACTATATTTAGAATATTCAATGAGAGGTTTAGAGAAATAACTGAATGATTCTGAATCTATACATACCTTTTAGTAATATAAAATCTGCTTTTCTCTGTTGTTCTATATAAATGTCAACCAAATATTTAAAGAATTAACAATTTGAAGCTTCTCAGGCTTAGACCCTTAATCATTGCCAGTTTGTTGTATGTTTATATGAAAGAAGCTGAAGATTATAGACATCCTGTTTATTTTAATTCAGTCAGCTAACTAGGTATTAGAAACTTTTACAAAGGATTTCCTGAATGGCTACCTCCCAGTAGAGACTATTTGGAATTAAAAGGCTCTGAGAGATCTGACTTGTTGGAGGCCCTATGGGCATTAGATTAATAAGGTGAAGTGGAAGCACGGTGGGGGGTGGGGGTGGATGTGTTGGTGGAGTTGAACCAAAGCCCAACTGATGCATATAAGCCCTGACTGGACATGTGACTCCAGTAGATAGCAACTAGAGACTAGACTCAACTCACATGGCTGCTCAGTGTATAACAAACTTTTGAACACTGCAGTGCTACTTACTAGAAACAAATTTAGCAACTTTAGATTCACAGATTTTTTAGGAATACAAAAAGAAACAACCCCTCAGTTTCAGGACATATATATGTGTCTATCTATCTATTATATCTATCTATCTATCTATCTATCTATCTATCTATCTATCTATCTATCTATCTATCAAATATGTCTTAAGGACCCATAAGCAAAAATGTTTCTCTCCATCTGCTTACTGAAAGCATTAACACTAACATTATACAATTAGAGGTTTTAAATTTAACACAGCAATGAATGGTTAAGCTCATGTAGGGACTAAAATCCATCATGAGGTATAATCCTCCAACAAATGTTAATGTTTGGCTTCAGAATCTTTTCTATTTCTACAGAGGGTGTTAGTAGGCAGAAACCTGAGTGTCTATAAAGTAGATAAGATCAAGAACGGGATGAAGACATTGAAGATTGTATGAATGACAGAGATGGAACCTTTCCAGCATCAAGGGGAGAGATGGTTTGGTCCACTAGTCCATTATTCATCTTTCATAATGTTAGCCTGAAATTATCCCATTTCTCCTGTTCCCACCTAATTCTGGTCAGCATTTCTACTGATTTGAGCCTTTATCTCCATTGTGTTACCTCCACCAGACCTTTTTTCCTCTGACTTTCAGATTCCTCTCCTGACTCCCAAGTATGCCTCAACTGGGACAAGGTGATGATGAACAGATCCACCAGTCCAGACTTCTCTCACTCTTAAAACCCCAAATTCAGTCTATCACACTTAAAGGCAGCTCTTATCCCTTGTATGCCTCATCCACAAGGATGAGGGCTAGAGGACTAGAGGACTCTAGAACTGTGTGGAGGTAGGGGAAGGCAGATCCAGAGAGAGGCAGTCAAGGATACCAAGACAAACTGTTAACCTTCATAAGTTTAAGGGCCTGGAGTGCCTGGCCCTTAACAGTGCCTGGAGTTGGCCCTGTTGTCCTGTTCTGTTATGAATAAATGAAAGAAAATATATCTAACTTCCTATGAATATGGTGACAAAATGCTATTTCATATAATTATGAAGATTTTTATCATCATTGTCAGAGTTTAGCTTCATTCCCAGGGCATATATTTTGGTATATTAATGTTCTCTCCAACTAGAAGGCCGGTTCCCCAGCACCTCTTCATATAGTTAGTGGCTATCAATACGTTGGATGCTCAATAATTTTGATGATATGGACCTTACTTTACAATGAAACAATGTACAATGACAATGAACAAAAACTTAACTTCAATAGATAGAATTGTTTAGCTTCACTTTTCAATATCAGCACTTGGTATCAATTCCTTTAGCTACTTAAAATCTCCCATGAATTTCATTCATTACCTTATATATTTTCATTTGAGAAAAGATGTTCTCCACAAGCCCATTTAGATGACTAGATCAACAGACCTCTGAAACCACAATAAACTTTTAATTTTATGTTGAGGATAATTTTTTTCTAAGGCTTTATTTATGAGAGATACACAGAAAGAGGCAGTCATAGGCAAAGGGAGAAGCAGGCTCCCTATGAGGAGCTCAATATGGGACTCGACCCCAGGACCCCGGGATCACGCCCTGAGCCAAAGGCAGATGCTCAACCACTGAGCCTCCCAGGCATCCCCATTGAGGATATTTTTTATTTTTTATTTTTTAAATTTTTATTTATTTATGATAGGCACACAGTGAGAGAGAAAGAGGCAGAGACACAGGCAGAGGGAGAAGCAGGCTCCATGCACTGGGAGCCCGACGTGGGACTCGATCCAGGGTCTCCAGGATCGCGCCCTGTGCCAAAGGCAGGCGCTAAACCGCTGCGCCACCCAGGGATCCCTGAGGATAATTTTTAAATGTTCTTCAAGCAATAACATTTTTTTATAGATCCTCAAATTGTCCCTGATACAACCCATTATTATTAAGGATAGAAGGATAATGTTTTTAGAAATCAGTCACTTCTGTGACACTCCAGAACAACTGGAACTCTCCTATCCCACTAGTGGAATGCAAAATGGTACAGTCACTCTGTAAAACAGTTTAGTAGTTTCTTATGAAATTAGATATATACTTAACATATGACTCAGCAATCCCACTCCCGAGAGTTTAGAGAAATAAAAACTTAGACACATACACAAATGAAAAGAAACTACGCATAAACACCAAAACCTAAATGTCCTTCAGTGAGTAAATGATTAAACTATAGTATATCTACATAATACACAATTGGGGGAAAAATTAGTGATACATGTAAAAACTTGTAAAAATCTCAAAGGTATTATGCTAAGTGAAAGGAGCCAGTTTCAAAGGTTAAATGCTATATAATTCCATTTACATGACATTCTCAAAAGAAAACTATAGTGATGAACAATAGATCAGTGGCTGCCAGGCATTGAGGGTGGGGAGGGCATGACTATATACTGATAGCACAAGGGAGGTCTTTTGGGAGTGATGGAATTGCTCTGTACCCTGAGTGTGGAGACAGTTATACAAATCTACATGTGGGTTAAAATGTGTAGAACTGTACACTAAAAAAGAAAGTCAATTTTTTCTGTATGATAATTTTAAAATAAGAAGAGAAAAACAGTTTATAATCTCTTGTTAAAATACATATGAAAATTAGTTTTGGGTGACATATTCTCATCAGATTCTTGGAAATTAACAAGAACACAGTCATAAGGTCATGGCACTACTATCATTATTCCTGATTCAACAACTTCCACATTATTTTCTGGAGAGTATAAAAGAAAATAAGGGTAATCTGGAGTCCATTTCAAAGTGAATTAAAGCAAACGGCAACATATCTTCAAAGTTGCCTATGACTTTTTCCTTAGATGTTACTGTGTTAATGTAAGTGATGTGCTCCATTTTGTTTAATTCACATATAGCGCATCAGCCTCTGTGGCATTCACCATCACTCACAGCGTAAAATGCATTGAATACACTATGTTGTCAACTGCCTACTTTGCTCAACCTTTCTGATACATTGTGGTCTCAAAATTGCAGCTGCTGCTGCCTGTCATTGAAACAGGAATCTTCTATGGTTACTGAGGCAGCTCATACAAACACTGACCTAAGACAGTTTACAAATAAACTCCAGCTGGTTGGTCATTTTTCTTTTAACTTAGTTATGCATTTATGTGAGAGAGGTGCCTTTTCTTTTTTTTTTAGTTCTGTTGTATATTTTTTCAGTTGTAGGTTATCTTTTCTAGAGAAACCATGCTCTTATGTATGTAACTGTTTGGTTTTCACCAGCATGGGAGAGAGATGAGCGCTCGTGAGTGCTCTTATTGCTTCGGCTCCTGCTACTTGTCCCTGGGAGAGGATCTGTTTGCTGTCTCATCATAAGGCCCATTCTTGACCATTCTCAAAACATCTGGAAGGTTTTCTTGTGAAATGACAAGTATCCATGGATCAACATTCTTCCAAAGTGGCCCAAACTGCCAATCTCCAGGCTGAGTATATTTGGAGGGAAACCCACCCTTCTTGCTACTTCCTCGCCCTGGTACTAAAGCAAACACTTGGCACCTTAAGTTCATGAAGTCCCATAAATACAGTCGTTCCCACTTTTCTCTGCCTCTTGCTTCCCTACATGCAATCCTTAAATGAGAAAACGCAGAAAATACCCAGTTTCTATAAGCTGCCTCTCCATGGGAGCAAACAATAATTGGCAGGCATTTCTCCATTCATCTACAACCCCAAATAATGTTTCTCTTTCTCATCTCCCCAAAATAATTTCACCGATCCTCTCAAAACACTCTTGACTTATATTTGTGTAACTACAGAATACAGTCAAATGGTTTTTCTAAGAAACTGTGATTTAAAGCCTGCTTTTTAAAGGACATTGAGGCCTCCATCCACTTCTATTGTTTTCCTATTACAATTTCAAAAATCTCACACCCTCAGCTTAACCAGTACATACCATTACATTTAGAAAAATATAAATTACATTTACAATAAGTTTTCATGATCTAAAGTCAGTAAGAAAAGAATTAAATATAAGCATTTTCTATACATATTTTAGTCTTACTGCAAAATGCCATGTCATCATGACTGTTCATTTTGTTTACTAGCAATTGTAGAAATAAATGGTTAAAGTATCTTTTACCCATATGTTCACCATATGTGTGTGTGTTCACTAGCAAAAGCTGAGAAGAGATTCTTACCTAATACATGAACTTTATATTTTAAAATACAGATCAAGGGAACACCACAGTTACTTGGTTAAAATAAAAACTCACAAGTGAGCCATTTGAACTAAAACTTACAATTTCATATTAAAAACTTCCTACTGCAGAGCATTAATGTCATCTTCAGCTGACTTTCAAAACTGTACTTTCTCCAAAAGACACATAGATGTTCTTATGACAAGGTACTTTATTTCCCTCAAATTAGACTGCTCCCTCTTTTTTTCCTTCCTTGAGAAAACATATTGTCCTAATGGTCCTAATTTCCTCTTTGTCATATTGAAAAAGATGTAATGGGAGGGTGGGAGGGATGCTGTGACTTTACACAGTACACACCTCTCTCCAAAGATTTAAGAACTCTATAGTTACAAATAGTGATTATCCTTTTAACTGCTAAAATTTGGGAAGTGTGAGGACTGAAGTGAGGTTATTTATTTGTAAATGATTTTGCTGTTATCATTCGCTATAACTCCTCCATTTCCCAGACCGGACTGTACCTTTCCGGATGCAGGAAATGCACTTTAATGCCACACTGCTAGGATACTGCCACACATTTGGTCAGTGTTCAAAGGATGTTTGTAGAATTAGGTTCAAATGAATAAAATACTCTGTTTCACAAATCCCTATAAACCAAGTACTAGTCTAGTTTCCTCTCGTAAGTGCACCCACAGTAATTGGCACTCAACTGGCAAAAGAAAGCAGCTAACAGTGGATGTCAGCTGTTTTGATTTGTAGAGGCACTGAAAAAGCATGTAGGTTTGGGAAAGAAAAGGATTGGATAGAAAGGAGAGGAGGAAGATGCTAAATACAGACTTAGAAGCCTTCACACTGGCAGAACTTTCCAGAATGCTTGGTGAGACACGGAGGAGCGGTGGCTGCCAGTGCTGCGCCCAGCAACACGCTCCTTCCCACTGCTCCCCCACCCCCAACCCCCCCACACACACATGGGGGCCTGGCCCTTTCACCAGCTGTAGAAATTGGTGAAAGAAACCACTTACTATGATGTTTTGGGGGTCAAACCCAATACCACCCAGGAGGAATTGAAAAAGGCTTACAGGAAAGCAGTCTTGAAGTACCACCCTGATAATCCAAATGAAAGAGAGAAGTTTAAACAGATTTCTCAAGCTTATGAAGTGCTCTCTGATGCAAAGAATTAAAGAAGAATTAAAGAATTAAAGAATTAAAGAAGGTGGAGCTGGTGGTGGTTTTGGCTCCCCCACAGACATCTTTGATATGTTTTTTGGAGGAGGAGGCAGGATGCAGAGAGAAAGGAGAGGTATAAATGTTGTGCATCAGCTCTCAGTAACCTTAGAAGATTTATATAATGGTGCAACAAGAAAACTAGCTCTGCAAAAGAATGTGATTTGTGCTAAATGTGAAGGCCGAGGTAGTAAGAAAGGAGCAGCCGAATGTCCCAATTGCCGAGGTACTGGAATGCAAGTAAGAATTCATCAGAGGATCTGGAATGGTTCAGCAAATTCAATCTGTGTGTATGGAGTGCCAGGGCCATGGGGAATGGATCAGTCCTAAAGACAGATGTAAAAGCTGCAACAGAAGGAAGGTAGTTAGAAGAAGATTCTAGAAGTGCATATTGACAAAGGCATGAAAGATGGCCAGAAGATAACATTCCATGGTGAGGGAGACCAAGAACTAGGACTGGAACCAGGAGATATTATCATCGTTTTAGATCAGAAGGACCATGCTGTTTTTACTCCACAAGGAGATCTTTTCATGTGTATGGATATACAGCTGGCTGAAGCCCTGTGTGGCTTTCAAAAGCCAATTTCTACTCTTGACAACTGAACCATCATCATCACCTCTCATCCAGGTCAGATTGTCAAGCATGGGGATATCAAGTGTGTGCTAAACGAAGGCATGCCAATTTATTGTAGACCATATGAGAAGGGTTGCCTAATCATCGAATTTAAGGTACACTTCCCTGAGAATGGCTTTCTCTCTCCTGATAAACTTTCTTTGCTGGAAAAACTCCTACCTGAGAGGAAGAAGTAGAAGAACTGATGAAATGGACCAGGTAGAACTAGTGGACTTTGATCCCAATCAGGAAAGACGGCGAGGATGATGAACATCATCCTAGGGGTGGTGTTCAGTGTCAGACCTCTTAATGGGGCCAGTGAATAACTCTGCTGCTGGCATTTTATATGCAGTAGTGGATGAGTGAAGGACTATAATCATAGCTCACTACTTGCTATTGTTTTTGTTTTAATATTCAACTATAGTAGTGTTTTAAAATTTAAATGAAGAATAAACTCAAATATATATATATAAAAAAGAAGCCTTCACACTTGCATTTTCACACTCTGGAAGCCTACTTTGCCTTCAACTGAGGAAGAACCAGCTGGAAGTTCAATCTGGCCATACCTGCCCATATCCAAATCTGGATTGTTCTTCTTTTCATTATTGAATTTTTGTTGTTGTTATTAGAATTGTTGCTTAAAAACTTCGGAGGATTCATTGCTTGAATATCACTTTAAACTCCTAATCCCAGGGGGGAAAAACCCTAAGCAAAAAAAGATGAAAAGAAAATTGATAATTGCTGTTGCAAGTTGAAGAAAATGTTTTGTTTTGTTTTGTTTAAGATGTATTTATTTGAGAGAGAGAGAGATAACACAAGTGCAAGTGGGGCAGGGGCAGGTGGGGAGAATCTCAAGCACAGGGCCCAACACGAGGCTTGATCTCAGGACTGAGATCATGACCTGAGTCAAAAATCAAGAATTGGTCACTTCAGTGACTGAGCCACCCAGGCACCCTAGAGAAAATGTTTTTCTGAGGTTTTGCTTTGACAAATTCACATACAGTGCTCTACATGACTCAGCTGGGTAGTGGTTCACAATCTAAGTGCATTTACTAACAAAAATCACAACTATGGCCTTGACTCTAAGCAGCCCATTTGGAAATTGCTTCGAAGATCTATACTTCCCACACCTTTATAAAGTGATTTCAGGTAGAATTTGACGAAGAAGTCAGTGGTGGTTCTTACCCTGCAGTGTGCTTGTTGATCATATAGATTCTGGGGCTGCTTCTTTGATAAGAAATGGGACCAAGAGATGTGCATTTTCTTAAGCGGACAGTGGCCATGAAGCCAGTGTTCTTGGCACCACACAATGAAAACTATTGAGCCAGAGACGGGTCACCTGGGGAACTATGTGTGCACCTACTGTTGCACAACTATAACGAAAACAAAAAACCAGCCTCCCAGCAACTTGAAAGGTAGTCCATCCCTGACATTATGCAAATGTACCTACAGCAGAACATACATTCTTTTTGCCCCAGAACACAATTTTCCACAACTTGGTTGACCCACTGCTGGCAACATTGTGATAATCTCTAGGACAGCATCAGGTGGGTGGACTTGCTTAACATGCTTCCTTTTTCCTGTTTTGTTTTGTTTTGTTTTTTACATTTATAGAATGAAACAGATATGGGAAATCACACCAAAATGTAGAGCTTACCAAATTATTATAAGACAAACATCCTTCTAACAAATATCTGAGTCAAAAATTTTCTAGCCATGTGTCTCCTCCCCATCATAATAAAACCCTCTATCCCTGCAAAAATGACCACTCTCTTGACTTGCATAACAATCACTTTCTTGCATCTCTTTCTGGTTTTATTACCAAAGGATGCACTCCTGGATATTATAACTTACTTTGCCCAGTTTTTCACTTGCTGTGATCTTTAAGTCTTTTTAAATCTATAGATTCTATCTATATTCTTTTTTCATGTAATTAATCTGTTAAAGATCCTGCAGCGTTACACCTGCAGAGTTTCCCATAATTAGGATTTGTTGATTGCAGTCACCATGTTGGTTCCTTTGTTCTCTTTCTACAAACTGGCAGCTAAATCTTGAGGTCTAATTAGTTTCAGGTTCAATTTCTTTAACAAAAGTACAAGTACTGTTGCATTCTTTCAACAAGGGGCATTTTTCCTTTGCTTTTGTTCTTTTTTGATAGTTGATGATATCAACTCTTCTGGTAGTTGATGCTCTGTGCCTAAATCTATCAATGCATTGGAGGGTGCAGAATAATGATATTCTATCATTTTGCTTTAATAGCTGGAATAACTTTATTAGAAAATGTTTCCCTTTATCAACTATTTGTTTAAAGTGATACAATTCATAAAGGAAAGTCAAGATAAATGCTTGATTCTCAGCCCAGTTTTCAAGATAATGAACTGTTTTTCTGTTAAATCAGAAGGTAAGCAACCATTTGGTTTACTTAATACCAAGTACTCATTGACTTAGACATATGGGTTGGGTTTTGATCTGTTACAATGCTTAATCTTATTGAAATTCAAATTGTCCATGATTAGCCAGTGGGATCCCCCTCAATCTGACTTCAAGTTGATTATTCTAATTGTTTTTTATAGCTTCCTCACTCATCTTGTGTATTTCCAGACTTGAAATTAGCCATTTTTCTAAAAAGCCTTGATTTCCTTTAATGGGAAAAGTGTTTTCAGACTACATCTGGGTAATAAGAAGAATCATTACTACTGGATTAGTCATTGTTTGTAGGATTTTTAATTAACAGAGACAGAAAATATGAATATTTAAAAACAAAATATGAGTTCATAACTGATATTTCCAATTCAAATTCCCGACTACAATGGTTTTATCTAACATCTTCTGTTCTACGTCAATATCTCCTTTCTTCTACACCAAGACTCCTGGTTCTCAAGAACCAGGGGTGATGGAATTAGAAGATCCCATAATTACTCATTTGTTTTATTTCATATCACACATATGATAGTTTCACGATAATAATACTAATAATACCCTAATACTGCTACTAATACTGGTCCTGAAGCAGATGACTAGGTCAGGCATTTATGAAGATACCTGGCCAAAGTGGCATTTGTTACCATAGAAGAGCAAGGTCACCTCTGGTTTATCTTTAACTAGTCTTTGAGAGAATAGAAAATATATCCTAGTCTCACATTCACCACAGTTCACATTATACAGATGAAACATTTGAGGGCTTTGTAAGTTCCTTTATCATCTTCAAGGTCTTTCTAAAAGGGAAAAATAAAAGCCTCGATAAAAATATAACTGAGAAGCACATGACCACTAGTTCTCTGGGGAAGGAAAAATGTTTTTGGTTTTAGGAGGCATTCCCAGGGAGGCTTTTTGCCTCAGCAGACCCTTCCCAGTCTTTGCAGGTCATCAGAGAATATGTATACAACAAAAATCAGTGAAGGGAATAATCAACAATATACCAAAGACACTGCACCATTGCCTGCTCTAGTGCTAGGTGTGCCAGGTCCTATACTCTTTTTCTTTCCAATATAACAACTACAGGGCATAGGATAATTCTTAATAATTATTAGTTTAAGGCTATCTAGTAATGAAAATAGGTCTTCTCTTTAAGCAATGAGCTGTAAGGCTCTTTTTACTTACCATCTCATAAAGCCGAAGTTGTACAACTTACATATTTGCTTTGTTTGTTCAGTGCTCTATCTGTTATTTCTGTCTACTTCTATGAGATCTGTCTTCCTTAGGAAATTCCTTTGTGTCAAGTGCTTCATTTGTCTATTTTGCTTTCTAGAGGACAGTACCACATGCAAATAGAATCTTAATACATGCTGATATTAGTGACACTGAATTCATGAACCATGAAATAGAAGCTTGAAGATTCTCTATGAGAAAGAATAAAATTAATCACACAGTGTATCTAGATCATTTTGTACGAAGCCGAGTGTCAGAAAGTCTGAATTCTTGGTCCTGTGTCCTGACTACCTGTGTCCCAATAGATCACTAAGCCTTAGCTTCCTCATCTAAAGGCAGTGCTGGGGACACCGGGGTGGCTCAGCGGTTAAGCTCCTGCCTTTGGCCCAGGGCGGATCCTGGAGTCCTGGGATCAAGTCCCACATGGGGCTCCCTGCATGGAGCCTGGCCCTCCCTCTGCCTGTGTCTCTGCCTCTCTCTCTCTCTCTCTCTCTCTGTCTCTCATGAATAAATGAATGAATGAATGAATGAATGAATGAATGAATAAATAAATAAATAAATAAATAAATAAATAAATAAATAAAATCCATGCTGGATGGATCATCTCTACTCTCAAGCTCCAAGATTTTATTTTGTTTTCTTTCTCTTTTATTTTGTGTACCTCTCCCATAATGCAGAGTCTGAGCTTTAGTTACCCAGAAACTTTTGTGTATCTCTGAAAATTCAGGTAAAAATGACTTCTATTTCCTACTAGTAGTAGAATGAGCACTAGACTGAGAACCAGGACACTTGAGCCCCACTCCTGGGGTCATTGGAAGGTATCTCCCTGGCTCTTGCCAGCAACCCTGCCACACGTTCTGAAATAATAGTGCAGATCCACACACCAGACAGAGGAGGAAAGATCTATGGTTTGTGCATAATGAGGGCCAAGACCTCTACCTTCACTCCAGGGTTAATGTCCTGAGAAGCCCTTTGGTTGTGTTTTCCTTGGTCACCATGGTAGGCTCAGGCTATTACTCTTTCCCTTTCTATGTTCCTTCCACCTCAACCCTGCTGCCTGCAAACACACACACACACACACACACACACACACACACACACCCTTGAGGCTCATTTCCATCTCCCTAAGCCACCATTCCTCTCTCTTCATATCAGTCATTTAATATTTCATTATCTAAAAATCTATCAATACCTTTTGGCAATTTAGATTTGCTTACCTGAGGTGGAAATTTTCTAGTAACTCTCTTGATATTGTTAAGGATTTCAAGTTATAGGGATCCCTGGGTGGCGCAGCGGTTTGGCGCCTGCCTTTGGCCCAGGGCGCGATCCTGGAGACCCAGGATCGAATCCCACATCGGGCTCCCTGCATGGAACCTGCTTCTCCCTCTGCATATATCTCTGCCTCTCTCTCTCTCTGTGTGACTATCATGAATAAATAAATAAAATCTTTAAAAAAAAAAAAAGGATTTCAAGTTATAAGTGATCTTATAGGTTCATTTATAAATGCTTTCTCTTCATCTATTCATAAGTACTCTTTATACTGGGATAAAAAGGTTAAGGGGATGAAAGCCCTATTTGGGATTTCATTGCTGACTCACGATGTGACCTTGAGCTGGTCAACCTCTTTCTTAGATACACTCTTTATATATTTAGATCACTAAGACCATGGCACAGCTTCTAAGGATGTGTTTCTATGCCTTCCTCCTCCACATAAATATCCACAGCAACTAGCTTGGATGTTGATTTGTATTTAAACACCTACAACATGACTGTTGTGACCTAACATTATAGACACAAGTTTTAAATCTCAAGTGTGAGAGTAGTAATAAAGCCTCATAGGATCAGAGTCCTGTGAAGAACTAATTTTAAGGGCAATGGGTAAGACCCTGTAAACAAAGTAACAGTAAATCCAAATTTTAAAGCACCAATGCTATCCTTTCATGTAGAGCAAACAAGAATGCAAGTCATCAATTAACCTCGTCTATAGCTCCCATTGTCTCCCACTGACCCAATAATTTCATTCCTAGGAATCTCTCCTAGGGCAATCATGGATTTACCTACTGAAATGCTATCACAGAGTTGTTTATAATGATGAAAAATTCTACCAAAAAAAATCAAAAGAAAGGAGATTGGTTTTTGAATCACTGTATTATACACCTGAAACTAATATAACACTGTATGTTAACTGTACTTGAAAATTTTTTTAAAAAGGAAATTGATTTAACATGATATGATATTTCATATAATGAAAAAATATACAGATGCCAAAAATGACACAGCACAATGTATTTCATAGCATCAGATATTCAAGACACATTGTTAACCGAGAAAAAGTAAGTTATAGGAGAGTTCTATAAAAAATGATTGTCATGTATACTCAGAAAGAAAGAAGTAAAAAAGATGTCAAAGCTGCTTATAGTATTTTCTATAGGTGACAGCATTACAAATGATTTTTAATACTGTTTGCCTGTATGCTTTAAATTTTCTCCACTATAGATTCATTTTTCTTGTGAAAAAGAAAAAAAGTAAAGTGAAACAACAACAAAGAAATGAAGTCAGTGTCCATAGCAAAACGATAGTCAGAGAGTGCAGGTCAAAGTATGCATAGTAAATAATATAAAGTACAATATCAAGGTGACTGAAGAAGATCAATATCAAAGGAACAGGATCTTTAGACTCCCAGAATTCTTTTTTTTGTGTGTGTGTAGAGAGAACTTCACTTCATCCACACCCATCATTCTCTTAGGTCTCTATATCAGGTAGCTAGGTGCTACTAGCCAGAAACTATCATTAATCAGTGGTTATTAAGACTTTTAACTCTTTTTTTTTTTACTTGATTACTTTTTTAAGTATACTAGACTTGAAATAAAAACATGGGTGAGGGGAAGATATTCAACAACTGAAATGAATGGGAACATAAACTACTCATCCTCTCTTCCTCTTAATTCAATCAAATGTGTCCCAGAGTGTGGCTGAATAGATCACCAACCCCCTTCTATATTTTCATACAGACTCACAAGGGAGGGATTTTCCTGAAGACAGATTCTCCCAATTGATAAAGTAAGATCTTGTTTATGTCCAGTAGTGACCTTCATACCCCAGGATTCAGAATCTTCCACTTTCAAGCTACTCCAGCCTTTGAGTAATTACCAGAAAAGGGAAGACATTTAAAGGGAATTCAGTGCTCCTTTGGGGGTACACTTTACATAAGTAAAAGTTCAGTCCTTCACCATTGCTAGGAATTCTTGAAGCAAATAATTCTTGCTAACTGATTTATATAGATGTTTACTTCCAACAATCCAAATAATTTGTACTGGTAGATTGCTTTTGTTCCTATGCTCATCCCTTTATCCACAGAATCAAAAAGAGCAAAATCTGTACATCTAACACATTTATGGAAAGTTTAATTCTGAGCATCACAGCCCAAATTAAAACATAGAATTCAGCTTATATCTTAGTTTTAAAAAAATCCATTTTGGTGTTTTGCCTGTTCCATGCTTGACTGACTCTCCATATTAGAACTGCCCTTCAGCAAGCACCAGACATACAAAGTGAGACAAAAGTTATTGAATTCCAATAATGTGGTTTTAAATCTACTCTCATTGCCCTTTTCCAGAGGCCCCTTTGGGAAATAAAAATGGATCAAAATAACATATCTGACCACCAAGTGCAGCAACCATCCATTATTAATGTCCTAATGACACATCAAAATGGAGGGTGAAGGATCCATTTGAACAGTCCTATAACACCAAGTCAGCCTCCTCAGAGGACTTTACATTGGAAATCAGCAACCAGCTAAGAAATAAATTCGATTTCAATGCACTTTCCAAACATCCAGATTAATTTTACCTATAAAATCATTTTTAACCTCATTGCTTACTTGGATTGACTATAAACTTAGTGAAGGAGAACTTTCTGATTACACACACAGAATTCTATTCGTACCTAACAATGAACAGGGTTTCAGAAAACACGCAAAAGGAAAAGCAGGACAATAAATGAGCTCTGAGTGAGCACAAATCTCAACTGAACCTCAGGTCATTCCTTTAAACATATAATCCATGATTAATAATCTCCTGCCAATAGTATCCTAAGTCATATGCTCCTCTACCCCTATTTAACTGCAGGGCAAAAACTATCTCGTGAATGTCTAGTGAAAATTTGGATGTGTACAAGTAAATTAATAATGAATAATAAAATTAAAGAAACAAAGCAAAGGGGCAAATGAGCTAGAGATACAGAAAATACGAATAAGAAAGGACTGTAAGAGAGATTTACAAGGATAAGGTAATTTGTATTGTTTCTTTATGACTTAGACCTTATCTTCTTACAAAAAAAAAGAGAGATTGAAGGTGGCTTACAAATAGTAAAGCATACTATTAAAGTTAAACAAAAAAAGCAGAAGGGAGAAAGATGAACTCAATGCTTAAAATGAGATAGTTGCTATATTTAAGCAGTCAGTTTAGCGCTATGGAAGGAGGAGAAAAATGTGTGGCCATAAGTAGATGGCTGAAGAAAAGACCTGCTGTGGGAAATTAGAGACATAAAGGAATTATCAATAGTTAATACAAGAGGGTAACAGTAGATGATCTTTGTAAGTAGAGTGAACTAAAGACTAGAACACCCAGGCCAGGAAGATGTTGCTTCTTTAGACTTGCATGACATCTTAATGACAATAAAATAGATTTTGAGCATGGCAGGCAAAAGCAAGATTCAACTGAGAGAGCCTGGTGCAGAGACACCTAGGCTGGAAAGGGCTGCATTCAAATCAGAGAGAGAATACTAATAAGGAAATTCCTAAGGAAATTTAGGAACTGGAACTAGTGAAAAGTGGACTCTGTAATTAAATTTTATCTATGTTGCTTGTCCACTTATACTACAGAGGATTTGTGCTCCAGGACTGCCCATACAAACATAAGAAGGCTCTCACACTGTAAGCAGAGGGTTGAAGGTATGTGTAGGATGCTATGGTCCAAAGGGACCGCTTTTCCTCCTTTCTCCCTTAGGTTGGTGCAAAGGTCAAGACTATCAGTGACCCTGAGGACTCTTCTGCATCTAAATGCCCCTGGGTGGTTCATCACAGAGCAACAAAGAATGAGGACTTGATTGGCTAGCTTGACTCCAGTGGTTTCCCTCAGCCAGAACTGACATGAAAAAATAAGTGGATGCTTCTCTGAAATGGACAAACATATGTTCAGGGCCTAGAGGCCATCTTGACATTGAAAAAGCAGTTAAGTACCTAATTATAATAGCATTCAGTTGCTATAGAAAGAATAGGCCTATTTAATGGAAAATATTGGAATAGACACAGCTTAAGATCTATAAATAGACTACAAAAGTGGTAGAACAAAGGCTGCAAACCACTATGTGAGTAGAAAGTAAAATAAGTGCACAAAAAATACACCAAAACATCTCTGGGGAATAGGTCTGCAGGCAATTTTTTCTTCATATATATAGCCCCATGTTTACTTATATATTACAGTTTATTATAAGGACCATGAAATACTATTTCAAAAAATAATAATTTGGTGGCTTTTTGCTGGCTTGTTTGTTCTTCAGCATATACACAAAGAACTTGCCTTTTAAAAATAGGAGGCAGCAATGAGCACGTTCTAGCAGAAAGATACGGTTAGTAGTAATCATGGGAGAAGAGGTGTTTGGAGGAAGGGAAAAAATAACACAAAGGTTTTTATCGAAGGCCCCTGGACCCTAAGTGATAACCAGCTCCAGATCCCCCTTTAGGTGCTCTGCCCACAAAGATCTTACAGCCAAATCCTCACTCACGAACTCACCCCAAAACTTCCTTTAAATGTAGCCAGAATACATTTTGTTTTTCAAAACTGTGGGAGGTCAGCTGTACTGCGGGGCAGTTGCCAGTGTTTATGGAATGACAGAGATTTCCGGGAGAGGCAACTTCACCTGGAATAAAGGAGTGTCGAGTAACATTCAGCAAATGAAAACTGACACCAGGCTGGAATGACCAGCCCTCAGAAGGACTATAAAAAGCCAGCAGAGTTGCAAGTCTCATAAGCGGGACTCCATTTGCCTTGGAGCCAGACTGCGCCTGGGAGTTCTGACCACTCTGGCTGCCAAAGGGCAAGCAGTGCCCTGATCTACCCTAAGCAGGAGGCTGGTGTCCTGGAACCACCTCCCCTCTTGGGTAAACACCTGGAGGAAACATGGGGAGGACAGTGTCAATTTTAACAATGCAACCTTCACTTCACTTGTATAGCCAAGGAGGACTCATAAAAATACACTCATGCACCAGGCAAATGGCCAATGGAAGAATTTTTTAAACTCTACTTAGAAATTAGTTTTCTTTTTTTTTTTTTAAAGATGTTATTTATTCATGAGAGACAGAGACGTAGGCAGAGGAAGAAGCAGGAGCCCGATGTGGGACTCAATCCAGGACCCCAGGATCATGCCCCAAGCCAAAGGCAGATGCTCAACTGCTGAGCCACCCAGGTGTCCCTAGAAATTAGTTTTCAACAGAGATAATATGAGTAATTCATTGCAAAAAAATTAGAAAAGACAAAAAAATTAACCACAGTCATCTACGGCCATACCCCCCTGAATGCATCCTGATCTCTTAGAAAAGACAAAAAAATTAATCACACACCATGTCTGTAGGCCCTCAAGAAATCACTGAATGAATGGTAATTAAAGAAATCACCAGTAATCCTACTCTTTATATAAAGTGGTAGATAACTTTCTATTTTCTATTCTATATTTGTGTTGTTTTTCACTCAGTGGCATATCATTAATATCCTTTCATATCAACAAATGTTTCATAATTCTCTATAGCTGCATAGTATTCCATTTTATGAAAATACAGTTAGAAAAAAATACAATGTTTTTTAAACTGATCCTCCATAGTTGGATATTTAGCCTTGGAATAAACATCATTCTCTTCAAGGCACAAATACCCTACTGTCCAATTACCAAATTCTGCTGGTTTTTCCTTTTGTTACAATGTTAACAAACATTGTATTACTGTATTACTTCTGTATTACTTCTCACTGGATCCCCAGAAACTAGTACAACTTTTTTATTACCAATAAAGAATGAATGAATAATGTCTCTTGCCTTTCCCCTTCTTTTGATTCCTATTTCAACTGCCCTGCTCCTGTCTAAACTACTAGCATAGTCTCTGAGCTGGATTCCTTCCTCCAATATGTCAACTGCCTTCCCCAAGACAATCACCCCTTATGAGCTTAATATCAATAAATGCCCCTTTAAGTATGTGATAAATTTCCCCTTTTGTTACATGATTTCCTTTAAAAAAAAAAAAAAACAAAAAAAAACTTAAAGGCTCTGCAATGTTGGGATAAATTCAAAAGTCTTTTTTTTTTTTTTTAAAGATTCATTTATTTATTTTAAAGAGAGAGGATGGGGGCGGGAGAGAGTCTCAAGAAGACTCCGTTCTGTGCTGAGCACAGAGCCCAATGTGAGACTTGATCTCATGACGCCAAGATCACGATCTAAGCTAAAACCAAGAGTCAGACACTCAACCAACTGTGCCACCCAGGAGCCCCCCCAAAAGTCTTTATTCTTGTTTATCAAGGACCACCATAAAAGAATCCCAGGTTACTTTCAAATAGGAGGTTGCCTTAGAGATTTTTCGGTCTGAATCATCATTTCACATCTGAGGTAACTGAAGCTTCGAAGGTTCAGTGACTTGCCAAGCACACGTGGCTAGCTAGTGGCAGAGCTCAGATCCCTGGCCTGCAAGCCATGGCCTGCTCCTTCAGGCCACACCAGCGAGCTCCCAGTCGTCCTTGCCAGTTTCATCCCCTATCCAGAGTCAGAGGAGACAGTTTCAGACACTCCCTGAAATAAGCCTGACTCATTCTGGCTCTTGTCTTTTGCTCATAGCATTACCGTTGCCTAAACTGTCCTTCTGTCCTGCCTCTGTATGTGATCAAATCTTTTTCAAGACCCTGTTCAAGTACTTCCTTCTCTACAATGCCTTTCACAAGCCAAGCTGAATTATTTGTCCTCTGATCTCCAATGGCATTTGCCTGCCCCACTCATTCCAGCACTTAATTATACATTGCCTTGCAATGGTACATATTTCACAGCTGAGTGAAATAGCTTGCTGCATGTGTAGGAAGGAAAAGAAGGGAAAAATGGAAAAAATACTACAACGTGCTGAGCCAGCCAATTACATTCTGATACTGGAAGACACCACTTAATAAGCACAACCATCCAGGCATTGCATCTTGATATTTTCTTTAACCCTTTCTTATTCTATTTATTTGACACAGAGAGAGAGAAAACAAGCAGAGTGAGTGGAGAAGAGGGAGAGGCAGAGGCAGAGGCAGAGGCAGAGGCAGAGGGAGAAGCAAGCTCCCCACTGAGCAGGGAGCCTGATGTGGGGCTTGATCCCAGGACCCTGGGAATATGACCCGAGCTGAAGGGAGACACCTAACCTGACCAAGCAACCCGGGTACCCCCAACATTGCTTAATAGTTTGAGGCACTGGATGTTAAGGCCTTTGAGAGGAAGCACTATGCTTTACTTATTTTAGTATTCCTACAAGACTACAAATTTTTGAACATCTGGTTACTTTGCTATAAGTAATTCTACAAATGCCCAAAGTTTGTCATGCTATTATCCCCTAATTGACTGATACTGATGACAAATAACAAGCAATTATTGAATCGATAGACAAAACTGACCAAGCCAGAATGAAGATGACTAAGAATTTTACTTAACTTTGCCAACAAACAAACAAAAATCCTCTCATACAGTGAATTTACCTTATGCTAGCCCCCAGTATCTCTTCCTATTCTCCAACTCAGGAGAAGCACTGCTTTTTAGTCATGTGACTGAATTTTTAAAAAATTTTTCTTAAGGTCTTCCTAAGAAGTGTGTGTGTGTGTGTGTGTGTGTGTGTGTGTGTGTGAGAGAGAGAGAGAGAGATTATATATGCACACACAGAAAAAGAGATGGGGAATTTCTTTAAAGTGAAATAACTACGGTGAAATCTACATATGAAGAACAGTTGCAAATGCCATAAAACTATTACTTGTTATATATTGACACACAGGTTTGAGGTTTGAATGTATGTATTTCTGAATCGGGCTGAGTAATTGGTATTTGCATAAATTTACTCATGTACGAATGAAGCATCCTTGCCTACTGGCCAGCAAGTCAACATGTGTCTAGATACTTACATATGCTCACAAAATCAAGGCCAGATTTATAGACATGGCATGACTGAGATTCAACAAGGAAGGATGCACATTATGTAGAAGTGATAAGGGCCTGTCTCTCCATGGTGAAACATTTACCACTGTCTTTGTATGTTATCAGTCCCTGATATGTTATGTATATGTAAATATTTTCAATTTCTACACCAGGACAGAAAAAATAGAACTATGACTTCTGTTTTGCACTCTACAGAGCTGATTCAATATTCTTAGGATGGTTCCAATAAGTTTCTAACAGTTATAATCCCTTCTGTTCACCAGGACTTAGGACATTTCTTCAATTCACTGACATGGAAGAAGAGCTACATTAACTCTAGACTTTATACATTCAAAAGAAATGTTTTCTCTCAAAGTTGTCACTCTGTGGAGTTGTCTACCTTTTTCAACAATAAAGTTTAAAAAGAACTTTCTAGAATTCCACTTTAGGAACTGCCTGTAAGTCAAGTTATCAAGTTGCATAATAAAATGAATATTATATCTTCACATTTATTTCTTATTTTTGGCCAAAGATTAATACTCAGTTCAATAACCCTGCTTACTTACCAAATACTTGGTCCTGAATAATATTTGCCTGTTTTCAAAGATGATTTTTCCTATTTAATGGCTAGAAATTAAGGCACAACTGAGGATTTTCAAAGGAATATGAGGAATACTCTGAAGATTTCAAAAGTGAATTTTTAAACTACTGTGTATATTACTGGACTCTGATTATGAAAAGGAGTATATTTGCTACAAATAGAATATGACTGATTAATGGAAAATTAATATTTATACATCTCATAAACAAGATATACATATACGTTATGCATATAACATAATGCCTTATACATAAGACTCAATAAATATACTTTTTCAATAACCATTCATAAAGACAGAATCAATATTATTGATTTTTCTTTTTGCCTCAGTCTCCAATATGGTTTGACACAGCACTGTTATTGATTCTGTCTTTATTTAAAATTTAAAATTTTGTTCATCATGGATTTGTCTGTTTTAATTTTAGTTTTTAAGAATATCACATTAAAGGGCACCCTCTTGGCTCAGTCGGTTAAATGTCTGTCTTTGGCTCAGGTCATGATCTCAGGGTCCTGGAATCAAGCCCCACATGAGGCTCCATGCTCAGCGGGGTGTCTGTTTCTCCCTCACCCTCTGTCCGTCCCCATGGCTCATGCTCTCTCTCTCACTCACTCACTTGCTCTCACTCTCTCTCAAATACATACAATTTTTAAAAAAAATACTACATTAATATATTATTGGCTTTGATTACCAAATTTTTTGTCACCCTCTTAAATTTGTTCCTGTCAAGTCCTCACTTGCTTCAACCTAGTCTCAGCCTGCTTAGGCCATCACCAGTCAATCAACAGGCATGTGAGACAAATAAATGCTTACTACTATATGTCACTGAATTGTGGACTGGCTTATTATGCAGCAAGAGTTAATTGATAGAGCAATAACAAATATATAAGTCTATACAATTAAGTATTGGGGATAGCAGACTGTAAGCTATGACTCTGTTTTTCAAATTTTGCTGCTTTTCTGGAAAAATTAACTAGAGCTTATAGTAGATCGTGATATTGATCTCTAATAACCAATGCTCCTCTCTTTTAAAAGATTACACTTCCTCATCCCACTGATATCAGGCTTAGCCATATGACTTGCTCTGGCCAATGAAACATAAGCCAGAATAAAGCAGCTGGAATTTTAAGAGCTATGGAGTGGTTCTGTCATCACTCTTGCCTTCTTAGTTTCAAGAGACTAGCATCTCCCAGATGGAGATTCTCCTTCAGCCTGGTCCCAGATGACAGACACTGAGCAGAGCACCAAGGGATCGCCTGTGATAGTCATACAATGTGAGCAACAAATATATCTTGTTGTTATAGGCCAGGATAATCTAGAAGTTGTTAGTTGCCACAAAGTAACTCAGTGACTAACAACTGCACCAAAGAATAATTATTGGGAAGGAAAAGGTAAGCCTACCACTAGTCAAAGTTTTCCATATGCTTGAAAACTTTAAAGAAAATTTAATCAGATAGTAGAGTAAAATTAATACCTAGAAGTCAATACTTATCATATGTACAAAAAATAAGCTCTTGGGAGCTTTAACTGAAGATTCCATTAACGATATAGCAACAACAAAGATAAAGTACCTTGGAATAAACCTAAGAGAAATGTGGGAGATCTAAAGGAAGAAAACTTTAAAATATACTGAAAATGTTTTCTAAAAAATGAACAAATGTGATAGCAAAGCATGTTCTTGAATAGGAAGACCCCATGCCACTAAAATAGCAACTTTCCCTAAGTTATTTTACAAATGTAATGCAATTCTAATACAAATAGCAAGTTTTTATTGGGGAAAGGGGTTGAAGAAAGGGGATGGGAATCTAATTCTAATCTATAAATGGACAAAGAACAGCCAGAGAAAACAACAACAACAATAACAGCAACAAAATGAGCAATGAAAACAGACTAGTCTAACAAATATTATAGTAGAAAGTCTCAGTAATTAAAACTGGCACATAAATGCGGACAGACAATTAGAAAGAATGAGTCCAGAAACAGGCTCAAATACACAGGTGTATCTGAGCATGTGATAAAGGAGTTACTTCAAATCACTGGGAAAAAAAATAATAACTAGATAAATATTTGGGGAAAATAACTAAGTTAAAAGCACTGTGTACCTAGAAAAATTACAAATAGATCAAAGATCTAAATATAAGAAATGAAAGTGTAAAAATTACTAAGAAAAATAGGTAAATGATTTATAAGCTTAGAGTAGGAAAGATCTTTTGGATTCAAATCCAGTCATTAAAAGAAAGGTAAACTTGACCACATTAGAAAAGGAAAACTTCTGCATAATGATGAAGAAATATACCTTAAGCAAAGTCAAAAGACAAATAACAAACATATATATATATATATATGTTGTGCATATCTCAGGGCTTATTCCCCTACTCAATACAGAGCTCCTACAAATCAATAAAGAAAAGACCAACAATACAAGTGAAAAATAGGCAATGGAAATGAACACAGTTCACAGAAAAAGTAATAAAAACAGTCTTTAAATGTGTGAAAAGCTGCTCAATCTTTCTCATGGTAAGAGAAATATAAACTTAAACAATACCAAAATATCATTTCTCAGCTACAAGATAAAATTCAAAAATTTGATAACAAAAACTATTGGCAAAAGTGTAAGAAATAGGCATTCTTATGTATTCCTGGCTGGAAAGTAAATGAGTACAACTACTGGGAGAGAAATTTGACCATTTCTATCAAATTCCAAATATATATACACATTGTCTTACAATCGTATTTCTGAGAATTTATGGTTCAAATACATTTGCACTTTTTGTGGAATGACTTATGTTCAAGCCTCCCTACTGCAATACAATTTGCAATATCCAAAGACTGGAAATGGACTAAATGTCCATCAGTAGGGGACTAGTTAAGTAAATTATGGCAAACTCACTCAGTAGAATACTACACAGTTATAAGAAAGAATGATGATGATTAAAAGCTTCCATATTCTGACATAGTAAGTTTAAAAAACAAGATGTGAGACAATGTGTATAGGATAACATAAAAAGAAAATAAGAATATATATTCATGTTTCATTATAAATGCGCATACAAACTCTGGAAAGATCATTCCAAAAACCTAGGGAGAAGCTAGGCAGAAGGACTAACCATCTGCATTAGAGGATGGAATGGGGACCTTGCATTGTCTATCTTATAATATTTTTAAATTTTTGAACTCTGTGAATGTATTGAAAATACTCAAAAATTTAAGACAACAAAAACCCTAAAACAGTTTGCTATGGGTAGTTTAAAGCTAAAGGGTAGTGGTCTAATGATATCATCTTCAATAAAACTTGCCCTTGATAGACACTTATAATCATGTTATAATCAGTAGTCCATGGAGAACCATCACTCTTTATCATTAGTCTGCTTTGAGGAATATTATCTTATTTCTCCATCTAAAAAATAAAGCAGCTTATCCAAGTACTTCAATAATTTCACCATTAAGAGCACTTCTGTTACTATTCTTCTAAGCACTTTTAAAAAGCTGAAAACTTCAATTGAGCAGACTGCTCATTATAACATAAAATGCAATTTATACATTGATTGAAATGGCTTGATGAGGACCTTAATAATCCTTTGCTTTGAATGAGGACCTTCAGTACATGGAAGGAAAAGGCCCACTCAAAATGATAATGCAGTGCTCAGAATAGTACTATTATTTGAACCATTCAGTAATAAGGCATATTTGTTTCATTATACTGGACTGCCTGTCATTTTCTAAAACAGGAGTAATAGGATACTGACATCAAGTCATAGAGTAGCCTAGGAGAGCCAATGAGATAAAATATTACAACCATCAGGCTTTCTCCAAAAACTGTATTTACATGGGCAGAATTAAATGGAAGGCTGAGAAACACAGGGGAAGGAAAAAAGAAAAAAAGAGGGAGGCAAACCTTAAGAGACTCTTAACTATAGAAAGCAAACTGAGGGTTGCTGGAGGGGAGATGCATGGGGGATGGGCTAAATGGGTGATGGGCATTAGGAGGGCACTTGTGATGAGCACTGGGTGTTATATATGTGATGAATCACTGAATTCTACTCTTGAAACCAATATTATACTATATGTTAACTAGAATTTAAACAAAAACTTGAAACAATACAAATAAAACAAAGGAACGACAACAAAAAAAGAGGCTGGGAAACAAATATAGGGGAAGAGGGAGGGCAGTCTGATGGAAGAAACATTACTCTAGGGAGGGTAGGTCTGCATTCTACTTATGTTTTCCCCTTAACTCACCCAGCATTTAATCTGTCTGGGCATCAATTTCCTGCACGGCAAAGTGTGGTTAATAATATCTTATCTGCTGTGGTGCAGATTCAGTCCCACGCTCAACAAACCCATTTCCTTTTGCCCCTGGGCACATGCCTGAACCTGGGGGTGCCTCATGCAGTCTAGGTGGGGTCACATGACTGAGTACAGGCCAATGGAAGTTGGGTAGAAGGTATAGATTTCACTGCTTAGAGATACCTGGGTTGCTCAGCGGTTTAGTGTCTGCTTTCGGCCCAGGGCATGATCCTGGAGTCCCGCATCAGGCTCCAGTCCCGCATCAGGCTCCTGCATGGAGCCTGCTTCTCCCTCTGCCTGTGTCTCTGCCTCTCCCCCTCTCTCTGTGTCTTTCATGAATAAGTAATAAAATAAAACCTTAAAAAAAAAAAGATTTCATTGCTTATATCCCAAAATCTCTTTGAGGATCCTCTATGCACTCTCTTCCATATCTGCTGGCTGAATTCAAAAGATCCAATAGAGGAATCTGAGGACCTAGAAAATAGCAGAGCCTCTAGATCTGTACTGTTCACTATGATAGCACCTGAAATGTAACTACTCCAAATTGAGAGATGCACTATAAGTGTAAAACACTCGCTAGAGTTTGAAGACAATATAAAGGAAGACTTTAAAATAACTCTTTAATAATTTTATGTTGAGTCCATGTTGAAAAGATACTATTTTCAACAAATTGATTACATAAAATGTATTATTAAAATTTATTTTACCTGTCCATTTCTACTTTTTTTTGATACAGCTACTAGAAAGTTTGAAATCACATATGATTCACATTCACAGTTCATATTATAATTTATCAGACAACACCACCCAAGATGTAAGGAACCTTGATCTTTAAATGACTGCACAGAGCAGAACTGCTCTGCTACAGTTCTGAGTCATCAGAATGCACCTGCAAGGAGAAACTGCAAGGCTCAACTTTGCTTCTTTGGGAGTCCACCCAAGTGTTCCCTGTGTGCATACCTGCCCAGTTGAGATAAAGGAAAAAGAGATTTGTCCATACCATGGATAAACAGGGTGAAGGAGGAGTATCTTATGACATGTTGGTAGCTATGCCCATCATACCTTTAAATTCCAGAAACATTTGGCAAAACTGGTAGAAAAAAGGTTAAACGTTGGAGCTTTCTCCCATAGGTACTGATTAGCACTGTTAAGTTCTATTCTCCCATCCAAATCTTTATCATTCTAGCTAGCACTGGCACTCAAACCACAACTTACCAATCATGGGTAAACGCACTGGATGGATGCAATTTAACCACTGGCACCTGTGCAACCTGGATGGTGTGAATGTCCTCCTTCCAACTAGGAACTTAGTAGATGGATGTGCAGTATCCCAGAGGATTAGAGCATAGGAAATGGTAACTTGGTGAATATTATATTTCCCCTCTTTCCTTGTAGTAAGAATCCTTCAAACATTTAGCAGTATTCATTTTCACAAAATATCCATTAATAATCTTATCAAGTGAATACTGGGCAGCAATCTGTCAAATTATCAAGTCATGGGATATGTGGGGGTGCTAACTTCTCCACAGAAAATTGCTCAGGTTTTTGCAAGCATGATCATTGCTAAGAATAATCTGTTTATATTTCCTGTTTCCTGTTGATAAGTCCACGGTTCAGGCTGATGAAACATGTTAGTGAGTTTTCCATACCTCTTCCCATCTCTTTTTTCTTGTAAGTAAAGACCTTATCTAAGTGGGTCAAACACAAAGATACTAAAGAAACAAGAATCTAAGTCTCAGGTATTTCTTGGATATATCAATTACAGTTAAACTTTTATAGATAATAGCTAAATACAGATACATTGTTTCAGTTCATACAAACACAGAATCTTATTGAAAAGCTTTAATTGTCATCAGACACATATGTACTTCCTCAACAAGTTCTACTTTCAATAACGGGTATTTGGTATAAGTAAGGAGTTATCAACTATAACTGTCAGATTTTTAAAGTTAAAAACCATGTAACAAATGAACATTGTGCCGGTCTTTGTCTCTCCTTTTAAGTGATTAATGCTTCAAAAAATTAAGAATGTCAAATGGGCAATACTCATCATATTCAGTTTGACAATAAATATGTAATAATATCAAATATATAATAATCTGATAGTAAATTTATATAATATCCCAAATATCATTATTAGTAGTGATATTTATTTAATATTACTACTACTGTATCAAAAAATGTTATCCAAGTTCTATTCTAAGCATCAATATCAAGGCTATGTATTATCAATCACATTCATCTTCTGAACAGGTCAAATTATAATACATAGAGACCTACTGACATAAGCCCAAAATCAACAGCAGTTAAAATCTAAAGCAAGGAGCAGCTTTCCTAAATGTATAAAAAATGATAGTCCTAAATGAATGAATAAGAATGAAAATTCCTTCTTTTTTTCTCTCCTTTTTTTACATTAAATTTTATTTTTATGTGGTGAAATATGATTTGCATAGATAATAGTTTATAAGGCCTAAATGCACATCAACAAATAATCATAAAGTGAACATATATGTAACCACCATTGTGCTGAAGAAACTGAACATTGCTGACAGCAAAAGCATTCTCCATATGCCCTTTTGCCTAGAGGTGATCAAGCCTATTACTTTATGGTAATCACTTCTTGTTTCTTTGTTATCGTTTTAGCTAGTTCGTATGCAGACTTACATAAAATAGTTGTTTTCCTTATTTCTGATCTTTATATAAATGAAATCATACAGTATGTATTCTTTTGTTTCTTTCACTTAATCTTGTTTTTTGTTTTTTAAAGATTTTATTTATTTATTTGAGAGTGGGGAGAGAGAGAGAGAGAGAGAGAGAGAGAATAGGGAAAGGGAGGAGCAGACTCCCCGCTGAGCAGGGAGCTGGATGCAGGGCTCCAACCCAGGATGCTGACCTGAGCTGAAGGCAGATGCTTAACTGACTGAGCCACCCAGGCACCCCTCACTTAACATCATGTTTGAAAGATTTTTTTTTCATATCCTGTGTGTTTTCTATCATGAGAAAAGTTCTAATACACAGAACATATAATTTGTATGTAAAGTATAAAGAATAATAATAAAATGAACACTCATGTACCCATCACCTAGTTCTAGAAATTTCCCTTATTTTTAAACTGGGTTTACCAAAGAGTTTCTAAAATGTTTTGACAAGAAAAAGAAAAGGGGAGGAAATATGTAGAACTATTTACCAACTATTACTGAGTTGGTAGTTCAAATCCTCTAAATGTCCTTACCAGTAGTACAACCAAACCAGCCTAACCTCTCTATATGCCATCCCTTGAAGCTGCTCTGGCCTAGCTGGCAACTGAAGGTAATTTATTCCTGGGGCCAAGCTGCTGAGGGTACATTGTAGGGAAAGGAACAAAGGCATGCGTAAATCCCACTGAAGGCATGAGATGACGTAAGATGCACTCTGTTCTCAGTACACAGAAGGCTCTATGAACAAAATTATTTTGTTGCTCTGGTTTCAGTCCTATAAGCATATCACCATGGCCCATTCCTGTTCCCTGAGGATGCCTTAACTTCCCCCAATGCCTGCCATGGAGTGTCTTCTGGTAATAGTCACTTACTTTGGGTGATATCCAGCTCAGGACAGGGCTGAAGGACAACTCCAATTTCTTCCTATATCTTCCATACACAGAGGTAAATATTCATTTAACAAATATTTATGGAACTCCAAGAGCATGTAAGGCACACCATGAGATAATCTATGCTACATGGAGTATGGTAAATGAAAGCTCTAGTAAAACCCCAGTCATGAACAAAAAAAAAAATTAATCATTGAAGATACATTGGTTACAAAGTAAATGGTAAAAATCTTTCTCTGGAAGAATAAAACAGGATATACATTACAAAATAGTTGCTACCCTTTGGGAAATGGGCGGATTAATTTATTTTGGGCTCTTAACATCCTGAGAGATCCTGTGAGTGCCCTCTTACATACCACCCACACACTGCCACATCTCATCCTAGGTGTGCAAAGACCCACAACAGGCCTCCTTCCCTGAGTACAGTAGCTTCTTCAGGGCAAATGGTGTTCATTCTCAAATTTCCAATGGGTGACATATGAGAGGGATGGACCTCAATAAATAACTAGCAAACTAATGAATAAGTATTTGCTGCCTGAAACATCAGCCAAAACCTAAAATAAAAGTTTAAAAATAAGTTCCCTTATGAAGTTTTCCCTTAACATAAAAAAGCCATGACTTAAGAAGTTGATATACATGTTAACTTGATTATTGAATAGCTCTAGGGACTCTAACCAGACAATCTTTAAAAAAAAAAATATCTACAAAAGGTAGAGAATATGTATAACCAGAAAAATGGATCCCATACCTAACTCAGGGGACATCAGTTGATATATATTCAAGGACAGATATTTAGCCAGCATGCAAGCAGTAAGGCCACACCTGCTGTTTGCTAGCATCCATTCTGACTGCCCAGTGCCTCTTTCATGCTACATGTTAAATATATAAATATTATGCAGTATATAGAAAGAAGGCTACTTACTATATAATGATAATCACATAACAGTAGAGATAAGATGGCTATAGAAACCCTGCACTGTGAAGACGGAATTGTAGAAAAACACCTAATAGTTATTAATGAATTCTACTTATCATTTAATTAATAAGTTAAATGTATTAATAAGTAAAATAGTTATACAGTTTATTTTTATGTAAATACCTTAGATAGAAACTTCCTAACAGAGAAAAGCCTTTAAAATAAAGCTGGAATGGCTACATTAATATCAGAATAAGTAAATTTCAAAGCAAAGAACATTATCAGGGATAAAGACAGTCATTTCATAGTGATAAAGGGATAATAAGCTCATTAAAGGGGCATTATAACCCTAAACGTCAATGTATGTTATGAGAGAGTTTCCAAAACTAATAGAACTGCAAGGAGAATTAGACAAATTCAAAATCATAGTTGGACATTTCAATACACCTCTCTCAATAATTGATAGGACAAAGAGACATAAAATCAGTAAGTAACTATAGATAGAGAATATTTTAACAACACTAGAAACCAATTTGACCTAACTGACATTTTGGAATTCTCTATCAAACAACAGCAAATGCCTATGAGTATTTACCAAGATACATAATAATCATAAAACAAGTCTCAATAAATTAAAAGATTCAAGTCATAAGAAGTATGCTCTTTGGTTACAGTGAAATTAAGTTAGAATGATGAAAACAATAACAAAAAGGTCTCTGGAAAATCCCTAAAGAGGTGGAAAATAACTAATACACTTCTAAATAATCCATGAGTCAAAGAAGAAATCAAAAGTAAATTAGAAGTCATCTTTAAATGAATAAAAATAATACACAGTATATAAAAACTCCTATGCTGCTGCTAAAGCAGTATCTAGGAAAAAACTTAAAGCACTGAACTTAGGTAAAAACTAGAACAATGATATCAGAAAATTAGAAATTAGAAAAAAATAGAGCACTGAGATAGCATACATAAAGTAACCCTAAAATTCTAACATGTATTTGGTCATTGACAAGCTACTATAGAATGAACCTTCTCAAAGACGTCCCAAACTCAGCTAAATACCAACCCTCAGCCATTGAGGATGTATGCCCACAGTCACCGGATCTGATAAACACTGTAGGTAGCACTTGGCGGAAAGAGTAAGTTCCTTTTAAGAGACCAAACAAAAAAGCTAAGGATTGAAAAAAAAGGATGTAACACATACTACCAGATTTCTTCACAGGAAATGACCTTTGATGATCATATTTTTAACAAAGATAGCTCTCATAATTGATGAGAATATTTGACTCTTGCTACTCTTGTTTTGGAGGTTAAGGCTAAATTTTCATTAAGATGAGTTTATGTCCATTAAACAATTAGAATGAACCACATAAAATCGCCATTTTTAAGTCTAAGACTGTCAAATATTGGCAATTTTTTATTGGTCAAACTAATAATTCCTGAGATTTAATAGATATGTTAGAAAAGCCATCACAGTTTTTTAGGTTTATTAAATTGACATAATGCACAAAGACTAGGATAATATTCTTTTCAATTTTAAGTTTTTAATTTCTTAAGTTTCAGACCATGATTCTTATCTCCAGAAAATCTTTCTATACCAAAGGCACAATTTAATATCCAATATATCCAATAGGCCACTCCCAAATCCTTCACAACAAAAAAACACATCCTTCTAGAAACACCTAAAAATCTTCATGTGATCATATACATATACATATACATACATATATATTCATATAGTGAAAAGGCAGGTTTTGCTCCTGAGAAATTTATCCTGGTTTATGCAATGTCAATTACCTCAATATAGAACCTGATATGCAAAAAGAATAATCAAAGCATAATTTATGACTTCCTCTTCATTTTACACATGGATTCCTTAAAAGTGATCAGCTTTCCAAGTATGGATTAAATCATTCCAATTTCAAATCCCCATTTGCACATATGTTTCAGAAATATGTGTCGTATGATATGAGATATATGCATAAATTTGAAAAAATGCTCAAATAAATAACCCACTATAGGTGGAAGTTCCAAAGCATCATTTATAGCATTTACAGACTTATTTTATATGCCAGATACTTGGAAGCCAAAACTAAATCTGATACTTTATGATGTAGGTCAACATTGGAGTAAGATGAACAACAATACTGCAGCATTTTATGTTAATTAAACTAATATGGGGCACAAACACAGGAGGCTAAGTGAGGTTATCTGGAAAGAGTAGTGTTGATTTTCATCTTAGTCTAAAGATAAAACACAGACCTCATTAAGTGCTCTTAAAATATATGGAAACTACACTCAGAGGCTTAATATTCTCTCCCATTATCTCTCACAAATATAAAGGCCTGCCTTTTGGAGCTAGAATAAGGGAAGTAAACAGAAAAGAGGAAGATAAATTCTAAAGAGGCATTTCCCACATGCCAGAAAAATCACACTCTGTATGAACTCCATTAGTTTCTCTTCTGTCCTAGAATTTTATTGCACTTGAGTAACATGAAGACTTTGATTTGGCATAATGTCAAGGTAGGGAGTAAAACACAGTGCCCACCAACATAGGCATGTCGTGTGCAGGAGAGACACTTGAGACTCTCATGTCCAACTCTGGAATTGAACAGTTTTATGAGCTCTGTCCATCTTACAAAGAATTCCATGTAAACAACAGCCTACCTGAACTGTGAGGCAAGTAGAGGTCCAAAGTATCGTGGAGTCCTACACAGACAGCCGAAATTTCATGTCCCTCAGCCAAGCCATCCGCTTCTGTTAGTTCCTCTACACCCAACCCACAGGTTAAAGCAGAGCACAGATAGCCCAGATCTTGTAACTCAAGCAGATTTGGTGTTTAACCAGCTGTCTCTGGTTAACCAGCTTTATGAACAGAGAATATAAAACACAAAATATAACTTTATTTCCTTACCTGAACACTAACAGGCTTTAGGCCTAACTGCCTAGAAGTTATGAGCTGTATAACTATAGTCAGGTTTCAAATCTTCAGTCTCTCAGCTCCCAGACTGCTAACTGGAATTCCAGTCCACATGTGCCCCCTCACAATTAGCAGGGTTATTTTAGGCGCTGACCTAAGTTCTCAGAGAATGTAAGCTGATGGCAAAGGGGTGTCTAATGTGTCAGTTGCTTGGTTACAATAGAAAGCTCATTTGAGAGGCTTACGATCTGTGTGCAGTACTTCCTCGATATCCCACCACATAGGTTTCTACTTTAGCTAAGGAGAAATGCAGAAATGATACACCGATCTTTTAATACCCACATAGAGCTTAGACCCATCATGAATAATAATAATTCAATGGAAGCATGTAAGTGACTTGGGCAATTTTAGAAAACAATATTAAGTTCTGACTGGCAGTATCTGGTCACATAGTATACCGCTCCACGAGAAGCCCCAGTAAAAGTAAACTAAGTGCCCGGAGTCTTACCAAGATTATTCATTCCCTTCCAGGCTCACATGGAGAAAGCTATAAATGCAAAAATACTCTGGACATTTTTCATAACTATTAAAGTTAGTTCCCCTTTAGAAATAGATACAGATCTACTAAGGCCTTGTATTTCTAATAAACTACTCCACCTACTGGTTAATATGACTGTCTTGTAGACACATATCTCATAAGAGAAATAACCCAAAAAGAAACAGTAGAAGGAAATTGCATTGTGCCTCCTTACCAGTGAGTTCCTCCATGAAGCACTGAGCATTCTGACTCCCAGAGACTACATGGGATAAATTTACAAAACTTTCAACTTCCTCATCAGCACCCTTCTCATGGTTTCCACAAAAGATAGAACTAAAGGACAGGCCTTGAATTTCCAGGAGGAGGGTGGATATAAATTAGAAAAAACAAAGAATTTCCTGAGTTGGAGATCTGCTGAGAAATCACTTATAGACAGAATTAACCAAACTTCATTCCAAGAGAAGTTTATTTAGTTTTTAAAGATTTATTTATTCATTCATTCATTCACTCATTCATTCATTCATGAGAGATACAGACACACAGGCAGAGGGAGAAGCAGACTCCATGCAGGGATCCCAATGTGGGACTCAATCCTGGGACTCCAAGATCATGCCCTGAGCCACCCTTAGCCACCCTAAGCTGAAGGCAGACATTCAACTGCTGAGCCACCCAGGCATCCCCCAAGAGAAGTTTAAATAAAAGGATTGATAAATCTATTAGGGAAGGTTAGCCATAGTCTCCCTAAAAAGAGAGCACCAAATCAGACAATCTGTGAGTCTTTTCTTTTGCCTTCACTACTGCTCTCTTAACTTCTTGACACTCAGCTCAGTGGGCACCTCCTTTGGAAGTCTCATAATTCCCTTAAGCAGGCTTAATGTCCCCTCCTCAATGCTTCCAGGCTCTGCTACTGCCTGATATCTTAATGATCTTTTTCCCTCTTTCCTAGTTCCTCAAGCAGGGAGCTCTGATTGGTAGTTGTGGTCTCAGGCTCATCTTTGCACAGCTGGCTTGACTGAAAACAGCGTGGGGCCCTTAAAAGATGTCAATGAATGTATGCTGAATAAATGAATTCTTGGATGTTATAGAATCAATGGAGTACCCAGGGCCTGCTTCTGAGTTCAACAAGCTGCTCCAGCCCTACTCCCATTCTCCTGAGATACAGTTTTAGTTAGGGTGACCAGCAGTTCTGAGTTGGCACCGTGAACATCACATAGACCTCTTCATTATAAAACTCAGTGGCTATCTGATGAGGGAGCAAATGAATGAATAATGTCAAATCTTTGGTAAGAATGTAGTTAGAGTCCATTCCCAGCTTCAAACTTAAGCCAGGCCTGCTCTAGTCAATCAGTTCTGATGATAAATAGGAATCCACCTTCCCAAAGCCAAAAGGCTTTCACATAGTTCCCTCTCAGAGATGGAATTATTCCATTTCTCTAAACCCCAGCTCCCACTTCCTTTAAGCTGAGGTTCCTTCATATATGATAATAATACAAAAAGGGAAGACACATTAGGCAGCCAAAGCCAACTCACAATGTGGATGAATCACAGACTCTAGGGCTACAAACTGGTGCACTTAACCTTCAAATTCTTTGAATGTCTTTCAGAATAAGGAAAAAACAGCATATTTTCTACTAGAAATGATGAAAGTATTTGGACCACTAGAATATGTCTTAGGAGTTAATTTGTTTTTTTGCCACTGGTTTTTATCTAGAATTTGATAGCATAGCCTGTGGCAATTTTTTTAAGAGAGAGAGAGAGAGATAACTCCAGTTCTGTGGTCAGTTATATCCTGGCTGAAAAAAAAAAAAAAAGAAACATGCACTTCACAGGGTCCTATTTTTAATTCTTATTTAAATAGCTGTCAGCTTTTGCCAGCACAAAAGAAGAAAGGAGATAAAATCAAGACAAGAATTTCTGACCAGAACCAAATATTAACATCTGTATGGAAAGCTACGTTTATGTGAGAATTTACATATTTTTCAGAGAATTTAAGAAGCATTTAAACATTATTTTCTGTTAGTCAGCCACACACCAAAAATTTATATGCATAAATATGTACATGTATATGTACATGCCTTGGTAAATCTCTGATGCTTTCAGACCGATTCTTTTACATGCATACAAGAATAGAGGCATAGAAGCATTTGAAAAAGTTAGCTGTAAGAGGGATTCTTCTAAGATTCCTATAAGGGAAATATATTTCTTTAATGGCTCTCATTGTGAAATGTATTCATTCATTTAAATAGAAATTAATGTGTTGTTAAATATCCATTATCTATTAAGCTCTGTGCTCAGCTCTTGGAATTTTAAAAATTAAACAAACAAATAAAACAACCATGGCCCCTGTTCTCAAGGATCTTAGAATCTATACGGATGGTAAAAAGTAAGTAATCACAATGTTGTTTGAGAAGCACAGTGATGCATCTGTGGAGGGTATCACGGGAACAGGAAGGAGAGGAGGGGTACCTCATTCAGAATAAGAAAGCTAGTCAGAGGAGGTAAGGCAAAACCAAATTCTAAAGACAAAGTAAGAGAGAACCAGACCTGGATTTGGGGAAAAATCATTCCAGGAAGAAAAAGCATCCTATGGGAAGACCTGGAAGCAAAAGTCTGAGGCAGTTTTGATAAGGGAGCTGAAAACACCTCAGCATGAGAAGAACCCAGCATGCAAGGGAAAGAGTGAGTGGAGAGGCAAGAAATGGAACCAGAAAATTTAAATACTCATCATAGTTCAAGCCAGCCCAGAGGAAGGGATGTCTAGGATCACAGTTTACAGTATACCCTAATCCTGAGGGGCTTCTGTGGGCCTTCAGTGGTAAAGTACTGAAATTAAAACAGCTGAATTAAGTCATGATTTAGCTTCCCATTTGAGTCACGAATCCATGCAGATAAAACCAATTGTTGTTACCAAAAATTATATAATTGATATTTGATACTATTCTTTATAAGTATTCACAACATAAACATAGATGTTATTTAAACATATGCTTCCTAAAAAAAAAAAAAAACATATGCTTCCTTTTTAAAAAGATTTTATTTATTTATTCATGAGAGACACACAGAGAGAGGCAGACACACAGACAGACAGGCTCCCTGGACTGGATCCCATGACTCTGTGATCATGACCTAAGCCAAGGGCAGACACTCAACCACTGAGCCACCCAGATGCCCATAAGCTTCATTTTTAAAGGCAAACAGCACATCTTAAGGCAATGATTCAGAATCACAAAGTCACCAGAGTTGGAAATCTTCTGGTTCAATTTCCTCTTATTGTAGAGGAGAAAACGTAGGTGCAGAGAGATTGTCATTTGCTCCAGTCCTATGCTAGGAAGGGGCAGCCCTGTGCAAGGACATAGGTCTCTGAGCATCCTAGAGCACACAGTGCCTGCCTGTCTATTCACTGGCAGGGGAGGAGGGGGCAGATAGGTGTAATGCATGCAATTTTATCCTATGGGTTATAGGGAGTGATTGTTGGATTTTAAGCACCCTAGCAAAAGCTTGGGTAAAATTTGTATTTTAGAAGGATCATTCCTTGTTTTGATAGGAGAGTAGAAAGAGGGAATAGGGGCCTTTCTAATAACTCAGAAAGAGAATGATGATATTTGGACCTACACAAAGGCAATGGGGGTGGAAAAGAGTGAACATATTGTAGAAATAATATGGGGATATAACAAACATGATTTGGTAACCAGATGGATGTGGTGGGTGAAGAAACTCAGATGCTGAGCATGAGTAACTCCTTATTTCCAGGTACGGGTAACTGAGTAATCCTGGAGGAGGTGTATGGTGGGATGCACATGAAGTGTTTGTGGAGAAAGGAAATGGGATCTCACCTTGAGATGAGCAGAATTAACCTGAGATAGGTGGAGCAACAGATGTCACAGCCAGATCAACTGCACATCCCATGGGGTACTCAATGATATTCTTGGTATTTGAGGGAGTTTGTGTCACCTTTGTAGTTCCCTGAGGCCTAGATAAAAATTATAACCCCCACTGTACTTTAATAGCATCTTAAATTTCTATTTCATATCATTTCTTGATTTCCATTTCTGATAATGGCAGATGAGCCTATGCAGAGAAACCATGTCACTGAAAACAACCAGACATGCTGAACCAAAAAGAATCAGTGTGAAGGCATCAGAGATTTACCAAGGCAGCAGGGATTTGAGAACCTAACATCCCACAGAGAATGAAAATTCAAAGAGATAAGAGAGTTGGCACTATTTTCCCCCTCAAGGCCTTTGCAGATTTGTAAGCAGAGCTAAGAAGTTGAAAAGCTTTAGCAGCTCTCCGTGCTGGAGAGACAAAAACTGGAGCTTAGAACCTACCAAGGAAAAGGAGCACTGGTAAAAATCCACCTTTCAGGGTGAATCTCTAGGGGACACTCCAGAAGAGTACATGTAAGCCAGAAACAGACCAGTCCTCATAAATGAAGACAGTACTATATAAAAAGGGATAATAATCATGACAAGTTAGATTCATCCCAGGAACACAATGTTAGAGTTTGAAAAAGAAATTTTAAAAAAATCATATGATGATCTCAATTCATTCAGAATAAAAGCATATTCACAAAAATTTAAAAACATGATAAAGGAATATATACTGATAGGAATATAAGAAGACTTGAACAGATAAATAAATATACCATGTTCTTGGATAAGAAGACTCAAGATTATGAAAATGTTAGTTCCTCCTAAATTCCTCTCTAAATGCAACAAAACTCTAATAAAAAAAACCAACAGAATTTTATTTGGTACTAGGCTAGTTGGTTATAAAATTTAAGTGGAGCGCAGCCTGGGTGGCTCAGCGGTTTAGTGCTGCCTTCGGCCCAGGGCGTGATCCTGGAGACCCAGGATCGAGTTCCACGTCCAGCTCCCTGTATGGAGCCTGCTTCTCCCTCTGTCTGTGTCTCTGCCTCTCTCTCTCCCTGTGTCTCTCATGAATAAATAAATAAAATCTTTAAAATAAAATAAAATAAAATTTAAGTGGAAAAAATAAGCCACAAAGGCAGAGAAATTTTGCAAATATCATTATTTTTCAGAACTTATCTTTTAGTTGAGGGTAGATTTAAAATCAATCAGGTAACTAATGAAACATTATAAAACTATAATATATAAGGCAATATGGTACTTATACATGAATAAATAGACAAATGGAAAAGAATATAAGGCCAGAAATAGAAATGTGATGAATTGGTATCAGCAGCAGAGAAAAGACAATTTGTTCAACAGATGTTTAGACACTAAGGTAATCTTTATCTTTGATTTAAAGAGAACTTATACGCCCATGTTTTTAAGATGTACATCAGGATAAATTCTCAAAGAAAAAAGATTTAAAATGCAAAAAAATCAAAACTTAAAAGTATTGGAGGAAAATATATAAGAAAAAATATTTACAGTCTCAAAGCGAGGAAGACTAAAGTATGCCACAAAACCTATAGAGAAAAAACTGATAAACCCCACTGCAAAAAATGTTGTACTTCTCCATCAAAAATAAAACATCATAAGCGAAGTGAAAATATAAAAGACAAACTAAAAAAAAAGTATTCAAAATATTCACATTATCTTCTGTAAGTTAAGAAGTAAAAGAGCAACAATCCCAACAATGTTTATAAGAAAGGTATTAATAAAGATTATATAAAAGGGAATACAATTGTCTTTTTTTGTCTATCAAAAGTGGCTTTTAATCAACTGATAAGCACTTTTCTGTATTTGTACCTGTGAAACATCATGTGGCAAAAACAGAAGTGTTTTTTCTCTAGACCTTGTTTTAAACCTTTTTTAAAAACAAGATTGGTTGGAAAAATACAAAAAGAAAGAAATTTAAATTCACCAAAAACTATGTTATCAAAAAGTCACCAAAACACCACATCTGGTTAAATAAAAAGTGAAGTCCCGAGAGGCCTGCGTGGCTCAGCAGTTGAGCTTATGCCTTTGGCTCAGGGTGTGATATCGGGATCTGGGATGGAGTTCCACATCAAGGCTCCCTACGAGGAGCCTGCTTCTCCCTCTGCCTATGTCTCTGCCTTCTCTCTGTGTCTCTCATATGAGTAAATAAATAAAAATCCTAAAAAAAAAAAAAAAAAAAAAAAAAGCCAAGTCCCTTTTGTTGTAAAAGGAACATTGAAACTTGTTGGTATTAATTGGTGTGGTTTCTTCCTGTTACCAGACTGATAGAGGGAGGGGAAACAAAGCGGCAGGAGGTGGGTTTTATTATTTTTCAACCTGCATTTCCTACTGAACACTCTTATTTGTCAAGAAGAGAAAATCCACCCAACTCAAGGGGTAGTGAAGATGAGGAAAGAAACATAAGAAATGGCCTCATTGATCATGTTCCCCCCCTGCCCTCTTTCAGATCCAATTTCTTCAAACTGAGGGTAGGATGCCACCCCACCTTAAGAGTGCCTAGTCCCTAGGGAAAGAGATGCACCTGAGAGAGGAACACAAAACAGGAACGTGGCAATTTCACTCCCCCATCCACCTCACCTGCAATAATGACATTAATCTAGTACATTTTATGCCAGGGGAAAACTGCCATGGGGAAAAAGAGCCCTCAGCTAAACAATTCCAAATGTTTGACTAACACAACTTTATTTCAGCTCAGTTATTTAGATAAAATATAAAGTCAATTCAAATATTGTTCAATCTACCTCTTTAAAGAAAAAAAAAAGAAAAAAGGCAAAAAAGAGAGAAAGAAAAAACCTTAAGTAAAATTAAAAGTTTTAAGGTTTATTTGACAGAAAAAGCAACTTTAGAAATATGCCATGGGGAAGAAGGAAGGGGGCATTAAGGAAAAAGAAATAGGCTGCCCCAGAACTCCCCCACGCTGTCCCCCATCCCCTTCTGTGGCTATCCAGTGCTGCCAGAAGTACAGGGAATTCTCCACCTCGCCTGGCACCTCCTCCCCCATCAATGGAACATTTCTTGGATGACTCAGCTTTCCACTTGGACCAGCCGGCAGCCATATTCCTTATGCAACTACTCATAATTCAACCTCACTATAAGAGAATTGAAAATTAAAACTACATTGAAATACCATTTTTATTTATCAGATTAGCAATAACAAAGAATTAGTGAGCATTCATGTTGAAAGAGGCATACTCACATCTTGCTAGTGAGAATGTAAATTAGTACAAGATTTATGGAAAACAATTTGGCAACATCTATCAAAAATACCCGTATAAGCCATACACCCTGTGAGCAGCAAATTACAATTTTAAAAATTCTTTTCCTGCAGGTATACCCACATGGTAGAAAACAACATTACATTGCAGCATTGGAAATGTCCATTAACAGAGGACAGATTAAATAAATTATATGTATAGTGGAAAACTATGCAGTTGTTTAAAAGAGTAAGATAGTTCTTAATATTCTGATATGGAATGTTCTCCAAGAGACATTATTAAGTGAAAAAAAAACCCCAACAATATGCAGTGCACCTATATAAAGATTGCAACATTTGCATAAAAAAGAAAATGAATAATAACTCATCCATAAATAGAACCTCAATATACTTTCTGTGGCAAGTACTTTTCTAGGCCCTTGGGATACAGCAGAGGACAAGACAGAAAAAGACAGATAAGCAAATAAAATATAGCATATATGAGATAGTAGTAGGTGCCATGAAGAAATCAAAAAGTAGACTAAGGGGATTAAAGGGTGTTAGGGTGATAGTGGGGATGCTGCTTTATACAGAGTGGTCAAGAAAGAACCGCTGATTAAAGCGATATTTAAACAGAGATTTCAAGGACATGAGGATTAAGACAGGAGGTTATCTGGGGAAAGTGCACCCCAGGAAGTCTGAAGAGCTAGTACAAAATCTCTGGAGTGGGAATATGTTTAGTGTACTTAGGGAACTGCTAAATAGAAATGAACAAAGAGGAAGGCATAGGAGACAGAACCAGAAAAGTTGGTAGGCGGAGAAGAAGGGACACATAGATCCATTGAAAGATTTCAGGCTTTTATTCTGAGATGGAAAACCACTAGAGGATGTCACAGTTGGTTTCCTGGGAAGCAAACTCTAGAGTGGAAACACAAGCAGGACTGGGAAAGTTGAGCTATAATGCAGTTTCAAAGAATGCATCAGCCTACTTCACATGGAATTCTGAAACGGTGCTTGCTCTTCAAATTGTCCCAAGTTAGAATAAGGAAGCCACACAACGAGTTCCTTTTTTTTTTTTTTTTTTTGGTAAGGTTTTATTTATTTAAGAGAGAGCAATTAAGAGAGAAGGCATGAGCAGGAGGAGTGGCAGAGGGAGAGAGAAGCAGACTCCCCAATGAGCAGGGAGCCCAAAATGGGGCTTGATCCCAGAACTCTGGGATCATGATCAGAGCGGAAAGCAGATGCTTAACTGACTGAGCCACCCAGGTGCCCCCACACAACAAGTGCTTGAATAGACCCTAAAAATTGAGTTTGCTATGATGAAGGGTGGAAGAAAAGGAAATGGAAAGCATAATCAGAGACAAGTTTTTAAGGATTACTGCTCTAAGGCAAGTAAAGAAATGAGGTGGTAGCTGGAAGAGAATGCACAAATGGAAGAAGAGTTCTTCCTCTTTCAGACTAGGATATGGTACAGCTTGTTTTCATACTGAAGGGAATAATGAAGCTTGTATTTGTTCTGGAAGGCTTTATGTGAAATTGCTAGCAATGATTGTCTCTGGAGAAGAGAAACCATGAGGCAAGAGAATAAGAGCATGAGAGAGACATCCTTTTCAGAGTTTACCATTTTGTATCTTTAATCATAGTTAATCAATAAAGTGGAACAAAGAAAGTAGATCCCATATACACAGAAAGAGATCCTAAAATATAATGTGGAGTAAGAGAGTTGGTTAAATAACAGTAACCAATGTGTTTTTAAATTATATAAATATGAATAGAAATACAAACTAAAAGTCTGTAAGAGTATATAGCAAGTTGTCAACGGGGATAATCTCGAAGAACATGGAAAGAGAACTCTCACTTGTCTGTTGTCTGATTTTTTTACAACAATTGTGTGTATCAGAAAAATAAATATTTCTTATTTTAAAAGTCCTTTTACTATACATGAATCTGTAAATATGAATTAATTCTCATTGTGTTAAAGCAACCAGAAAACCAACTAGATACTTTCCTGGGTCACTGGGATCTTCAGGCATAAGCAGGTGGGGGTAGGGGCTGAAGAAGCAGCTGACCTGGGCTGATCAAGTACAAGTGTATTGAACTCTGGCTCCTGAGAGTATGTCTTGCATTGCTTTACATACCAAACCTTACCTACTATAACTGAAATCAAAATTCAAACAATGGTAAATGAAAATAGATTTAAAAATCTGGGCTCCACATTAATTTAATAGTAAATCACAAAACTGTTTCTTCCTTCCTTCAAAATAGCTATAGGAGTCATTTTACACAAATACGTACAAATCATGGAAAGAAATCCAACATCAGAAAGCATGACTAACTATGAATGGGCACCTTGACTATGAATAGGATACAAATGTTTAAGAAGAAAGCCCTTTGAATATTGCATATTGTGCTATTATTTCAATCATAAGATGTCAGGGCTTAACACAGATCTTCCATTAAGGCAAGAGTCACGTAGGAGAACTCACTATTTAGGTCAATTGTGAATTTTTTCATGTTCAAAGATGACTCCAAAATTCTCTTACTTTGGAGCTATGATTTTTTCACTCAACCCTGAAGAATATAGTTCAACTTATTCTTTCTTCTAAATAGCTAACATAGTAGCCAATAGTTGTCTCTCAATCAAGCAACTGCCTATCATTTGTTTGAATGAAGAAATGCAAATTTCTTCACAATTCACTCCTCAAAGAAAGATTATCAAGATACAAACTCCAACAGTAAGTTCCAATTCTCTTTGCAAAAAGAGTTTTTAACTCTCAAAGCTCAAGAAATCCTGCAAATCCCAATTGGCCTCACAAAGCATAAACCATCACAATACCAGCATAGGGTAAGTAAAGAACTCTACAAACCTCTTAGTATTTAACTTACTAGAGATTTCTGGAGCACAAGAGTTATGAGAAAAGATAGATATATTAGCCCATCTCTATGATACAGAAAAATGTTTAGGATACAATACTAAATTAAAAAATGCATACCTTGATTACCTGAAACCCAAACCAGATAAGGATACCACAAGAAAAGAAAATTATAGGCCAGTTTCCCAGATAAATATAGATGCAACAATCCTCAACAAAATATTAGCAAACCAAATTCAACAGTACATTAAAAGGATCATATATCATGGGCAGCCCAGTGGCTCAGTGGTTTAGCGCAGCCTTCAGTCCAGGGTGTGATCCTGGAGACCCAGGATTGAGTCCCACATCAGGCTCCCTGAATGAAGCCTGCTTCTCCCTCTACCTGTGTCCCTGCCTCTCTCTCTCTCTCTCTCTCTCTCTCTCTCTCTGTGTCTCTCATGGATAAATAAATAAAATATTTTTAAAAAAGGATCATATATCGTGATCAAATGAGATTTATTCCAGGGATGCAGGATAGGTCAACATCTGCAAACCAAAAATGTGATACCTAACATTCACAAAATGAATATAAAAATCATCTCAAAAGATGCAAAAAAAATCATTTGACAAAATTCAGCATCCATTTGTGATAAAAAAAAAAACTCAACAAAATAGAAGTTATCTCAATAATATGAAGGCTATGTATGACAAGCCCACAGCAAACATCATACTTAAGGGTGAAAAGCTAGAAACTCTTACTCTAAGATCAGGAACAAGACAAATGTCCACTCTTATCACTTTTATTTTAGTCAAGAAAAAGAAATAAAAGGTATCCAAACTGGACAGGAAGAAGTAAAACTGTCACAAGTTGCAGATGACAAATATAAAAAGCCCCATCCATCAAAAAACTGTTGGAACTAATAAACAAACTCAGTAATGTTTCAGGATACAAAATCAATACACAAAAATCTGTTGTATCTCAATACACTAATAAAAATTATCAGAAAGAAATTAAGGAAACAATCACATGTATAATTACATCATAAAGAATAAAATTGCTAGGAATAAATTTAACCAAGGAGGGAAAAGACCTGCACATTGAAAACTATAAGACATTAATGAAAGAAATTGAATAAGACACAAATAAAGGGAAAGATATTCCATGCTTATGAATTGGAAAAAATTAATATTATTACAATATTCATACTACCCAAAACAATATACAGATTCAATGCAGTCCTATCAAAATTGCAATTGCATTCTTCACAGAAATAGGACAAACAATCCTAAAATTTGTATGGAACCATAAAAGACTCCAAGTAGGCAAGGCAATCTTAAGAAAGAACAAAGCTAGAGGCATCATGCTCCCTCATTTCAAAGTACATATAAAAGCGGTGGTAATTAAAATGGCATGGCTTTGGCATAAAAACAGACACATAGATCAATGGAAGAGAATAGAGCCTAGAAACAAACAAGTATATCATCAATTAATTTACAACAAAGCGCCAAGAATATACAACAAGGAAAGAACAATCTCTTCGATAAGTGGTATTTGGAAAATTGAATGGCCACATGCAAAACAATTAAACTGGACCACTACCCTACACCATACACAAAAATTAGCTCAAAATAGACTAAAGACTTGAATGTAAGACCTGACATCATAAAATGCATAGAAGAAATCATAAGTGGTAAACTCCTTGACACAGATTTTGGTGATGATTTTTGAAGCTGACACCAAAAGCAAAAACAACAAAAACAAAAATAAACAAATGGAATTACATCAAACTAAAAAGCTTCTGCATAGTAAAGAAAACTATCACCAAAACGAAAAGGCAACTTATTAAATGGGAAAAAATATTTGCAAATCATATACCTGAGAAGAGGCTACTATTCAAAATATATAAAGAACTCAAACAATAGCAGAAACAATCCAATAAAAAAATGAGTAGAAGATCTGAATACACATTTTTCCAAAGAAGACAAACAGATGACCAACAGGTATATGAAAAGATGCTTTGCATCATTAATCATCACAGAAATGTAAATTAAAACCATAATGAAATACCACCCCAAAAATTTTCAGATTAGCTATTAACAAAAAGACTAGAAACAACAAGTGTTGGTGAGGATGTGGAGAATAAAGAATCCTTGGGCACTGTTGGTGGAAATTGCAGCCACTCTGGAAAACACTATGGAGGTTCTTCAAAAAATTAAAAAGAATACCATGTGATACAGCAATTCCACTTCCAGGCATTTATCCAAAAAAAAAGTGAAGACACTAATTCAAAAAGACATATGCAGCCTCATGCTCATTTCAACATTATTTACAATCACCAAGATATGGAAACAACCTGTGTCCATCAATATATTAATAGATAAAATAATCATGGTATACACACACAGAGCGAGAACAGTATTATTCAACTATGAAAAAGAATGAAATCTTGCCATTTGCAACAACATGGGTAGATTTCAAGGGCATTATGCTAAGTGCAATTAAGTTAGAAATAGTAAGACAAATATCACATAATCTTTCTTTTTTTTTCATAATCTTTCTTATATGTGGAATCTTATATGTATATACATAAACAATATATATACAGAGTTCTTTCTCAAGATACATATTATGTATAATTTATAACATATATATAATTATGTGAATATATATATGAAACTAAGCTCATAGTTACAGAGAATAGATTGGTGGTTGCTAGGGGCGCGTGGATGGATGAAATTTTTTTGTTTTTTCTTTTTAGTTTAAATAAATAGAATTTTATTTATTTATTTTTATTTTTTATTTATTTGACAGAGAGAGAATGTGTGTATAGCAGGCAGAGAAGCAGACAGAAGAAGAGAGAGAACCAGGCTTCCCACTGAGCAGGGAGCCCAATGCAGGGCTCAATCCCAGGACCCTGGGATCATGACCTGACCCCAAGACAGACACTTAACCAACCGAGCCACCCAGGCACCCCATAAATTGAATTTTAAAAAAAGAAACAGTATAGGGGCACCTGGGTGGCTCGGTTAGTTAAGCATCCAACTCTTAGTTTCAGCTCAGGTCATGATCTCAGGTCATGGGATTGAGCCCCGAATCTGCTCCGCACTCAGCACAAAGTCTGCCTGAGATTCTTTCTCTCCCTTCTGCCTCTCCCTACCTCTAAAATAAATAAATAAATCTTGAAAAAAAAAAAAAAAAGAAACAGTGTAAAATCGTGATAGAGTCTGAGTCCAATTTTTTATACATGTAAACAAAAACTGGAAAAAGGAGATACATCAAAAATGGTAATAGTGCCTATCTCTAGTGGGCCATAGATTATTTTTATTTGTTCCTCATTTTTATAAGAATATATATTATCCATGTAATGTGGGGGGAAATGATAGAATTTATTTGTAAAAGCAATTGTATACAATGCTAAAACTCAAAGTGAGAAGAAAGTGTTTACTTGGTATAAGCCACATGTTCCTAAGTCTAAACCAGATACCAGATGGAATTCTTTCTCATGAAGCATTCTCCCCATATCCCTGGGGGTCCTTTAACATGTCAAATTCTCAAAGAAATAGGATTGGGCAGCTCCATTCTCTCCTCTTCTCTCTTCCCAATATATTTTCCTCAACCCCCTCTAATTTGAGGCTAGCTCCTCCCTCCTAGAAACTAATTTTATTCTGAGCCAAAGAGAGCAATATAGTAGAAATCAGGAATTCTCATGGTGAATGGTGAATTCCATTACACCAAGAAGGCTTGTTTATGCTTCTCTTCTATTCTCTACCTTAATCTAACCATTCTCGCTCCCTCTAACCTGTGTGGCCAGCCTCTATACATCCCCATCTCCTGCCTAAAAGCCAAAGTCCTGTAGAGTCATCACAATGTGCCTTGTTCTGGGAGTTCCCCATAAAATCTATACTGGTGTTTAACCTCTTTCCCAGACCTGTACCTTGAATAAACATAGCTCAGGCTAAATCTAGTTTTCCACATGTTGATTATTTCTTTCAGGCACCAAATTCCATTTTTGTTTTTTGATGACAAAGATTTCCTATGATGCGTCTTCTGTCTCATTTGGCTTTCCCTCCGAGGACATTCAGTTCATCTTTAATCCTAGTCACCACTGCCTGTTAGCTTTGTTGCTGCTGTTGCTGCATCACATCTTGACTCCAGTTGGAGCTCGCAATTTTCCTCCTCACCATTGCCTTAATCTTTCAGTCATCTGTTTAGCAGAAGGATCTTCAGGTCCCCACATCTATCCCTTGATTTTATAGATCTGAGTGTGAGTCTTCCTGACACATTTGATGGCAACCACACTGGGACTTGACTTGAGGGTACACACACACACAGGCACGCATGTGTGCATGTGTGTGTGTCTATGGTGTTTCTTGGCAACAATATCCACTGATGTTGGCTCTTAATCATTGAATATGAAAACTCAAAACTCCATACATGGTTTTGATCAGCATATGCCTTTAACTCTAACTAAGCCTTAAGAGTTCGCTTTTGGCATTTCGGGGTGATGCCCAATAGGTCTGGCGAGATTCACTGTGAATGCTAAGCTCCAGCCAAGCAATGTAGAAGAATCCAAGACTCTCATACGAGTACATTTATATAGTGCATACTATGGCCAGGCATTGTTCTAAGCATTTCACAGATACTATTTAATTTAATACTCATTACAATCCTATGAAAGAGATGCTATTATTATGATCATCATTTTACAGAAAAGGAAAATGAAGCACAGTGAGCTGCTTTGTGTAGCCATGTAAGAGGAGGGGCTGGAATCTGGACCCAGACAGTTGGGCTCCAAGAATCAACTCCTTTAGCCACTCCTCTAAATTGCCTCTCATCTGTAGCAAGATCTCTATAAATAAAACTGCTTTGTTACTGAAAGGATCTGGCTCAATTGATTTGGGGGACCAAAGCAGTAAATATACCACAATGCATTTTTGCAAGTCTGTGATACATACTAGTCTTGGCATTGTGGCACTAAATTAGTTCATCAGGACAGACACACACACATATGGAAGCCAAGTTGCCTCAGAGCTGAGCTTCAACCAGCCAGCCTCAGCCACTCCTTGGGAGAACTGTAAACCCCACCCTCAGCTTCCCTCTTCAGCTGCTTCTACTTATGGAATTTTTCCCTTTATTATTTTTAACTCTGGGATTCAGAAAGATCCTCTACTTGGTGCCCCACATCTAGGGGTTTTCATCTTCATGCAACACAATTAAAATATGGCTAGAAAAAAATTCTATCTATGAGAAATAAGGCTAGTGTCCAGTGTGAGACTTAGATTGCTATATAAATATCTTAACATGATGTATTTTTCAAGTGATTCACACAAGCAAAGCTCACCTGAAACCTCTTCCAACCCGCATTTTGCTGTTTGCTCTTAATCTGAGTAGAGTCTGAGCTGGCTCTAGGACCTCCTGAATAAGAAGGCATCACACAGGGGCATCTAGGTCACTCAGTTGGTTGAGTGTCTGCCTTCAGCTCAGGTCACAATCTCAGGATCCTGGGATTGAGGAAGTCTGCTTCCACCACCCCCCCGTACCTCTTGTCCACCCCCACTTGTGCTCCCTCTCTCTCTCAAATAAATAATCTCTTTTTTATAAGATTTTATTTATTTATTCATGAGAGACACAGAGAGAGGCAGAGACATAGGCAGAGGAAGAAGCAGACTCCATGCGGGAACTGATGTGGGACTCAATCCCAGAACCCCGGGATCATAACCTAAACTGAAGGCAGATGCTCAACCACTGAGCCACCCACGTGCCCCCAAATAAGTAAAATCTTTAAGAAAAAAAAAAAGAAGAAGGCACCACACATTTTTCCCCAGGCCTCTCAATCATTTCTAAGGAGTTGCTTCTATAGATCCACCCTCCTTCCCTGGCCTTCTGTTGATAACCCTTTTAAGAACTAATCACTACAAGAATGTTAAGTGCTCGAGGTCAGAATTTTTGCCAGTTTTGTTCACTGCTATGCCAAGAAGAATGTCTGACATATGGTAGCTTCTCAATAAATATTTGCCGAACTGATAAATAGCATATAAGATACTAGAAAATATAGCATATAAATATGCTCAGACACAATATATTGAACTTCTGTTTCAGGATAGAAACGAAAATTTTAAAGCATTAGGTAGATAATAATAGCGTTGCACAGTTAAAAGTGGGTTTAAAACATTTTTATGGGGAGTTCAAAGAGCTAATAACAATTTCCGGCTGCAGACTTGACTCATCAGATTAAAATGCAAGGATTCAGGTAAGCAGGTTGGTTGTCCACTAGTGCTGCAAACTCAGCTGGTTGTGCTTGCATCTCCATGTGCAGCAAATTCATTAAGATGCTTCTTTTGAAGTTTTGCTCATCACAGAATAGTCAATATACCTGCCTTCAGTCCTTCAAGACATCTTGCCCAAATGCCACCTTCAAAATAAGAACTGATAACAGAACATTGACTAAAAATGATAAATTGGGGGGATGCCTCAATTGGTTACCATCAGTATGAAGGCAGAACGGTGCTGTAAGTTAAAAGAGCAAATCTGGAGAGAGCCTGAAAGTTAGTCTTAACACTGCTATTAACAACTTCAATCCCTTGGAAGAGAATTCTTGTGCCTCAATTTCCTCTTTTGTTAAGTGAGTTAGGACTAGGACCCACAGCATAGAATGAGGATTAAATGTGATAGTACGTGCATTGTACCTGACACATAGTAAACGTTGAATAAAGACTCACTATGGCTATTATACACTCTTAAGTCTTAAGCCACTAAAAATAAAGTATAAAAGAGTACTATATGGAAAATTTTTTTTTAATTTAAAAAAAATAAATAAAAGAGGACTATACTAAGATTTACATTCCTTTGTATTATGTCCATCAGATTGTAGCTTTGGGTTCATTCTCAGAGAGAAAATTTAAACAAATATACACCCTGTGTTTCAAAAATAGAATATTGAGAATAAATGTTGAGGAAAAAGCGAACAAATACATACTTCTTTCCCGAATGAATGGAAATGGGGTTTTCATCTAAAAAAGTCAATATATTTCCTAAAACAAGGAGTATATAAACAAATTGTTTTTAATGTAACACAGAGATCCGGAATCAGAACAAATTTCAGAAAATGAATAAACTATAAATATTCAGAATTTTTAAGATAAGTGGAAGACCAAGTAAGCCGGAAACATCCCACAAAGGGAACTTAAATCCTCATCTCCCTTAGGAAGAAATGCTAGTTTCCTGCAAGATGCAATCCCTCTTTCTTTTCTGTCTATAAACCAGAAGCCAGCCCCATCTAGAATTTAGTTTGGTTACAAGTAAGTATGTATGTCAATTTGTTTACCTTGAGATCTTTTCTCTATCCTCAGAGAATTCCAAGGACAGTTGTCCTTAGAATCACTCAAAATCACTCAGTTGCTTTAAATCAGAAAACTTACATATCTTTGTGAAAATACCTATATTTAGCTGCCTTTGACCTACCAAAAAAAGTAATTTCATATGGTTCCACTTCAGGTGTCATAAATGGGATGGATGTTGTCTTGGGGGAGTTGGGAGGTAAGGAAGTAGATGGATAAGACTAAGACACGTATTTCTCAATTAATTTTTACCTCACCTCTTCCAAGTCGTTGTGTCATAAACCCAAACACTCTGTTGGGGAACTGGCACCACTTCATTGGTTCTCTTAGCATTAATAAAAAAAGACAGGGAAGCTCAAAGTCGACGGCAGCAGTAGACTCATCAGCCAACCATGTGAGAAGGTGGCAAAGAAGTGAACCACTAAGAAAATAATGGCCTTCTGCCCACTGTGCTAAGATGAAAGTTGCGTACGTGGTGGGTGAACCACAGCTATTCTGAGAAACAAGACCAGACAGTCATCTACCATGTAAAGCACTAGATTTTCAGTCCGCCCCCCCACCCCCCGAAATCCACATCCCTTCAAATGAACCTTGTCCAGGCAAGTTTACTAAACAGTTGCAAAACACTTGGATTATGATCCTATAGGAAAGCAAGCGGCAAGCAGCTCACCCCACAAATTAAGCATTTCAAGCTTTTCTTCCCCCACCCTCCTTTTTCTTGCCTTCTTTCCTTCTGCTTTAGTATTTTCATTAGAGTATGACATTTGACTCACTCTGAGACCAAACACCATATCTTCTGGCTTTCCTAATTTGAAAACCAGATGGCCTCTTCACTGGCCCCAGGGAAGAGGGAAAACAACTGGTTATCAACAATTTCACTTGGCTTTTCATTTTCTAGTTTTCAAACACACAATCCCATTGCTACCGAATGTACACACACCCTGGAGACACCGTGAGTAGCTTATAAAGCAGGCACCCGGCACATCACTGCCTGTGAGGACCACCCCTCATTTCCTCCCATCTTCACCTCTGCTCCCCATGCCCACTGGCCACCAGAAGCAAAATAAAATATAAAGCTGTCATCTATGTTATATTGAAATTATTGTTACAAAACTTGTAGTAAGAAAGCAGTAGGTTAATCTTTGAGAAAATAAATGCAGAAGATAGAAGCTATTTCCTATATTACGAATGCAATGTTCCACAGGAATTTATATTTTGGCAAATACATGTGTTTGGGAGTGCTTCTGGCCTTTAATCATATGAGAGAGGAATAGTCCAACTAGTTTAAACCAGCTTTTCACTGTTTGTAACCCATGTGGCATTCCAAACATTTCTAAGCATTAGAGTTACATCATTTTCTCTCTTTTTTTCCCTTTAATACAAATAGCTATTATATTCCATTTTCATGACCTTTAAATTCCCAATATCAAATTACCCAGCTGTTGTTTCAATCTCTTTCAGTTGCTAGGAGATGGAGATGGTGACAGACTAGACCAATTTTCTTCAACACAGAATTGCAAGTTGACATGAGAGAGAACTAAATTCAGCCAAAGCACAATGAGCCCAGCAGTTGGCAGCCAGGCTGTGTGTCTCTTCACAGCTGCAGGAGACAGTTGGTTCAGAGAACCTCATTGCCATCTCCCTGCCAACATCACGGCCATGTTTTCATGCCTTCTCCACAATGCCCCTCAGCAGAGAAGCATTTGCATTTGCATTGCAGGGATCTATCTACTGTTACTCTGCCTCTCCTGGAGCTAAGTTCCATCGATAAAGATCATGATATTTTCTGGATCAAGCCCTTCAATAATAGTAATAACAATAATAATAATCAACAACAATAATAGAGAAAACACTTCAGTGAATGCTGTGGAAAGCATTTATACTCCCCACCACTTTTGATTGAAGTACTTATTCTCCCAGCTTCCAGGAGTGTTGGTTGCTTACTGCTCTCCGCTAAGACCCTCTCTGGGAATTGCCCTCAACTGCCTCACCCAAGGTCATGTCCTTGCCTGGTAGCTTTCTATAGCCAGTACCTGGAAGGGAGTATAAAGCCTAGCAGGGAAGGGGTAGAGCCACCACTCCATTAGAGTTTCCCATAGGAAGGACCGAGGTCTCTATCACAGCTGCCCTGGGGTTCAACATCTTCCCATGCTTGATCTGACATCCCACACCTCTCATAGGCATTCTATGAAATGGCGTCCAGCATGCAAAACCCAGAGGCTCAGAATCTGCTTCCTGGGAACACAACCTATGATGACAAGTACATTATCAAGCTCCTAGTTTCTTTTAAGGAAAAATCCAATGGACTTCTATATATTGAAGTCTGAAAGTAATCTCATAAGAACTTTTTTTTTTTTTTTTTTGGTTTACACACAGTAATATGCCAACACAGAAGTCGTACCCAGGAAGACTGACACATTGCAATATCTGGGTTTACTCGGAAGTGTCTAGGAACACAATGCCTAGTGTTTCATGTTCAGCCAAACTCCAGCCAGGGGACAAAGTCAATAGAATAACTGTAAAATGAGGTAGATGAATAAAAACAGTTTATACCCTGGATGAGGGTGCAGGTTTCAATCAATGCCAATTGTGCAATGAAGACATTAGCTGTGGCCCCACTCGGGGGAGTGGGCGGGGGGTACAGAATTCCATCTACTAATTTGGGGGGAGAGCATGTTGAGTTTATAATAAATATTGGATAAAGGTAGAATACATCCTGGACACAAGTGATGCCCTGTGTTGTGAAAATAAGTCCTAGCTAATAACCATGGACTTGGATTACCCCACTGGCAGGGAAGACTTCAACTATATATATACAAAAGGTTCAGCATGACAATCTATGATTTCAGAAGTATCACCCAGCTCTTAGATTCTGGTCCATGGTGTCTTACTTACTGTACCAGTCCATAACTGGATTAGAGAACTGGTCGTGGATCAAATAACTGCTACCTCCTTTAGCTGTGTACATGACTGTAAAATACTAGGAAAATGTAGAAATAAGTATACAGATGATGGCATAAGCCATGGTACTTTGAGCTAAATCTAGTAGTAAGTTTTGTAATTATAGAGGCAAACTGTGTTTATTATTTAAATTTTTTTTGAGGGATGCCTGGGTGGCTCAGCAGTTGAGCATCGTCTTCAGCTCAGGGCATCATCCTGGGATCTGGGATCAAGTCCCACATCGGGCTCCCTGTGAGGAGCCTGCTTCTCCCTCTCCTCTGCCTGTGTCTCTGCCTCTCTCTGTGTGTCTCTCAGGAATAAATAAATAAATCTTTAAAAATAAATAAATAAATAAAATAATTTTTTGAAATGTTTTAAAGAATCTGAAATAAAATACTGCCTTTAATTTTTTTTAAGTAATCTCTACAGCTAACATGGGGCTCGAACTCGCAACCCTGAGATCAAGAGTCGCATGCTTCACTGACTGAGCCAGTCAGGTGCCCCTGGCTTGAAATATTAATTTGAAATGTTTAATAGATATCAGCTGTGATTTTAATGAAATAATTTGTTTGGGATCCCTGGGTGGCTCAGCGGTTGAGCATCTGCCTTTGGCTCAGGGTGTGATCCCAGAATCCTGGGACTGAGTCCCACATTGGGCTTCCTGCATGGAGCCTAGTTCTCCCTCTGCCTATGTCTCTGCCTCTCTCTGTGTCTTTCGTGAATAAATAAATAAAATCTTAAAAAAAAGAATTTGATTAATTTTTTAATATAAAATAATCTACTTTAACATAGTTATAAGTTTGGTTTATTACCTTTACTAATTTGTCTACATGATAGATTAGTTAGGTTCTAGGTCTGTCCTATTCATCTAAGGTGTTTGGAATTATTAGAAAGGTTAAAATGTTTTAGGAATTTAAATTTGTCAATGACATTAATTTGTTAAACTTATGAGCTAACTGAACATTAATCAAAAAAATGGCAGTGACTGCTCTTATTTTTACACTAAATTTACCAGAGGTATCAATAGAAGCAAGAGATAGAAAAGTAAAGTTTAAGAAAAATCAAGCTTTAAGATTTCCCATTTTAATAATAATACAATTTCTAAGTGTATCTTTCTACCTCAATTGTCAGAAATTATTTAAGCCCCATCCCTTTGGTGTCTCTACAAACTATGAGTTTCTCTAGCTAGTACAGCAAACTTAATTTAAATATTTTGTTAGCATTTTATACTCTAAAATTTCAGAGTTGGCAGTTTTCCTCTCAGCTGCTTTAAATGGCATCCTGACTATGTTTCCCAAAAGATGAAGTTGATGGATCCTGGTAGGAAAAGGCTGTGCCACCTGATGTGAGTCCCAACAACAGCAGTGATACAATTTATTTGAAATAAGTTATAAGTCAGGCAAGAAAATCACATAACTTTTCCTAAGAATAAAATAATATAAATCCAAAATTATAATTAAAATCTTTAGTCTTGGTTTGATGGCTGTTCAGTCTTTGGGGAAGGGGGGGTCTCTAAAACAGTGCTTCTCAAATTTTAATGGGCATATGAATCACCTGGGACCTCCTTAAGCTATAGGCTCTGAGGCTGCAGGTCTGGGGCAGGGATAGGGATTCGGCATTCCTAACAGGTTCCCAGGTGTTGCCTAAGCTTCCAGTTCACAGAGCACACTTTGAGTAACAAAGTTCTAAAGGTCAATACCCCAGCTGATATTTTGTGGCTTTTTTTAGCCCTGAAGACGGTCTGTCAGGGGTGGGAGTGATGGTGCTTAGATGCTAACCTGAGCCTGATATGGCATCCCTATATTTGAAGGAATTGATGTTTCACCACTTAAAGATTTGTTTGTTCAAAGAGCAACTGAAGTTAAAGCATATCAGTAATTCCCAACAACAACAGGCTATTTCTTTAAGAAAAAAAAAAAAAAAAAGAATAAACATTTTAGGTTAAAAGTGATAAAATATGTCAAATATGCCTGTCAATAAATATATCACTCTGATCATTAGGTAACTGAAGGTATAAATTTATTTCATAAACAAAACATAATCTGTATTTCATAATTTAGAAACATCTTTGAGCAGCATTTCTTTGGCTAACAGGCCGAGAAGATGCCTTGGGTTTCTGTTTCGCTAACCAGCCAGGCGAGAAGCTAGGAAAGCTGCAGAGAGTGTTTCTCTATCAACACTAGATGGTGCTACAATACAAGTAAATAGTAAATGTAGAGCCAATCTCTCCCCTTGTCAGGATAAAATTCAATGATTTAATTAATCCCTCAACCTTGTCTACTTTCTTACAGATTAAAGTCAAAACTGATCTTAAATTTATTCTAAAGATTACTTGACGTGTTTTAAAAATTTTCTACTTCTAGAAAATGCTACAGGAATCTACTGGAAGCTTAATATGTCACATAACCTAATGGGTTTTTTTTCAACATTCGAACATTGTTTGCATGTATGTTTTCCATTCTTCTTAAGTTACATCGGAGAATCTTAGTGGTCACTAAGTTTGTGATGTATTGGCATACAGAGAAAGTTGTGAAAATCTCTTTCCTTGGAGATATTAAAGAGCAATACAAAACTCTATTGATTTCCTGGATTAGTTTCATAAGCCTGCTGAAACAAGTTGAACTTCACCAAACAATGCCTAGAAATTATTTCCTGGCACAAGGTCCATAGCAGGACAGGAAAGCACTTCCCCAAAGCTGCATGAGTACTAACTGCAAATCCCATGAGTCAGGGAGGAGAGACAAAGTGGAGGAAGGATCAGCAATGTTTCTAGTTGGAATGCCTACTTAATACCTCTTCCAAAAGCATCACTATAAATTTAGGACAATCTGTTTTACACATTCCCCTAAGCAAAGATTAATTTGGACTAAACCTGTCTGTTATTCATATTTTATTAAAAAACACTTTAAATGCTGTCTCAGATCAGTAACTCAGAAATAATAATGTTGATCAAGGTGGGATAGGATTGTTAGAGCAAAGGGGACACTTCCAATTAGAATACAGGGCACTTGGTGATTGGCAAGTCTCTGGACATCGTTGTGCTAAGAGTTTCGATCAAGAGAAAGCATGAGAGTGTGGAGTATCTGGGAGAGAGGGGGGAGAGATAAAGATGCGAGGTGGGAGGACAGTAAATAAACAAAGGTCTTGTTTCCCAATTTTACCTTTGGACATGAGAGCACAAGTGTGTGACCCTTAGCAGAGACCCTTCCTAACACCTGAAATGAACAAGAGAGATGATGTCCTGCAACACCCCACAATTACAGGGTGCCTATGCACAGAGATGTGAACATGAATCGACGAGGTCCCTGCCCTCAAGTGTTTCTGTGCTATGCTGACCAGGTGCGCTGACTTTGACTCAATGAAAAGGCAACATATTGTCTCACAAGGCTATGGTGTATTTATTTCCTGGATATAGAAAGCAAGGCATGTAGAGAGATGGAAACAGAGCCCGATAAGTCAAAAGGCATAGAGTAAGGAACATTTTTCTCATGAAACTAGCTCTTCTGAGTATATGATTTCATTTCCTCTTCACTGATGTCATCTGTAATTATTAATGGCACATCTACTTTGTTCAAGGTGCCAGGTTTCCTCTCAGACTACTATCTAAATAGAAAAATCGTAGATCTTTCTAGATTCTAAATGCTATTGTTTAGATTCTTATCTCATGAGGACTGCCTTATGAGAACTTCTTTTGTGCTTCAATTTCTCAAACTCACCTGAATCCAACTCTTTCAAAGGAAGGTGATCAAAAAAAAAAAAAAAAAAAAAGGAAGGTGATCATCAGGGTGAGAATGAGGGAGAAGGAATAATATTGACAGCAGAGCCAGGAAGAAAAGCTGTTGAAAAGTCAGCTGACAAAGAAAGACTATGGAGAAAAGACAACACAGAAGAAAAAACGAAAATAGAAACTGAAGGCAAATAAAACAGAGAAATTTAACATGTAATGACATAAGGAAAGAAAAGGACCACTGAGTCCGACACAAAGATGCAGTGCCTGCAGGTAAGCTGAGGAAAAGACTGTGGTTCTCATCAAAAAGTAAAAAGTGTGAAGCTGCAGGAATCACAGATCAACTTCTTGGGGTTCTCACCTCCTCCTCAATGAAGATCAGAGTCCTGGGAAGAATCGCCCAAACAACCAAAGAAAAGTGCCACCTCTGCTTTTAAAACAGCATGGTTTAGGGGCAGCCCCGGTGGCTCAGCATGGTTTAGAGGAGCAGAGACAAGACATGGTATCAGAGATCAGGAATGAATTCCTAATTCTGACGCTCTCTAGTCACATCCTGGGCTAAAGGATCACCTCTTTAAGCCTTCATTTCTTGTCCTGGAGAATGATAATGCTTTTCCTATACATTTGTGAAAGATCTTCCACAAATGTTAATCGTTCTATTTTTACATTTAATTATGGAAATTTTCAGACAGTCAAAAGCAGAGAAAACAGGATAATAAATTGCCATGTACCCGGCACCCAGCAATAACAGTTACCAGCTATGGCCAATCTTGTTTCATCTGCATTCCCACCTACTCCTGCTGATTTCAAGTTATTTTGAAGCAAATCCTAGACATGCTATCATTTCATCTAAATAATTTCAGTACATATTGCCAAAAGACAAGGACTCCTTTTTAAGGTTGTTAAACACAACCACAATACCATTATTCTACCCCTAAGAAATGTAACTCCTTGATATTATCAAATATCCAATCAGTGTCCATATATCCTCAGTTGTCCTATAAACATCTTGTTTGTATAGCTTGCATTTTGATCCGGATCCAAACAAGGTCCACACACTGATTGGTTAATATGACTCTACTAGCTCCATCAGTCTCTATGTTTTTTTCTTTCCCCCTCTCTGTCCTGCTTGGAAACTTTGTTGAAGAAGCAGAGTTGTCTGTCTTGTTGATTCTGACATTTCACACAGTCTGGGTTTTGCTGTTTGCAGTCTTATGGTATTATTTAACCTCCCCTGTACCCTGTATGTCTCTTGGAAATTAACAGTTAATTAATTTTGATCATATTGTTTTTCTTTTCTTTTTCTTTCTTTCTTTCTTTTTTTTTTTTTTTTTTTTTTTGGAAGACTAATTCATGGGTGGTATTATAGAGTTTTGTCAAGAGTTGCATATGGTGGGTCTTTCTGTCTGTGATTTTTATCAACTAATGAAAAATCACTGCCAACAGTCCTCACATAGACGTTTCTCTAGTTATTCTGACTAGCTAACACATTCTACAGTAGATTCCTCAGCAACCACTCAGGAAACAACATATCCTGGTTTCTTGCAAGTTTGTCTGTGACCTTTATACTTGAAGTGCTATTTGGCTGAATAGTTAGCTCTCATTTTCTTTCACAAGTATCCTAAATATGTTACTCTATTGTCTTCTGGCAAAAAAAAAAAAAAAAAAAAATCAGCTGACAAAAATCTAGTGACAATCTGATATTCTTTCCCTTATCAATGACTTGGTTGTTTAGCCTGGATGACCATAGGATTTTTTTTTCTTCTTTCACTTTTTCTCCACCTTTTATACTCCAGTAGTTTTTTCATTTTCTGGCCATTTTTTTTTTTCTCATATGCATAGTGCCTTTCCAATATATAATTGTAAATCATTTAGAATTGTATTTCAAGAAAGTTTTCATGAAGTAGATAGAGATGTCAATATTGGTTCTATTCCACTATTTTAGTTTTCTTTCTTGGGGATTCCTGTTAGGCCTATGTGTAATTGTCTTGTCAATCTGCCTGGATCCATTACTTTTTCTCAAACCCTTTTCATCTCTTTATTTCTTTATTTTTCCTGAGGTGTAATTTACATATAATAGAACTACTCCTTTCTAAGTATATAGTGTAGTAAACTTTGGCAAATGTATGCAGAAGTGTAACTAAGACACATAGCATTTCCATCACCCTAAAAAGTGTTCTCAGGGCTCGATGCAATTAATCACCTTCTCTTCCCGACATAGACACACCCTGCTCCAGCCTCTGGCAGCTACTGATCCATCTTCTGTCCCTATGTTTTGCCTTTTCTAGAATGTCAGTTAAATGGAATCTTACAGTATGTAGCTTTTTATGTTTCCAGTTTATTTCATGCAGCAGAATGCTTTTGAGATTTATTTATAGTAATGCATGTATAATTTGTTCATTCTTTTATTGGTAAGTAGTACTCCTTTATGGATAAATGAAATGTTCTATTTACCAGTTGATGGGCATTTTGGTTGTTTCTATTTGGCTTTTATGAAGATCTTCTTAATTACCTGTTGGTTTATTGTGTTCCTTCCATCTAGTAGAGTCTTCATTCCTGAAATTATTTTCCCTTTTATTTCTAGTTCTTCCCTGAGTTTTTCACCTCTCAAAATCTTCCTTCTCCTCAATCATCATACTTCTGAGTTCTTCTAATTATGATCCATGCTTGTATTTTATTCTCTTATTTTAGTAAATTGCTTTTGGCTCAATTAGAAATATTAAGTACCATCTTCATGTTTTGTTCGCATATCTTTCTGGCATGCTTTCATTGTCTGTGAAGATGTTATTCTTACTCTTTTTAAAAAATAGTAATTTTGTATAGTAATCAATCTTTTCTGTTGTTCATTTCTGTATTACTATCATGGTTAATAATAATTTTAAAGACATTTACAATCACAAATAATAAAGGAAAACTTACTAAGAAAAGAATATATAAACTAAGTATAGCATCATCAACACATAATATTATACAGTTTCTGTTATCTGTGGAAAGTAAGTAACATTAGTACTGTCCTTGAATTTTATGAAGTCGGTATTTATCCTTATTTTACTGAAGAAGAAACTGATACAACAGAAATTTAAAAGCTTCAAGTTAACGGTAGGGCAATATTATAATTCTAGGCTCCTAATTACCAGACTGTATATGAAGATGTACATAATTGGAATGAAAATTCATTATTCTAATCTGAAGAATTGGCTTTTCTAGGTAGATTTTTCTCTGCTTAGGGTTCCCTTTAAAAAAAATGAAAGCAAATTTGATATATTTCTGATTGCTAATACAGCTTTGGGTAGGAAAAGAATTACCATCTTGAATAAATTAACTTTCTTTTATATACTTCCATGTATTTGTCAAGGCTTTTCATTCATACTAAACTTCCTATCAAGCAGTGGTATTGAACAACATGTGACTTTGGTCACTAGAGAATATCTGTAGCAAAACTAGTGGAATCCCTAAATCGCAAAGTAAATATTTGTGAGCTGCTAAAAGGATGACCAGGTCAGTCCTGAAAACTTGCCTGGGGCAGGAGGCGGGGGTAGGCGGCAAGAAGAAAGGTTTCAAGAAAGTGAATAGAAGAGAAAAGCTTAAATTATCTATTTTGGCATAACTTGGGTCCCAATTATATAATTAAAGTTTGTAGCCTCTGAACAGAGATGAAAATGCCAACAGGAACGATTCAGAAATTTCATGTTTATGACATAGATAAGAATGAGGTCTTGAGACCAGGCCCAATCTGCGCAGCTTCCCCAGACACCTAAACTTTATCAGAATGTCAGCCCCAGCAGCACACAGGGAAGAATTCCCAGTGTGGTCATCACACAAATATCTCTCCGTTTGGTTTCACTCTCTTGTCTACCACTGTGTTGAGATCCTGAAGTTGATCCTAGATTAGCAAGAAGCTTGGGATTTCTGAGTTGTATATGCTCCAGCCCAGTGCTGGGAGCCAGGAGGAGGGATGTGCTCTTACCATATGTGCTATATAGAGAATTTTCAATTAGTCATGGCAAGTTTCTAATTTTAAGCTGCCTTCACTTCACACCGGGCCAATATGAGGGCAAACTGAGAAGCAGGTAAAATAAGGTTCAGAATCCTCATGTACTCACCTGGACATTGCTAAAATGCCCATTGCCAGGGGAGCTTCAGCCCTTCCCCTCCCCAACTTGATCAATACCTGCATCTTCCATAGCAAATTTCCTCAAGCCCTACTCAGTAGATAAGGCCCTATTCAATAGATTAATTCAGTGGTTCCTCAACCTTGTCTTCACCAAGAAATCTCTCTTTTAACCCTCATTATATCTTATCCTTTCCCACCATAAACCCCATGTTTTGAAAGACTGTGCTTGTTGGACAAGCTAAATTTATTTAGAAATTATTATTTTTCTGTTTTTCCATTTACTCAATGACAAATACAACTGCTTCTCAGAGCTCCCTGAGCAAATGAAATAAAACATCTTTGTTACCTCATTGGCTTGATAGCATTTCAGACAGAAGGCAATAACAAATGTCAGTCCGTAAAACCATATAATGTATAATTCTATATAAATGTACCATTTCCATTAGGCTTTTTGAAGTTTTCAAAGTAGTTTAAAGAGTATCATTTATTTGGAAATCATAAGTTGAAGGTCACTGATTTTCTTCATATTAAATTAATTCTCTTAATGTGTTATTCTCTTCTTTTAGATAGATAATATCTTTGGTTAAAATGCATATAATTATTAGCACTAAAGGAGTAGCAAATCCATTAAAGAGTTATATTTGAGGTCCATGGACATGATCCAATTTTCTGACTCTGGTCATGACCAGCCCTGTTTGCCATCTACAGACATGTGACAATTTAAGGTACTTATTTTGGAACAGATGGGCTGACCCAGCCAGTTACAAACATTATTAAACCATCACATAAGCTTAATTAATTTAGATTTCATATCCACCAAAGTTATTTGTTTCAATTTGAGAGCAGAATTCATTTTTAAAGGCTGCTATCAGCTTGTATTTTTGTTTCTTATTTGATATTGAAACAAAAAACTCTTGCATTAAACATGCAACTTCTGAAAACAGTTGTACTTGGTGATTTTTTAATATAGTATTATAGATTTCTACTCTGTATTTTGGTTTTTGTAAAAAGAAAAATTCTAATCTCTACTTTGTGTTCTTTTCAAAGTTAAAATCGAACTACATTTCAGAAGTAAAGACTATTTCTATTTTTTTCTTCATTTTGAAGGATTTGCCAATTTAAATAAAATGGCATTATATGGCATTCAAAGACTGCTCATCAATAACATTAAACCATGGTGAATGTGGCTTTCCATATAAAGCACTATGATAATATTTAGACCAATTTCCATAGATTCCAACAGCTTTAGCACCAGTATTATATCTACTTCATAATAAAATATTCTCATTCATTTATCACATCATAAAAAAATGTTAATCCTTAATCACTTTTAAACTTTTGAAATTTACGGATATTGCTCTTTTCTACATATGTTCCTACACCACTAAAAAAGTGGAGACAAAATAAAACAAAAAAAAATTTTGTCCTGAAAAAAATGATGAGTTAGGGGCACCCAGGTGACTCAGTCAGTTGAGTATCCAACTCTTGGTTTTGGGTCAGGTAATGATCTCAGGGTCCTGAAGTTGAGCCCTGGCTCCCAGCTCAGTGGTCCTGAGGTTGAGCCCCAACCCCTGCACTCTTTCTCTCTCTCTAAAATAAAGAAATCTTAAAGAAAAAAATGAGGTAAAATCCCTTTCTCTGTCCCTTACTTTCATCAAAAGAGCCATTCTAAAATCTCCTGACTTCACCCATCTCCCTCTCCCACCAACCCATTTTATTGTAGGCAGATAGACAGTCAGCAAACTTAATCATTTGTTTGGGATTTATACTTCAGAGTACTTCCAAAGTAGGTTGGGGAAGGTTACAAATGTTATGTAATTAAAATATAGGACACCCCTGACAAAAACAGATCAGAGTCTCTTAAAGAAGATAAAGGGGACAGAGATTATAAAGCTCACCAGTTTTTTCCCTAGTATCAACATCACAAAGAAAATTTTGGAGTGAACCAGTTTTGCTTCAATAAAAAGGAGAAGGCAAGCAAATTTATTATCAAGAAAGAACTTCTTGGGATTTTTAGTAAGCCAGGTTTGATGACAACTTGGCAAGTACACTGAGACACTATTCCAATGGATAATTCTCATATCCACATCATTCAATTGCTGCATATTCAAGAAAAACTATTCACTTGCTCTATATTCAATAAAAACACAAACTTTTAAATGAAAAAAAAAAAAGAAGGAAAGTAATTTAACATAAGGAAGCATTTATGTTGGGAAAAATAACTAATCCATTCCAAATCTATAATTATATGCCTTTTTAACTATAGCAAAAAAGAAATGTAAAATAAAAAACAGCTCTTTAAGTATTTAAAAATGTGTATTATCTGCATCTTTTCATCTCATGTAAAAATCAAGTTGTCATTGTATTTTATCTCCCTATTGGTCTGTTCTAGAAAACTGTTAGTCCTTACATGGTGTTGTCTCATCTTCTACTGCTTAATATTAGCAAGTGCAAGACCAAGTATTGTCATGTATGGAAAACCCTGTGATATGGGAGTCAGACATGGCCACACGAGAAGCTATGCTCTACCCAGAAAACCTGCAAGTCTCTGGTTCCCACAGAAGTACAAGCACTCTCATGGAGATGCAATCCAACATGGGGCTCACCGAACGGGGTCTGCCCTTTCTAAATTTAACAATTCTTCCTGTGTTTTAGAAGACCCAGATGCCAATAGGAAGAGAACCATCAACCCTAATTTCTCTGTTATTTATTGTTAGTGGCTACTGGACAGTCAAAAAAAAAAAAAAAAAAAAAAAGTCAGTGAGAAGAGAAATCCTGAGGGAGGCAACCAGGCATACAGACTGAGGAAAAGGACTTTGAAGGCATATTTAGACAGTGCAGGGAGGACTGGCCATATGGCTGGTTTGCAGGCTGATCAGAATCCTCCACATAACTTGAAGCTCTCTGTACTTACAGTTTCTTATGTAAAGTGATAAAATAAATTAAGGTATTAAATTTGAGTTTCAGAGATGAGCTAAAGACAGAGACTCTGAGATCTTCCTCAAACAATTCATTTCTAAGCATTGCTAACTTAGATGCCATTCATGAGACAGATTTGACTTGTAATTTGGCTTACAGTATCTGGTTGAAAAATTCTATTATCACTAAGAGAATTTCAAATAGGTAATAAGCATTTGGCGGCCTGATTCTCAAACAGCCCAGTTAGCCTGTACAAGCATTTATTTCAAGAATAAATTTCTAGGTAAATATTAGTATCAAACTAGATTGTAAGACTGACTTGAACTTCTTCCTACCACCTCCTGCCTAAATCATTTAGAGCTGCAGACTGCAGAAGAAAGGACTCTGGGTGGAGGATCAGAAGACTGGGGTCTGACCTAAATTCTATGCTCATTAGCTGTGTGAATCCAAGAACTCATTTAACTTCTCTGGGCATCTCCTTTCTCATTTGTAGAATGAGGAGTGGGGTTGGGTGATCTCTTAGGCTTCACCCCACTCTAACATTAAAACAAAAATTATCCCACTTCTCTAAATGTCTCTGTAAAGACATTTTTCCAAATCCTACCTTTATACTTATATACTTATATGTACAACAATAAAAGATGTTTCTAGGCCAGAAGCCCCTTTCCCATGATGTAGTTAGTATTCAAAGGCGTGTTCTCTCAACTGCTACCATCACCGTTATTCTTTATTTTGGGTGTTAAACTAGATTGCAGAGGATTAAGGATCCCGGATTTTCATCTTTGCAATCAACAGGTAATTTATTTATTTATTTATTTTTTTTTTAATTTTTATTTATTTATGATAGTCACACAGAGAGAGGAGAGAGGCTGAGACACAGGCAGAGGGAGAAGCAGGCTCCATGCACCGGGAGCCCGACGTGGGACTCGATCCCGGGTCTCCAGGATCGCGCCCTGGGCCAAAGGCAGGCGCCAAACCGCTGCACCACCCAGGGATCCCTCAACAGGTAATTTAATAAAATAAACATCAAATAGTAGCACTTTCCTTTTATTTGTTTAAAGTATTCACAAATATTTCATTCCTAGTAACTACTTAGTAAGACAAGTGTTATTATTTCTATCTTGAATAGAAAAATTAAATGCAACTTAGAGAAGTTAGGTGACTTGCCCCAGTAGATGTGAATGTCTCTCTCACAATCAACTAAGAATGTTTACTGATACAGTATCTGCAGGGCAGATCTGCAATATGTACCAACATATAAAACATGAATAGCCTTAACCATGCAATTCAAATTTTAAATATTTCAGACAAGTACAAAACGATACATGCTGAAAGATAATAAACAGAACACTCTTTATAATGGAGAAACAAAGAAGCACGCTATACAACCAACATTGGGAAACTAGACAAATAAACTAAGGCACATCCAGGCAGCAGATTACCATGCAGAATTAAAAATTACAGCACTGAGCTACAGTTAATTAAATGAAAATATGGCCACAACTTACCCTTGAATTAAAAAAAAGGGTTGAAGAAAGTACAGGTTAAAACATCAATCAGCATTGTCCAATAGAAATTCTGCAATTATAGAAATGTTCTGTGCTGTTAAATACAGTTGCCACTAACTATATTTAAAGTGTGGCTAGTGGGGCTAAAAAACTGAGTGTTTTTTAGTTTTATTTAATTTTGACTGATCTAAGTTCAAATATCCATTGTGGTTAATGCTACCATACTGCACAGCACTGTGGACACTGATGTTTGTTTATTTTATGACTATGTGTTACTTTATAATCAGAAAAAAATATAAAGTATTTTGTTTAAACATCATATCTGTGCCTAGAAGACAAGAGGAAATTACTCAACAACAGGTTCACCTACGGAGCTGCTGTGCCTGCAGCATGAGAGCCCAGTCCATATTTTATATGCATGTTTTCCATACCTGAGCATGACTGTGCTAATTTGGCATGTTTCCTAGATACCGGTTCACATACTAGCAAATAAATAGCTTTATGCCAAGAAAGTTATGCCCTTTGTGCTAGTTCTGTAGAACAGACTAGAAAGAGTGATAAATGGAAGGAAGCAGAAAATGGAAGTGGAGCATTGAAAGCCGTGTGAGATTTTTTTGAAAGGATGATAGACTATTCAACTAATTGAATGGATTTGTAGTGATTAGGAAGTTGATGTTTTCTACTTATGAATATTGATTACATCAAAATGTACTGCAGCAACAAAATATCTTATTTTTTCATATACCAGTCAATATAAAATTTAGTCTTAGACAATCATGCAAACTAGCTAAAAGCTAAAGAAAGATGTTTGTTTGTTCACAGGTATTTCCAGACTCCAAGCTATTTGCAGACCTAAAGCAACATTTCCCCCCTACCCCCGAGTCAACTATCTTTTTCTACTACTGGATTATGAGACACATAAGACATCACTTTCCTCATTTGTGTTTTTCTTAACATTGTGCTATTATCAACAAGATATGTAAACATATTCATATGGAAGGCTTTTTTCCTGTATTTGGTTTTCAAAGATGACTTCTTAAAGACCAAATTGGCCCAAACTGTAGTATTCTTTTTAAAGATTTATTTATTCCAGAGAGAAAGAAAGAGACACAGCATGTGCGTGGTCCCAAGCAGAGGTGACTGATGAAGGGAAAGAGAAAGAGAATCTCAAGCAGAATTTCCACTGAGCGTGAAGCCCAACCCAGGACTCAATCTCACGACCCTGAGATCATGACCTGAGCTGAAATCAGGAGCTGGCACTCGACTGAGCCAACCAGGCACCCCAAATTGTAGCAGTCTTAATAGTAAAACTATAATTAATGTAGGTCCTCAATTAATTGGACCCTCCTCATATTCCACATTTTAGGAGAAGAAAAACAAATCCCCAAAAAGGACATTGAAGGAAGAAGAAAACTTTAGCATAAATCTCTTACTATGTTTAAATCTATATTATTTTGTAAAAATGATATTTCAAGTGATAACCTCAAAAGCTACAATATCTTTAATCCTGAAAAGGATTCAGGTAATGTTCAATATTATGCACTTGAAAATTTGGGAAGGAAGTATGCTAATATACCATAGAATATTATTTAGCATAATATAAAATCAAATTTGTTTTTTATTTCATTATGTTAATTAAAAATGTCAAATGAAATATGTCCTGCCCCTTGCAGGCCTTGTTTATTAAATCTATACTTTTTTGTGTTTTAATGGTCAAAAGCAAATTATAGAAGAGTGTATTATATTTGGAAGTATATACAGTTCCCACAACTCTAACACACATATACATATACATTTACCAATTCACCCTCCATAGTTACATATGCAGCAAGCAGTGTTTAGACTGGGAGATAATCTTAACCAGAACTACTAACATTTATGTAGCACCTGAGAGACTTCCAAGTTCTTCCAAAGGATGATCTTGCTTGATTTTTACAATAGCCTGGAGAGGTAGATATTTCCAGGTAAGGAAATTAAGGCTCCAGAAATCACTGAATTGCTTGGAATCTAACTTCTAGAGGGTAGCAGAGGGATCCTTGGGTGGCGCAGCGGTTAGGCCCTGCCTTTGGCCCAGGGTGCGATCCTGGAGACCCGGGATCGAATCCCACGTCGGGCTCCTCTCTCTCTCTCTCTCTCTCTCTCTCTCTCTCTCTCTGTGACTATCATGAATGAATAAATAAAATCTTAAAAAAAAAAAAAAGTTTAGACGGTAGCAGAGACAGGACCAGAACCAAGCCTACCATCTCCAAATTCTGGGGGCTTTCCAATCTGCCTCCCAGCACTGGGCCAGCAGGAAGGGGGAAGGCATGAAAGCAGTGGTGACAAGTGATTGTCACCGATTTGACCAGCATTAGTAAGCTGGTTGATACGAATGAGGCAACAAATGTTCATTGTTTCTAGTGTGCTTCTGAAATCTCTCAGGCATCTTGAACTAAATGAGCCACCATCAAGAAAAGGGACCAGGACATCCTAATTTGCCCTCTAAACTCTAGAAGACAGCCTCAACCTAGTTTTGAGAATACCTTCAACTACTTTAGCAATTACTATCCATGTGCTTAGAATGTGCTTAGAATCTAGTTTCTTCTGCTTGAATGAGAACCCTGAAGCCATATGACTCAAGGTAAAGACTGCCCATTTACCAGGAAGGTATCTGTTTGAAGTCTTTCCCTCCCGTCTTGTCTTTATGAGCCTAGAGCCCTCTGCTCCACCAAAAACTATTTTCTAAGAAAGCCTCTGGTATGTATTCTTGATGCAAATGTAAGTCAATAGATTTCTTATCCCAATGAAACTTATATTTAATGTTTTATCTGTAATTATAGAAAGAAAGCCTTTATGGTGGGCAGAGAAAATTCAGGCATTACAGAGTAGGCTCGGAAGTTAATTTTTCCAGGTGAAGATCTCTCCTGCAATCCACCATCTTTCTGGGACTGGGAGACTACCTCAAAGCCCTGGACATTCATGCATCTGAAAAAACTAATGCAAAGAAGAATCCAGGGGGCTATTTTCTACTAAACATAAGACTGTGGAATCAGTTGTGCCTTTTCCATATCTTTTCTTCTTGCTCTAATCTTTCCATCCTGAAATCAAGAAAAAGTAAACTGAAAGAGCAGTACGATATATACTACAGGAGTCAACTTGGAGTGCCCACAAATGGGTTTGCAAGGGTCTCTTGAAACAGTATGCAAAATATTATGGGCATGTGTGTGCAATGTCTTGAGAAGACAGTTTACAGTTTTTATCATATTTTCAAAGAAGTTGCTCATCTAAAAATGGTTAACAGACTTGAGGACTATAAAGCCTTGGTTTTTATTCCTAGCTTTACCACTTTCTAGCTGTGTGAACTTAGGCAATCAATTAACCTCTCTGTGCCTCAGGTCCTTCACCAGAGGTCTAGGTGCTATTCTAAAGATTGACTGAAAAAATAAATAAATAAATAAAGATTGACTGAGATCACATACACAAACCGCTTTGAGGAAAGCAAAGCATAAACACCAGGTAGCTGATTAGTAGTATTACCAGCAGAGTAAAGAACTTGAGGAACTTTCGGAGCAAACAAGAGTCCCAGTCCAGGTGCTGAAAGAGGAGAATGGGAGAGCAGAGCCACAAATCTGGCAGACTTTACAGCTTGCTTGGGTGTGTAAAATGTTAGGACTGGAAGGAACCCTGCAGTTCCCTCCTTTTGCAAATGAGGAAGCTGAGACCCAGAAAAGGGAAGCACCGTTCCATCCTAAGGTTAGTGACCGAATGTGGGCACCAAAGAGAAGCTGCCATTGAGGCATTGTTATCCAACTACAAACAAAAGCCATTCAGCCTCACCTGATTTACAGGCATTTTACCTCCCTTGCAAGAGGACCTTTGGTCCTAGGCATCATAAATCAAGATGTCAGTGCATTTCATTTCTAGTTCCTTCCCCTTTGCTGTCCTTACTACTGGAAAAGCAGGATATGAGCAGATATATCGCTGATTTATGTCAGTGCACCTGTTCTAATCCAACCTTTGAAACCAAGTCTCCCACTGTAGGAGATATTAAAGCAAATGTTGTCAGTGAGCAGATTTCCATACCAGCTCTCACATGGATAGAGAATGGATGTAAATGAACATTAAGCTGTATAAGTAAGCTTGGACAAGTAGTCCAAGACAGAGAGATTCATAATTTCACTTCCTCTCCAACACAAATATGTGTTACACTGGAGATTTATTAGAATTGAATTGATAAAAGACTTGCATAGGACTCAGAGATTTAATTTGGCCCAAACTTTGGGTTATAATAACTGGAGTTTCTTGTTTTTGATGGAACCTAATTAAGGCTACTCATCATTTCATTCTTATTAAGAAAAATGTCAAACTTTTCCCTGAGTTAATTCCAGCAAACTTCTGCTTGTTTTGAACAAGCCTTAACCCCAAAATTTCTGTGGATAATTATACTAATTTAAAAATACTTATGAATACATTTTATTTCACTGAAATATCCTTGGGAAGTTATGGTTTCCTTGGCATGTTAAGGCCACTTAGAGCAGAAAGGAAAAGTTAAAAATGATAATGTAAGGATTTAGTCAATAGGCTGACCAAAAATGTTTGCAATTTTATGCAAAGGAAATGGGAGGATTTTTCCTTAAAATAACTTTAGACTTGTTTGAGGAAATTAGAAAACAACATATGAAATAGAAAATAATGCAAGATACCAAACACTGGTGATAAATTATGGGTCAAGAGAATAGGTGCTAAGCAGCACGGTCTGAGAGCACCCAGAAAGGCTTTACAGTGGAGAGAAGAGTTGTGTACTAGGCCTTTGATCACGGATTTTAAGTTTGATGTGGATGAGAATGGCTGTGGGTCTAGAATTTGTGCTGCAATGTCCAGCTGGGGTCATGATCTAAGGGAAATATAATCATCTGATTTCTTTTTTATTATCTTTGGCTAATAAAACTATGAAAGTACCAATAACAGACCATATGAAACAAACTTAAACTTAATGAGAAATAAAATATACTACATTTGCTTTTCAAAATAAAAGTGGAGACCATTAAAAATTATAAAAATAAAATTATAATTAAAATTTAAATTATATTAAATAAATGCACAGTCTTCATAAAGACTTGTACCTTAAGCATTAGTAAATTTGTGCTGGAAACCTGCAACACATTTATGGAACTACATTTAAAATATACTGAATTTTAGAATAACCACACTAAACAGTTATGAAATATTTAGTCTTATGTATGGTCCTGTGGCCAACAAAAATTATAATTGGTTGTAGATTTGTAGGAAAAACTAAGCCCAATAATTGTAAAACCTAAAACAAACAACAACAACAAAACAGATGTCCACCAGTTCTGAGAACAAAATTCACTGGTTTTCCTAACATAATACATTTTATATACTTATAACTTAATTAATAAAAGTTTAAAAAAATATTTTTTAAAAAATACAGACACCTCAGGTTTATAATTAATTAAGAAGAGATACATATAGATCACAAGAAGCAGAAGAGAGAAAAATGAAGCACATAATCATATGCACAAAAAATAATGTCAGTTACTGTATTTATCATGCAGTTTAGGTTCATTTTAGTTTATATAGTTTGTTACTCATTATAGAGCACCAGAATCCAACAGAGAGTATACACACCCGAGGAAGAACTACTAGAGTTAACACATTTAAAGAAGAACCCAGCAAATCATCCAGTCTACACAGTTCTTTAATAGCTTTTGCTATAATGACAAAAAAACCAATGTATACAAATCCTACATTCGGGGCAGCCCCCAGTGGCTCAGCGGTTTAGCGCCGCCTGCGGCTTAGGGCGTGATCCTGGAGACCCTGAATCGAGTCCCACGTCGGGCTCCCTGCATGGAGCCTGCTTCTCCCTCTGTCTGTGTCTCTGCCTCTCTCTCTCTCTCCCTCCCTCTCTGTCTCTATGAATAAATAAATAAATAAATCTTTAAAAAAATCCTACATTTGTCTACAAAATACAGTACAAAAAAAAAAAAAAACACAAAACACAAAAACCCCAAAGACACTAAATTATCTCAACTTTGTCTCCTGACAGTAACTATTCCTTAATGATATCAACTTTCCATTACCAACATGATTTACCTCTAAATGTTCATTGGTGCATGACTTTGGGAATTGCAAATAGCGTTTTGAGCTGAGGGTCTTCCCCCTAAGTCACATCCCTAATGTACAAAGTGTCCAGGATGTTCTGTCAAAGGTCAAACGAAATGAAAATATGCACGCCCTCAGATTTCCATCATAGATGTGGGAAGTAACACTCCCTCAGTAAGATCTGCTAATTATTCATAGGTCTGAATATATTGGTTTACATTAATCAATAAAATAATCAAAAGAAATGTATTTCATGCTAACATAAGCTGTATATTAAGCTTGGACAAATAGAGAAAACAGGATTCCTCATAACAGCTGGAGGAGTAGTCACTCAGACTGAAGATTGTGTCTACCACCATTGCTACAGTGGACACCATGTGAAAATATGGGGGGAATCTGCAGAAGGATGGACCAGACTGGCCTTCAGAATGATTTCACCAGGTCGGTGACATTTTAGCTGAGATTCTGAGAATGGGCAACTATTTTCCCAGACACAGAAGTTTGGGGTAAAGAGTAAGGTGATTTCCCAGGGAGAGAGAAGCCATATTCCAAGATCTGGATTTCTAAAAGGGCCTGGCTTTTTAGAGGTGCAGGAAATGAAACATCAGAAGACACAATTGGCCAGTGGGGTCCGGACTGGGAAGGAACAATAGGCCATGCCCAGGCATGTGGACTTTACCTGAGAGGGAAGCTGAAAGCTAAGAGAGGCAAGCACTGCAGTTAAAATATTTTTTCAAACATTTCACTCCTAATTAAGTTCTTTCCAGGAGTGGGGCATAGAGCATGCGTAACGGAGGTAGTCTTCTATGTGGTATTATTTGAAGAAATCTCTCCCCACCTTGTCGCTAACACCTGACTCCCACAATTACAGATATGGATACCTTTGGCCAGTGTGATAATATTCCCTTTGCAGGAACAAAAGTTTGAGTGGTAGCCACTGTCAACACTGTTGCTTATTACTTTATAGGGTCTTTTAGTAGAAATTAGGGTTTCTGGAAAAGGGAAAACTACAAGAAAGCACTGAAGACTTTCTACATAATTTGCCTAAGGTCAATTTCCCTCCTTGTGAACCAATTCTCCAGTAATCGTTATATCCATTCCCTCTTCCTCAGGAGAAGAGATCACTTTTCACTTTCATTTCATACATTCCCTTTCCATTTAATGATGTATTTGGCAAATCTGCCTCATTCAGATAATGAAGAAAATTGGCTCATTAAGTTATCACAGAACAATGGAAGCAGCTACTCCAAAAAGCCCACTAATAACATCCACACGGCTAAAATGAACCCAGGAGAGATTTCTATTCTGTTCCTTTATATTCTATTCACATTTATACAAAGAAATACAGCCCTCAGCCCTAACGCAAAGTGACAGTAGACACAGCAGTTCAATTTGAGTCTGATGAGGGCAAATTTAGCCGCAGAATACCAGTCACCTCTGACCCCCGCGGCCTCTCTGGGCTTATAGCAGCCACTTGGTCTGATGGACTTTTTCTTGTTTCCAACTCTCACTACCCAAGCCAGCCACCATTTGTCATTTACCAAATGTCCCCATAGCTGTCTCACATCTCTCCCCTTCCCAGATCACCATGCACTTACCACAAACTCATCCAAAGACACAGGTTTTTACCATGTTATTTCTTTGTTTGTAGACTCCTCTGAGGCATTCAAAGTATTTATGGTCCTTCAAAATGTGTCTCCACTAACTTCAACAATATATATCATTCATCATTCCTTGGCTCCAGGGAAAGAAGCCTTCTGTCTTTCATATTCAAAGCAACCTTTGCTCAAGCTAGCTCCCATGACTATACAAAACAGCCATAGGAAGTTGTGCATGTAGTGCACTGCATAACTTCAAAAGGTGACATATATATATACAGTCTGCACAATTATAGGTGGGCAGCTCTGTGCCTGAACTTCTCTGCAAAATAATTTCTAATTCAAAAAGTTGTATGAATTAAATGAGAGAGAAACATTTACTTTACCCGAATTCGGTTTTCTTTTGTTTATAAAAAATTTAAGAGAATAACATTGATACATTTAAAACATACAGGCTGGTATCTGGCATGAATGTATTCCCTTGCCTCTTACTATTTTTTACTGAGTATATGAGGTCACTTGAGAAACTGCAAAAATTCAAAAATGTCATGTAGGAGTTTTTGCTCCTAAATCAGTGACTTTAAATCTCTGGCTGTCTTTTTTTTTTTTTTTTTTTTTTTTTTTTTAGGAACAGGAGAAGGCATTGACAAATGAAATGTATCCAAAAGTCCTCTGCTTAGGGATCCCTGGGTGGCGCAGAGGTTTGGCGCCTGCCTTTGGCCCAGGGCGCGATCCTGGAGACCCGGGATCGAATCCCACGTCGGGCTCCCGGTGCATGGAGTCTGCTTCTCCCTCTGCCTGTGTCTCTGCCTCTCTCTCTCTCTATCATAAAAAAAAAAAAAAAAAGACAAAAGTCCTCTGCTTAAAAATCATCTTCTGGGGGTTTTCAGCCCTAGAGTGCATTGGAATCACCTGAGGAGTCTTTAAAATGATTGATACCTAGGTCTAAACCCAGATTCTAATATAGCTGTCTAGAATATAGTCTGGGAAATGGATTTTTTAAAAAAGCTTCCAAGGAGATTCTTCTGTGCAAGGATAGAACCACTGTCTCTATACATGCCATTCCTGGAAATCGATTGATTTCTTAACATTTATCATTAAAGATGTCTATCTCTTGTTCCACTCACTCCTATGTTAGGATACTAGTAATTCACACCTTGGTATCATTTCACTTTAGTTAGATCACATGTTTCCCTCCTTGAGATATAAAATTTTGAAGGAGGAAGAGCGGGCAAGGTAGCAGCAAGTAATGAAAAGAAACAAAGTTCTCTCCCTAGTTCAGAGTAGCTATGAACAACCCCTACTCAGAAGGACCCCAGGATTTCATGTACATCCCACTTCAAAACACTCACATTCCTACTGGTGATGAATTGAAATACATATAAGTTGGATCTTCTTCTTAATTAAAGAAAGAAAAGAAAAACAATGAGGCACCACCCTCAAATCCATTAATCTTAAGCATCTAATACAAGAAAACCAGAAACTGTCTTATACTTTATAGCCACCAAAATTTCTCACACCCTTAAATGGGTGTGAGGCTACTGCATTAAAACAGAATATTCAACTTAAGACTCAAAAAGCATGGTTTGACTCCCAAGCTGATCAGCTGCTGACCTTTTTTAAAAAAAATACCTTGAAATAAGCATCTTATTTTTTTAAGATTTATTTATTTATTCATGAGAGACAGAGAGAGAGAGAGAGAGAGAGAGAGAGAGGCAGAGACATAGACAGAGGGAGAAGTGGGCTCCTCACAGGGAGCCCGATGCAGGACTCGATCCCAGATCCCAGGATCACAACCTGGGCTGAAGGTAGGTGCCCAACTGCTGAGCTACCCAGGCATCCCGGCTGCTGACCTTTCTAAGACTAAACTTCTTCATCTATCTATGATAGGGAATTATGGTCAGGGTTAAATAAAATACTATAAATAAAAACTCCTGGTACATATCAGCCATTCAGGGAATGCTATCGAACTGAAAACTCTCTAGGCAAGGGAAGAGAGTTAGCTCATACCCTGCTTCTGGTGACTGCTCCTACAAACATCTAATGCCCTGAGACCATGGAAACTGATGACTATTATGGTTCAGTGATAGTTCATGCTGACATTATTTTATTTTTTTATAATTGAAGTATGGTTGACACACAATATTATATTAGTTTCAAGTATATGGCACAGGGATTCAACATCTTTATGTGTTGTGCTATGCTCACCACGAGTGTAGCTACCATCTGTCACCATACATTTCTATTACAATAACATGGACTATACTCCCTATGCTGTACCTTTCATCTCCATGACTTATTCACTCCATAACTGGAAGACTGTACATGCTGACATTAAACCCATTTTTTTAAAGTAACAAATCCCAGCAAGACTTCTCTCATCAAAATAATGCATTTCTGGGATGCCTGGGTGGCTTAGTGGTTGAGCGTCTACCGTTGGTTCAGGGTCTGATCCCAGGGTCCTGAGATTGTGTCCCCCATCGGGCTCCCTTGCTAGGAGCCTGCTTCTCCCGCTGCCTATGTCTCTGCCTCTCTTTGTCTCTCATGAATAAATAAAATCTTTTTTAAAAATGCATTTCTCCACACTTTCTCACTTTCAAGTCCTTTTATATCTTAATACTGCTTAAGATTCTCTCTCTTACCCTCTGCCCCTCTGCACCTCTCTCTCCCTCTCTTAAAAAAAAAAAAAATCACACAGCTGGGCCATTTGGTAGACTTATTGGGACACCTTAACAATTAATGTTCATCCTGAGCTCTAAATACATCAGTGCAATAAATCAGTGCCTAACGTTCACACATACTCAAAAACTTCCCATAGTAATATGTGCCAGAAGCTACCAAAGTTAATTTTCCCATGTTTTAACCATGAATATTCACATGCATAAAACATGTGCTAGATCTGAAACTTTTAGATCATCTCCCAAAATCGTTTTGAAAATATATTAACGATTCAACAATCAAAAAGTATTTAGTTAGCACACAGCCAGGTTTCTAGCATTAGATGTGGGAGTAGGAAAGGGGAGTATTTTAGTCAATGACTGAGATAGATTTTTCCACATAATTGGGTGTCCTGAATATCTAAAACTAGCCTTTCAAACATTAAGCATTCTTTTTATTTCGTCCATCTTTATTGGTCAATGATATCAAATATCATTTCATAATGTAGGCACTAATTGTAGAAAATCTTTTTCACAGATAAGCACCAAACTGTAGCCACACTCTCAAAACACTTGACCATGAGCATCTAGTTTCCCTGAGAAAATACGCTCCAAGGAATTCACATCAACCAAAAAAGATTCCAGCTACAAATCTGGGTGTTGGGAAAATAAAAACAAATTGACATCTTTATATCTATTAATAGAAAACTTAGCTTTCAGAGGATCCCTGGGTGGCTCGGCGATTTAGCACCTGCCTTCAGCCCAGGGCATGATCCTGGGGTCCCGGGATCGAGTCCCACATCGGGCTCCCTGCATGGAGCCTGCTTCTGCCTCTGCCTGTGTCTCTGCTTCTCTCTTTGTGTCTCTCATGAATGAATAAATAAAATCTTTGAAAAAAAAAAAAAGAAAAGAAAGAAAAGAAAAGAAAACTCAGCTTTATTTTCCAGTTTCCTGAGGTTTGGAATATGCTTTTGGTGTTGCCAATTTAATGAGCATTTCATGTGAGTTCTGTTCCCAAATAAGTACAAAAAACAATGGTGTTGGAAAAATTAGCACCAGGTTACATTTACTTGCATGATATGTTCCAAAATTAAAGTATATATTAAAGACATTGAGAAAAGTTGACAGAAAAAAAAAAAAAAAAAGAAAAGTTGACAGAGGTCTAAAGCAGTAACTATCAAACTGTCCTGGCTTTGACTCAGTAAAAGACATAGGTTTACACCATGACTCAATATATAGATATAAAATATATATATATATAATATGTATATAACTAACCAAGTTTCACAAAATCATATTTATCCTTACTTCAAGTAATTCTATTTCACTGTTTTAACTCTGTAATTCATTAAATTGATTCCACAACACACTAATGAATTGAGACCTACTTCTTGGAAATTGGCAGTCTAAATGGCAAAAGAAAAAAATATCTAAGCTTCCCCCAAAACAAAGCTATTTGGTCTTCAATCTCAAATTGATGCTTACTTAACTTTAACTTAAGATGTGTCAGAAATCAGAAATTGCCCAAAAATGGTAAAATTGAATGTTTTAGGCTTTAACACTTGATAATATTAACATTAATACCAGAATCCACTAAGCTCCAAACTGCCGATGTCAGAATTTTAGTTTCTTTCAGAGTCCCCTTTAGCAAGAGATTTTGAGACTCCTAGGGCGTGTTTTAGATGGCCCAAGAATCGACCCTGGCTATTGCTCACGGCCATAGCCAGAGGAGCCTACACTGCGCAGCTGCCACTTTGCTATTCCTCTGCCACCTCAAGAAGAGCTCAGCTAGTTATACTCCAGCAGGGGAAGAAAGACAACACTCTCCCCTCTACCCCTGCTGCACAAGTGGAAGGGAAGGACTCTAGGTATACCTGAGCATCAGCAGAGACACAAGTCCTCCAAGTCACACCCACAAGCTCCTTGCTTCACTGGGTCCCCACGCTGCCTGGCTGGCTGCTCAGGATGGGTTCCAGGACCAGAAACACACTTTACCACAAACTACCATTACCCTCCTCATAGTCCCTTCTGCACTGAGACAGACTCCTTGCCCCATGATGAGGGTGAATTCTCTCCCAAGAGCTCTGTCATCCCAGGACTTCCAACACTTTCCATCCATCAGGCCCATCTGTTATGCCAACCTCAGCTATAGAGAGGACTCAAGCCTTTTTTCCAGCAAGACTTCCAGACCCCATGTGAGTCCCTGGGTATCTGGATCCACTCCAGATGTCAGGCACATCTCAGTCTGGATACAATCCAGTCAGAACATCTTGTAACCAGAGTCTCTGTTTAATGTTCTAACTTTGAGAATCAGGCCCAAATCGAAGAAACAGACACAAACGTCATCTGAAGGTGGCTCGGAGTACAATTTATCTACAGTGTTACTTGGGGAGCTGATTCCAGCTAAGTCACGTCAAAACTTCTATTTGTCATGCAGCCATATAATTTAGTTTATGCTAGCTAGTCTAAGCCTTGCCTCTTCCCTGTCATGTTGCCAGGAATACAAATAATATTCTATCTAAGAAGACTGTTAATCAGGAAGCAGAGGTGCTGAATTTGCCTAGTTAGCATCCAAATACATTCATCCAGATGAGAGTCTCAGTTAAAGCCAAAATCTTGTAAGGTTCTCAGTCTGGTTTTCGTACATAGTGCAGCCTCTGAATCCAAAAGAGGAGAGAGAGAGTTTCTAAAAATAGTTCAGCTGGCTTCCCATGGTTCTTACTAACGAATATCTGGAAACAAAGAAGTAAAATATGTGGATTACATTTTTAGCATAAAAAATGGGAAAACTACATAGTATATTATATCGTTTCCGTATTTTAATCTTAACGTTAAATGTTTTTATTCACTCTCTAGAACAATCACTTCCCTATCACCAACTTGGGAACTTTATAATAGTGCTTTGTAATTCATCCTGGGGGTTACAATAAAACTTCCCCTAAGAACTTGGAAATAAGGTTGGTAAGTATAGTCTCTGATGAATACACTTTAAGATCAACCTAATGACCAGAAGATAAGCAAAATTACCTTTAAAGAAAAGGAGTAACTTTGGGTCTAAAAGACCTGAGCATATGCTTTTTGGCCAAAATCATTACCAAAGAAGGCAGTCAGACAGAAAAGTCTGGAGGAGGAGGAGGAGGACCAGGCACAGCCACTTACAGAAAGAAGCCACCTAGGCTCTCCTGTGCAGACTCTCTTTGGCAAGATCTCCAAGATTTCTGAGCTGTTCAGAATCTCCCTGATGAGAAAATAACAGCCCAAATGTACTTGGGCCTTGATTCATCCACTGCCTCTGTCCTAATTCACTCCCCATCAAGCAGCCTTCTTTATGTGACTTCCAGTATAAGCCTATCTATGGGCAGAGAAGGTATTGACCATACAGACTTGGACTCCACTACTTAGCCCCTGTCAAGTGCCTGGTTCTTGTCCTAGGCAAAAGGGATAGAGCAGAGAATTAGACATTTGAGGTCAATGGAGCTAACACAAACAAGCAAACAAATAAATAATTGTAGCTAGTGATAAGAACCATTGCTAAATAAGTAAATAAATAAGCTGAATAATGGACTAGATAATTGCTGGGGAAGGGGATGGGTGTTTCAAGAACAGGGGTCAGGAATAGCTTCTTTGAGAAAGTGCCATTTAATATAATTAATGTTAAAATGTGCCTATTACCTAAAGGAATCTATAGATTCAATACAATCCTTATCAAAATAGTGTTTTTTATAGAACTAGAACAAATAATCCTAAAATTTGGATGGAACCACAGAAGATCCCAAATAGCCAAATATATCTTGAGAAAGAAGAATATAGTTGGTGGTATCACAGTGCCAGACTTCAGGACATACCACAAAGCTATGGGAATCAAAACAGTATGGTTCTGGCACAAAAACAGACAAATAGGTCAATATAACATACTAGAGAGTCCAGAAATATACCCAGGCTTATATGGTCAATTAGTCTACAACTAAGAAGACAAGATTATGCAGTGGGGAAAAGACAGTCTCTTCAATAAACGATGTTGGGAAAAGTGGATGCAAAAGGATAAAACTGGACCACTTTCTTATACCATACAAAAAATAAACTCAAAATGCATTAATGACCTAAATGGGGACCTGAAACCATAAAACTTCTAAAAAGAAACATAGGCAGTAATCTCTGCACATCAGTCTTAGCAACATATTTATGGATATGTCTCCTCAGACATGGAAAACAAAAGCAAAATTAAAGTATTTGGAGTATACCAAAATAAAAAGCTTTAGCACAGCAAAGGAAACCATCAATAAAACAAAAAAGCAACCTATTGAACAGGAGAAGTTATTTATAAATGATTTATCTGATAAGGGGTTAATATCCAAAATAAATAAAGAACATATACAACTAAATACAAATAATAATAATCTAATTATATATATATATGTATATATATATACCTCCCTATGTTGATGCAGCATTATTTACAATAGCCAAGATACAGAAGCAATCCAAGTACCCATCCATAGATGAATGGATAAAGGACATGTGGTATATATACACAATGGAATATGACTCAGCCATAAAAAAGAATGAAATCTTGCAGTTTGTGACAACGTGAATGGACCTAGAAGACACTATGCTAAGTGAAATAAGTCAGACAAAGAAAGACAAATACCGTAAAATTTCATTTACATGTTGGATCTAAAAAACAAAATAAACAAGCAAACAAAACCAGAGGCTGAGCCTCTCGTGAGTATTCTCCAAAAGCACTTTTGAACCGATTTTTTAAGTTAGACGTCCACGCGATGATAGAGAAGACCATGATGACAAGACATAAATCGAACAATATGAAAGGGAGTGTGAGGCAAAAGTCAAGTTAAGTGAGGGTAACTCCTTTTTTGTGTGCTTGCCCTTTACCAAACAGAACAGGCCTCACCATTCCAACTCCTGCCCAACTCTCTCCTAGGCTTGCACCTCCAGATGTTAGAACTTAACTACCCCTCTGCCTGACTGCTTGATGAGGATCCAGACTCTGCCAGGCAAAGACAGAGGAAGAAAATTTTTAGGCAGAGGGAACAAGAAAAGCCCTGAGGCAAACTAGCCTAACATCCCTTTGGAACTTCCAATGTGTCTGGAGCTTTTATGAACAAGAAGAAAATAACAAGAGATGTGGCCAGAGAACCAAACCAGGTGCAGAGCCACAGGAAGAGATTTGGGTTTATTATGGCCAATAGGAAGCAAGGGAGTAACATGACCTGATTTACATTTTTAAAAGATTCCATTGGCTACTGTGTGGAGAATAAACTGCAGGGTGGTAGAGGAAGCTCTAAAAGTAACCCAGGCAAGCAGTCTTGTGGCCTGTCTAGGGTGACAGCAGCAGTGTTAGGGAGAAGTTAATGGCTTTAGGTCACATTTTGGAGATGGAGCCATAGGACTTCTGGATAGACATATGTGTGGAATCGGGAGTCATACTTGGGGTTGGCAAAGTGTGGTGCCTTCCACTGAAATTAAAAAGATATGGGGGTCAGAGGGATTAAGAGCTTTTCAGTGGACATATCTGGTTTGAGATGCTCACTTAAAGACACATTAGAGATGTCAGGTAGATAGGTGGGGTTCCTGGGAGAACATTAGGATAGATATATAAATTTAGAAATCATCTGTGTCTTGATGGTCCTTAAAGGGATCCCTGTGATGGTTATTTTTCATGGTAAATTAATAAACTGAGTTATTCACCAAGGTAGTAGTTGCCAAAGTGAGATGCCCCATAGCAGATGGCTGGCTTTGCCCAGGCTGGGCCTGCTCCTCTGTTTTGCCACACCCCTTAATTGAGAGCAGCTTCTGTAAGGTTGTTTCCTTGTGTTTTCACATATAAAACATTATGCCCAAGTTCCCCCTTTGTTCTGTGGATCAACGTGGAAATCTAAGAAACTGAAATGTATTTAAAAATTGTTTAAATGCCTGAAGGTGCTTGATGAAATAAAGAAATATTATGCTAAAAAGAGGGAAATTTAACAAAGCAGATAAGGAGACCAAAACTAAATCCTTGTGGAGATTAAGCTTCAGTTCACTGACCAGAGTTCGTTGACTTTGGGCTCAATGTGGAAGGGCTCTTCTATTACAAAATATCTGAGAACATAATAGAAAATGTTTGGTTAAGTTTCTTGATGAAAGAAGTTGCAAAAAAAGTAATGATAGAATCCCTAAAATCAAATGAACATAAAACAATTTCAATTCATCCCTTAACAGTCACTGATTAACTACTGCGTGATTACTTTGTTGAATTCCCACCCTTCTGAGGCTCCTCTTTCAGCAGAGGAGACAGCAGACCTTACTGTGGAGCAGAGCAGGATGGAGGCAGGTGTGAGATGCCTTTGGACTAAGATGAGAAGGTGACAGACAGTTCCAAGGAGAAAAAGACAAGCAAATCACCCTAGAGGTGATTACTCAAACACTAACCATAACCCTGGTTGATCATATAAAAACTTTACATTCCTGTCTGAAATTTAAATTTGCATGTATTACTGATGTAATTAAATGAAGTTAACAGACACGGTAATGTTTTTAGAAGCCCTCTGCAGCATTTTTAGTGGGGTCTTCTCAAGATATTTCCATTTCTACCCCCCACCCCTGCCATTCTCTTTACTCTTTTACCATTTTCTCCGTGTAAATCTGAAGATTTGGGGGAGCAACAGTTAACTTTCCTTACAACTGCAAACCCTGCATTTACTTATGGGAGCCACATGTAAGTGCAACATAAGGGGAACAAAGGAGGGGGGTGGGTGGAGCCTCTGACTTGCATTTCACTCCTGCCTCTAGGAGTGGGAGAGCTGCTCCTTTGATTAAAGGAACCCTATTTCAAGGACTGAGACACATTATTCTTTGTTGCCACAGTGGGGAAACAGGCTGGCTTGCATTGAAGTTGGTTCCTAGTCATGTCTCTATAACCTTTTTGCACTTTTTCCTTCTCAAGATCCCGTGGAAAGAAGACCACTCAGGCCCATTCCACCTGGGAGAAGCCCAGCCATTCTGGTTTTTAAAAATTTTCTCTCTCTCCCCACGTAACTCTTTCTTTCCCTGTCTTGGACAATCTCTCAAATGCGGCAGCTGGGCTCAGGATCTGCTAAATCAGCCCAAGAAGGCTGAGTAGGCTGTGCTCTAGGCTTTGGGGCACATGTCCTGTTGTTACCTTAACTGTCCATCTCTTCTCAACTAATGGCTGCAGACTATAAACCATTTAAGTGTTAAGATCCAAGAATCTGTTTGGTCTTTGGTTTCAGATAGTTTAGAATGAATGAGCTTAGGTAAAAGAATTTTCCTTAGGATCACATCTAACTAGAAATTTACATCTGAGTTTGGGGCCAATGCCCTGATTGTAAATCTGCCTTGCTTTGCTGGTCATTAACCTGAGTGCGTGTTTGCCTTGGGGACCTGGAAGAGAGAAGTGGCTATGACAGGACAAGATTCACTGTACCTTGGTGTCCCTAGGCCAAAATCTCTATTAGCAGTAGTGTTCTTTACTAGAACCTCCATTTCATTAATAATAAAGTCAGCTTTTCAAGGGCTCTAGAAGCCACAGATTTTTTTTTTTTTTTTTTTTTTTTTTTTACATCTGAACTTTGAATGAGTTGTTATAAAAGCACCCTTGTTCCACATGGTGCATTGTACCTGGATGAAAGGACTCATTTTAAAAGAACATCGCCCATTCCCATCATGCCAGAATCTATTCTATGCTACAAAGGCATCATCAACTGTAACAGAAGGTAATAATCATATACTATACTCACAATCACAGCTCAGTATGATGTTTTACCTGTGAGAGTCTTTTTACAAAACCTCTTTATAATATTTTTATTTCATAACTAATTTCTATGACACTATACCAAAATGCCCTTCTCTTTCCTCACTTCTCCACATTATATCCTAAGATCAGTTTGATTCCAGATAATCAATCCATGAAGTAAAATCAGGAAAGAATGAAATCTGCCCCTGCGGATCAAACCTGCTATTCTGTTTTTCTTCCTGGTTGTTTCCTCATTACAAGGTACAGAGCTCAGGCTCCAGGTGCTATAACCTTTCTCAGACTTCTGTCTAGAATGGACCTAAGTCCAGAGACCTTCCTTACCTTTAGTTGAACTAGGTGCACATCCACATGCTTGCTGTCTGAGTCCTGCTGGACTGAATAGGTTAGGTCCCGGACCCTCTCTGAGGTCATCCGGAGCCAGGTCTCAATTTCAGGTAAGTGGAGGACAATCTTCCAGTCAGCCCCTGTGTGCAATGGGGGTGGCTTTTCATACTGCTGGTCAGAATCCATATCCTTCATTGCCTCTTCTCCCTCACCCTCCTCCACAGTGGGCGTCAAGTTGATGGCCATGGGTGAAGCATCAGTAGCCATGGGATCCAGGTCCTGTGACCTCAGCGGGGAAAGTGTCACGCTCATGGTTAACATTGAGAAGTCTAAACCTTACTTCTTTCCAAAACAGCTGAAAGGCAAGAGGAAAGAAGAAAGCAGGAAAGAGTCAGACAAGATTGCCAAATAAAGAAATGATACTTCACAGAAGAAACAGGATTTCTAAATTAAGCCAGATTTCTAAATTAAGAAACCAAAGCCCATGGCAAAAACAGAAGGAGGTGTTGTGAGTTTCTATGTAGTAGCCCCAAGACCCAGCATATAATAGGAACACAAACCACGTGGTACTGCCTACCCCAGCATCCACTCTCTCCTCACTCTTTACTAATAAGATCCTGATTTTCAGCTGTGCATATTTCTGCCAAGAATTTAAAACTACATTTCCTATCTCCACGGCAGCTAGGTATGGCCATGTGACTAAGTTCTGACCAATGAGATGTAAGTGGAATTGTACAGAATGTTTGGGAGAGCTGTGTAAAGGGAGCTGATTTATTAAGTAAGGAGAGGCCTTCTTTCTGCCCCTCTGTGTTTCCCCCTTCTTCTAGCCTGTAATGTGGACTTTACAGCTAGAGTTCCAGTTGTTTTCTCAGACCAGGAGATGCTTTTGGGTATGCCAGTAGAAGATGGTAGAGCAGGGTGGTCAGAACATGAATCCCACATGATAACAAGGAGCTACTGTATCAGTCCTAGACTGTTGTCCTGAACTTCTTTTACTGAGAAAAAAACTATCTGGTTTTAGGCACCAGCATTTAGGGCTTTTCTACTACAAGCACCTAAGCATCATTTTGGCTATTACAACCAATACATTCAATCTATGGGCTAAGCAGAGGGGAAACATGTTCTAATTAACAGAACACCATGCTGAATTCAAGAGAGGTTGCTCCTTTCTATGATATGTTAGATAAATAGACATCATGTAGTAGTAATTCCAAACCCATACTTTGCCAGAAAGTATAAATCATGGATTAGAATATACAGTATATTTAATTAATATTATTAATATTAATAACTATCAACTTAAATTACATTAATATTTGGTTATGTTGAAATTTTTAGGGGCCTCTGGAATCTCAAGAGTAATAATTTGGTCTTAAACACATAATATTAAAATGTTAATTAAGGGGTGCCTGGGTAGGGTAGCTCAGTGGGTTAAGGAAGGGGCTGCCTTCAGTTCAGGTCATGATCCCTCAGCAACCTGCTCAGTGGGGTGTCTGCTTCTCCTTTTCCTTCTGCCCCTCCCCCACTTGTGCTCTTTCTCTCTCTCACTCTCTTTCTCTCAAATAAGTAAATAAAATCTTTTTTAAAAATTACAAATAAAATAAAATGTTAATTAAATATGTTTAAAATAACACAAGTATAAGGGCGCCTGGGTGACTCAGTTAGTTAAGCATATGCCTTCTGCTCAGGTCATGATCTCAGTGTCCTGGGATTGAGTCCAACATGGGACTTCCTGCTAAGCAGGGAGCCTGCTTCTCCCTCTCCCCCATGCTTGTGCTCTCTGTTGTTATCTCTGTCTCTCCCTCAAATAAATGAAATCTTTTTAAAAATGAAAATAAGTGTAAGTCATGATAAAGTTGATAAGCTTAAGAATAAGCTTATTTGGGATGCCTGGGTGGCTCAGCAGCTGAGCATCTGCCTTTGACTCAGGTCGTGATCCAGGAGTCCTGGAATCAAGTCCCACATCAGGCTCCCTGCATGGAGCCTGCTTCTTCCTCTGCCTGTGTCTCTGCCTCTCTCTCTGCATCTCTCATGAATGAATAAATAAAATCTTAAAAAAAAAAAAAAAAGAATAAGCTCATTTACTAATGTAATGATCTAAGCTACATAATTACTTTTTATATTAGACCCAGTCTCATATAAAATAACAACTTTTAGGGTCTTGTTCTTTAAACATTTTACATAGACATTATTTTTAGTTTCAAGAGCAGGTTCTTCTACCAAAGGTAATGGGTTTCTTTTATTAGACTTTTTCTGGTTCTACGCATTCTGGCTCCTTTCCCCAAAGATTAAAGGTGGCTAACCAAAATGTGAAATTAAATGTGATTGTCAGAAAATAGCCTGTATTTCTTTAGATTCTTAATATTCACTAACAACACCAAAATTATTTTATGTACAAAAATAGAGGTGGAAGGAAGCTCCCAGTTTTACCAGGAACATGTAACTTTCCATACAGAAATGGGCACAGAGAATTAAAAGACTTACTGAATTGGCAAAAGACTTAAGAATAAATTATTATTATGACATATTATTTTAGAAGCCTTCCAATACTGCAGTGTACATTTAATTTTTAAATGAAATGATTAGCAGGTTTATGGATGAATTTTTGAAAGCAAAGTCTTTTGCAAAAATAAAGTATTATGTTATAAAGTAGGTTTATCACTTTGGTACCTGACTTAGAGAACAGTTTTAGGCTTCAATTCAACAGCTTTCTCAATTTGATTGCAAGAGGGAGGAATCCATACCCCACATTTTTAACCATCCTTGCATACATTTTTTAAAAATAATACTAGACTTGCCTATTTAAAAAAAAAAAACAAAAAAACAAACAATTAAGAGATATCAAAACTCCAGGAGTGATAAAACTCCAGGAAGAGTGACCTACCATACTACTTATTCACACCCCGGGCTCAGATAGGCTCTGGTTCTGATTTCCCAGAGCACTTTTAAATTTTTAATCACTGCCCTCTGGGGGATCTATTTAGAATCACAATCCCAGAGAAGGAATGTGATACACAAAAGTAAAGGTTTCCAATGGAAGGTCACAGAACTGGTGAATAATGAAGAAGACACTGGTGTCACAGTGGCTACCTCTTCTAAGAAACCAGATTCACCCAAATTAGAAAACTAAATACCAGGGTAGTGGACAATGAATGGTTTCAGCCACACCCACAATACCCACTCAGATACCTGACCCCAGATCCCTCCCCAGCACCCTGCACAACTGAACAATGATGCTCCATCATTGTGTTTTCTCTGAAACTTCTAAATCAACACAGGACCTTCGCTGGAATATACATCCTACTGTAAACTAAAGAACACACTAAAAAACTGGCTCAAAGCAATTTTTGTCCCACCATACACCATTTCCATATATACCATCAGGCTGTGCACAAAGCAGACACAATACAGTTTTGTGTGGGGCAAGTGGCTCCAGATTTCTGAGTATCAGTTTCTCCATATGTAAAATGACGAAACTGGACTAGATGATGAGTGAGATCCCATCTGACCATAAGGATCTGTGATTACCTAGAGTTATTTATCCAGAGACTTCAAAGCCATTGGAAGCATCCCGCCTATACTGAGAACTGTGTAGACATTGAGTGCTGGCCCTCCGTTTTACCAAAGTACATAAACAGTATTAATAGATTTGTCCTACTTAATGGAATGAAATAAAGTATTACCATGCAAATGCCTTTTGTAAACCACTATTTACACATTATATGTTGCTAATTCCTCCCAGAGAAACAAACACAGCAGATTCTCTCCCCTTAGGGTTTGAAATTAAAGACAAGAGAGATGTTGAGGTTATGTATGTAGAGGACACACAGAAGAAAATAAAAACATTAAACAAAAATGTAGCTAGTGTTCATCACACATGAGTAAGGAAAACTTACATTCAAGCTGCAGAGGAAAATTTTTCTGCATGTATAAAATTTCAACCTGGATGTGATGTTTCCATATTTAACTGATGAAACTATAAACAAGAGAATTTACATATCTCAGAGAAGTAAAGCAAAGTAGTGCTCTACTCAAGTTTTATTTCAATTTCTATCCCTCATACACCTTTGCCACTGGGAAAAAAATATCTTATGTGTCATAATAGCATAGCAAGCCTGGGAAGAGGCATAAAATTGGTTAATTATCCATTTTCATGGAAAGTAATTACTATAAACATTTTATTTCCAATTCTGATAATTCACTTAATGTATCACCCATGGATAACCAATCTCTAGTTTTGATTATCACAAAATTACATCTGATGTCAAAGATAAACTTAGAACTTAAAGGAAAACTGCTTCACATTTTAGAGACCTATAGTAACAATCTTTGTGTATATTTTCCTGCCCCTATCATGACTACTCCCGTTTGCTTTCCCACCAAATTAATTGCTCCATTTGAATGCAAATATAGGAAATTTGACACAAGTCTATTATATATTCTTCTAAATGCTATAAGTTTTGCATTCTTCTTTATAAGGCGTCTTGTGAAAAGATTCCTTTCCAGCCACAGAGCAATTTTCTTTTACAGCCAGCAGACAAGTTCCGATGATGCAAATGAAAGCAATGACCCCAATGTGTACAGGTGCCCACCCACTTACTCGGGATCCAAAAGTATGCGATAGAAGTAATCAACCAGCTTTTTGGAAACCAGTGTCCTCCCCTCCCCCCTCCCCCATCAAATGCTTATCTGTGGCCACCTTTCCAGCATTAGAGATAATACCACCTTTATCCCAGCTGCTGTTAAAAATAACATAAATCAAATCCTTTCCTTTCCACAAATCCAAAGAAGATTCAACATTTAAAGTACAAAACCCTGCAAGCAGTAAAGATTTTAAAGTTTTGTTTTTTTTTTTAATTTGTGGGAGCGCTTTTCTATTTATCATTCTATAGAAACAGAAGAAACATACCATGAATTGCTTACTAACAAGGATTGGTTCTGCTATCTTCCTGATGGTCCACAAGTCTTTAGTTGAAACCTCACTTTAGCAGAAGGTATTTGGCTTGAATAAGACAGATTTAAATCAGAGAGTGTTCTTCTACCAAGCTAGGAGACCAAAAAAAAAAATGCAACTACACAGCCATCAAAGCTGCCCACCTCTTTCTCTCTTCTCTTGTAATTTTTCTCTCTTAAATAAAAGAATAGAAAAGCCAGAAATCTGCCAAATGTACTCACTGTAAATGCTTTGTCCCTAAAGTTCCTTCAGGATTAAGCGTCTGGCTCCTCCTTTTCCACCCCCCTTGGGTTCTCTTCCTGTGGCCAAATAAGATAAAAGCTGGTGTCAGGGCTGCTCCATGCCAGCAGGGCACTGTGAGTCTGTGGAGCACAGACTTCATATGCCCTTTGTAGCCTAAATCTCTTCCGAAGAGAAGGCTACTCCACTGTCCCTATTTGGAAGCTAATGTATAAGCTCCAGGCCTGTGCAGTTATAGTTAGGTCTTTTGCAAACAAGCCGTGATAAGTGCACAGAGAAAGAGGAGACAGTTGCCAAAACAAGGATCACTATGGAAAAGATTGTCTGGGTAGACAGAGCACATCCAGTCACAGTTCAAAAGAACTGTGTATTTTAAAAACTGAGCAATCCTAAAGCAGAAGAAATTAATAAATTTATAAATAAATAGGACTACATTAATATAACCAGCTGACAAGGCCAATCTGAAGGAAATAGGTTCAAGTCCCCTCTCTTTTCTTAGGAAGAAACTGTTCTTTCCAAGTAAGAACATCATCATGTGTATAGTTTGAGAGGCAGTTTACTATCTATGAAATAAACCCCAAACCCAAATACTTCCTCTCAATCTTTCTGTGCTCTGCTTACTCCCTAAAAAAAACAAGAGACCAAAGCACAATTCTAGCCAAATTAACAGATCTGCTTGCTACACAGCACATGTTACAAAACTGAGATAGAGAAAATGTTAGGAATCACTAACATGTCCTTTTTCCCTCCATCTTCATTTCATCTTTTTTATATTCTCATAATCATTCTCCACATAACTTATTCATAAAGACAATGAATTTTGAAAGGAGAAAAAAGGTTGACTGGAATGTTTTCATTTGTGTCTAAGATTAGTTCTCATGGTTTGATTGCATTAAGGAAAAAATAAACAAAGTTAAGAGGTGTACCCTGAATCTGATGCCAACATTCTAGAAGCAGGCTCTGTGAAAAAAACCACAAAAACAAGTTTAATAAATCGCTGAATTAAATCTCACAGCCTACCTAGATGGTTGAGGCTCCAATTCATCCTCTGGTTTTAAATCTTGCTGCCTGTGTATCTCCCTGGCCTCTTGTGAGGTCAGATGTTGGGAAGCTTTAAATGGCTCTAAGCTCTTAAAGAGGGGAGCCCAAGAGTTCCTAACAAGTGTTAAGTTAGATTTTTACTTGGGGAGAAAATAGAGAGTGGTTTTTGTAAGATGCCCCTAAGGAAGTTTCCACAATCATTGTCTCCTCTTTCTCCTCAGCTCTCTCCTTCTGGCTCCAAGTCGTCCAGCATTCACCTGGAGTAAAAAGGTTTAGTGAGATCACTGCCATAACCCCAGATTAGTCTCACTTTCTAATCTTCCTGCTACGACACAGCCTGCAAGCAGATATCCATGAATAGGACTTCAAGTGAAAGGGAGGAGAGGGAGGGCCGACATCTAAATAGTGGAGCTCTGACAGATTTCTGCAATTAAAAAGGTTTCCTTGGTGTTATCACTGATGTTTCCTCTCTTTTTTCCCCTTTAATATGTCCTTTGTGAATGGCTGTGTCCCCAGGCAGATGGTTGATTATACCCTGTTAATCCCACAAAGACCTCTCCCAGTCTCCCTTCAATCACCACTAACTCCCTCACCCAGAGCATAGGGTCTTCCGACAGCCATAACACACTTCATCCATCATCTTCCATCCTGGGCTTCTCTTCCTTACCCTCACCCCACCCCCACCCCCAGATTATTCAAATTCTTCTCCTGTGGCATGGAATCTCAGATTGACTGGCCTAGTCATCATACCTTCTGGGTTTTCTTTTCCCCACCACAGCAGTTGGTTCCTGTCACTCAGATCATTTGGCTGCATCAACTAGTTAGCTGCAAATGGTGCTCATGGTCATGAGAGTGTGGACCTGGATTCAATGATGAGTGTTCATATTTCTTATTCCCATCCCAAGTTGCTAATAATCATCTTTAAGCATTAGGCAGCTACCTTTCTGTTGTTCAAGAAAACAGCTTGAGAAGAAATGGATTCTAAAACTCTAATACATAATCTATGCAATCGTTGCTCTTGCCAATGCTATTAACACAAAGAAAACAAGATTCATTTCAAATCAACTGACATTATTGAGAATCAATTTTATATAAGATATTATGTGTATATATGACTCAACATATTTGCCCTCAAGGAAATTATAATAGAGACAATTTCCTTCCCTCCACTGCCCCCCCCCCCCACACACACACACTGATACCTATTACACAAGCAGGATGTGAGCCACAAAAGCCCCGTGAGGCTCCAGTGGATTGGGGTCAACTGGAGGAAAAATAAGGAGGAATGTTTTCTGGTAAGGTAACATTGAGATAGGCTTGTAAAAACAGGTATGATTTAGATGAGCAAGGATAGAAAGGAAGTGGGGAAAGAATCAAAGCCTGGGGGAACATCTCAACACCAAGAAGTTGGGAAAATCAGCAAATAATTCGGCACTGAGGGGAAATGGGAACTTGATGGCGAACAGGAACAGATAAGGCTATAAGATAAGTTGGGGATTTAAGAATGCTAAGAAGGTCATTCCATACCAAGGAGTTTGGACTGAATCCCACATGGAGCAGAAACTCTAAAAAGATTGTAAAAGAAGAGAAATTGGATTGCAGTTGTATTCTAAAATGGAAATCAATGCATGTTCTCTTACTTACCAAGAAAATGAAATGAGAAATTAGCATTATGAGAAGATCAACATCAACATCCTCTTTTCCAAGTAGATTTCATTAATATAAAGCATAACCTTAAAAACCTCTTTCTAGTCCAAAAAAAAAAAAAAGGAGAAAGGGAGAGAGACAGGGAGCCTACAAATCTGACTTTTAGATCAGAGTGATAAAAGGAGTTCTGTGCACTGTCCTTCCTACTCCATTAAATATAAAAGAATTCTCCATTTTTAGTTCTCCATTAAACCTAGTATCATAGATTTAAAATGGAAAATTTTTTAGGGATTATTTAATGCAATATTGTTACTTTGCTTTCTGTTCTAAAATTATTTTTAAATTAATTAAAAACTAATATATATTAATTCAAACATTGTAAAAATAGATAACATTGAAGTTATAAGGTTCTCTTCTATTCCTATATTTTAATCCTCAGTCAATAAGTAATAAGAGGCTACTTATCTTTTGTGACTTCTTTATGTAAAGTAGAAAGGAAATGAGCCCTAAACCCTATTTCTCTAAAGATTCCGAAGCCTAAATTAATTGGTCTGTTTTAATGCACCAATATACAATTGTTTTCCAACTCAGTGTTTATTTACCTGGTGCTAATAGGTATTCTAGAAGAAGTTGCTACTGACAAACAAAATGAGAGTGCTGGGTGACTTTTGAGTAGAGATAGCATACTGAATATATGAATCTAATTTTGCTTTCTCTAGAAATCCCACTAATAAAACTGCAGAGGATTTTTTCTTTTTTTAATCTAAACACTCAAGAATGGGAGGAAAAAGTTTTGGAAACTGAAAATTAGATGAACAAGTGATAAATACCTCAGCTGACTCAAGAAAGCTAAATCCAGGGGTGCCTGGGGGGCTCAAGTGAGTTAAGTGTCTGCCTTTAGCTCAGGTCTTGATCTCAGGGTCTTGAAATGGAGCCCCATGTCAGGCTCCCTGCTCAGCAGGGAGTCTGCTTCTCCTCCTCCTCCTCCCCACTTTGCTCCTCTTCCTCTCCCTTTGCCCTTGCTCCTCCCCCTCCCCTGCTTCTGTTCCCTCTCTCTCTCAAATGAATAAATAACATCTTCTAAAAGAAGAAAGAAAGAAAGAAAGAAAGAAAGAAAGAAAGAAAGAAGAAAGAAAGCAAGCAAGCAAGCAAGCTAAATCCTAAACCAGCAGAGCAGAGAACAAAGAATCAACCTAATTTTACTTCAGAATCTTTAAGCATTTTAGAATTGATAGAATCAGGTACCTCTAGAAATGGAGATGGAAGAGTGTAGAGCCAAGAATTAACTTTACAAAAAGAAAAATCTGACCTTTGTCCTGATTCCTAGGAGATAACCTCTATATCTTTGAATTTCCCAAATGTCAGGAGTATTTTTGTTATTTATTGTGGGCCTCTCAGACCACACCTGACGGTTTATTCTAACAAGGTGACTCAAGATGAGGCTAGCCAGACAGAAAAATCAACCATGTAATTAGAGGGCTTGGACTTTGGGCAACCACCAGGGCAATCATTTAATCAATCATACAAGAAATGAAGCCCCAGGAAAAACTACAGACATTGAAGCTCAAGCAAACTTCCCAAGTTGGCAATACTCCATGATTACTGTCACATATCAATGACAGAAGGGCAATATATCCCTACGGATGTGAATACTTTGTGGTTGGAATCTTCTCAGTCCCAGATTCCACCCTATATGTTTCCTCCTTTGGCTGGTTCTGATTTGCATTCTGTTACTATAATAAAACTATAATCACAAGTATAATGCTTTCCTGAGTTCTGTGAGTTGATAGATCAAATTAGCAAATCCAAAGGAGTCTATAAGGACCCTCAAATTTATAATCATCTGGTTTGAAGTGAGGATACACTGAGGACCCTTGAATTTGCGCTGGTATCAGAAGCTTTGGGCATACTTGGCAGCCTTGGAGGACTGTGCCCTTAACCTTGAGTTTGGCCTAACTCTGTCTGGTAAAGGGGCAATAACACATTGAGACTAACTCTGATTGAACAATGTTTAAAAATAAGTTAGAACTCTAAATCTTTCCTTACTCTGTGTTGCTGGGTGGTTGCTCCTACCCCCAATTCTGGGAGAAGACTGTATTCTCCAAAAAGGATCAATTAAAAGGTCTCTGGACTTGGGGACAGTGATCAGTTGAAGACAGAAGTACCTTGAAAATGGTGGACTGAGTTAATATACCAATCTGCATGCTGATCTCTCCCTTCCTGCCAGTCTCTCCCAACTTGATTCTCCAAAGCCTTTACTCTCCAGTCAAGAGATGAGAGATCCCCTCTCCAGGAGATCTGATCAGTCCAAGAAGACAAGATAATAAAACTAGCACATCCAGATCACCCTACAGTGACATTCACAGTCAATAGGCCTGTCCAAATATGCAGAGCATTCATTCAGCATTCTGGTCTCCTACTCCTAAATATGATCAGGCACTCAAGGATTTTTAGCACAGATTTAGAGAAATCCTTCATATGGATAATAGGCCCAAAGTAAGCAACAAAAAAACCTCAACCTGGAGGAAACAGGTTATGCAGGGAGAAGATGACTTAACTGAAAGAGAAAGATTATCAGAGATAAGATACTGTAACCATAAAACAAGAATAGAATGTTATTTTTAAAAGAAATATTTTTGGAACAAAAAAGAACTTTGGAAAAATAAAAACATGACAGCATAAAGGGAAATCTCAATATAATGGCTGAAAATAAAGTTGAGAAAATCTCACACAAAGTAAAGCAAAAAGATAAATAGAAATTAGGAAAGAAAAGGTAAGACAATTAGTAACCAATCTAGGAGACCCAACATTTGGAGAACAGGAGTTCCAGAATGCAAAAAGAAAGAGAAAGGATAAAATCATCAATGAAATCTTTTAAGAAACAGAAAGACAAGAGTTTCTAGATTAAAAAGACCCACCAAGTATATGCAAATAGACAAACACTTTATTTGGAATCTCAGAATATTAGGGAAAATGAAATCTGGGTTAGAGATAGAGGCATATACAAGGAATCATAAATAATACTGCCTTGGATTTCTCAACAGCAACTCTGATATTGTGACTTATAATAAGAAATATATTTTGATCTATGCCCTCATTTCTGGCAGAGAGCTCCTAACACTTGGAATTTCCTAAGCACAAAGCAAGGGGAACATCTTTTGTTATAGCAGTTGGTCTTTTGTCCTTCGTTCCCAAAATAGTACCAGAGCCATAAAGGTGAAAAGAGTGTCCTGCTATTCAACAACTCCCTTTCAAATTTATGTTAATGAGGGGACTTTTGGAAAGCCTTTAAGGATGAGGCTGCTTGCCAGAGGAACCAATCTTGATTAAAGGGTTAGAACTTTCAGTCCCACCCCTGAATCAGGGGAAAGAAGATAAGGGCTGGAAGTTGAGTCAATCACCAATGATCAGTAATTTAATCAATCATTTCTAAGTAATGAAGCCTCCATAAAAACCCAAAAGGATGAGGTTCAGAGGGCCTACACAGATTGGTGAACAAAAACACATCCACAGAGACAGAAGCTCTTGTGCTTAGGACCTTCCCCTATGTATCTCTTTATCTGCTGTCATTCGTATTGTTTAATATCTTTTGTATTAAACTGGTAATCTAGTAAGTAAACTGTTTTCCTGCATTCTGTGACTGGGTATAGAAAATTAAGAAAACCTGAAAAGGAGCTGGCAGGAACCTGAGAAGGGGGTTGAATTATAGCCAGTCAGATACACTGGTAACAACCTGGACTTGCACTTGGCATCTGAAGTGGGTGGAAGGAGACAGTTTTGTGGAATTGATCCCTTAACCTGTAGGATCTGACACTATCTTCAGGTAGATAATGTCAGGATTGAGTTAAATTATAGGATAGCCAGTTGTTAGCACAAGTTCTTAGTGTGGTAAAAACCACCACCACACATTTAGCGATCATAAATGCCAGTAGTGGAGTACTGAAAATAGAGGAGACACACAAGAGTGTGTTGTTCCATAGCAACAACATTGGAAGCTAGAAGACAATTGTTTTCCTTAAGAAGGAAAAAGAATTATAGCATATAGAGGTAAGACCTAAAGACTAAAGACTCTTGATCTGAGTCACCTTGGGTGTAGAGCCTACTTTAAAAAAAAAAAAAAAAAAAGTTAAGAATTATAGCATAGACTTGTGTACCAAAAATAGCATAGCATAGACTTGTGTACCAAAAATATGCATTGATAAACAGTCCAATTGTGAGGATAGAATAAAGATATTTTTAGATATTTAAGCTCACAAAAAGCACACTTTTTGTGTGCTCTCACATACTCTTCTCAAAAGATATCAGTGTCTCTAGATACTCTATCAAAACAAAGGAAACCCAGAAAGAGGAAGTCGTGGGAAACAGAAAACAGAAACCACTCCATGGTTGATGAAGAAGGGAAATCTCAAGATGGCAGCTGTGTACCAAACAAGGAAGGAAAACAGTCCAGAATGGGACAGGTTAGAAGACTTTCAGAAAGACTGCTCAAACAAGTGACATTGAGAGAAAACATGATGTAAATGAACATACATAGCTACAAGAGATTTACTCAACTAGTAGAGAACTAAGGGTTGAATTAGAGATAAACACATAAAAAACTAAATGAATAATAATTACAAACTCCAGAAAAACATTTAAAAGTGTATAAAAATAGAACAAGAATCATATTGCTCTATGCCAGGTTAGCTAAAAATCACATTTATATAATCTTAATAATACAAACACTAAATGTTGATATAATCCAAATCACAATATAATTTTACAGGAAGAATGAGAGGGTGGGAATTGTAAGAGTGCACACACATATTCACATGCACACTTGTAAGAGAGTGATAGATGGGATGGGGGGCAAGCTAAATAAATTCTCATCTATCACAATGAGAAATCAACAATGATGAGAGAAAAAAAATACATTTTCATGGAACCTTGAAAAATCCTGAATATCTAAAGCAATCTTAAGAAAGAATAACAAAGCTGAAGGTATCACACTCTCAAATTTCAAAATATATTATAGAGCTGTAGTAATCAAAACAGCATGGTTCTGGCACAGAAAGAGACACATAGATCAATGGCACAGATCAGAGAGAGTCCAGAAATAAACCCACACTTTTATGGTCAATTAATCTACAACTAAGGAGGCAAGAATATACAACGGGGAAAACACTGTCTCTTCAACAGATGGTGTTGGGAAACCTGGATAACTACATACAAAACAATGAAACTGGACCACTTAATTTTGTGGAGGCCGAGAAAAATTAAGGCCATCCCACCTAAAGTTTAGCATTAGCACAAGTACAGCCATCTTAGGCCCCTGTGAGTAAGAGCTGAACTTTATGGGAAAAACTGCAGAATGTCCTCAATGTCCTTGGCAGGGAATCCCATATCAAAGACAACAGAGCTCAGAATTGCCCTGGGCAGAGAATCCCATATCAGAAAGACAACAGAGCCCACCCCGTGGTAGAAATTCCCATATTAGAATGAGAACAGAGCTCAATACCCTTGAAAGCCCCATATCAGAATGTAAACAGAACTTGAGAAATTCCTCCACCCCTTCTGAAAAATCCCCTAGACCAGCCTATAAAAAACCCAGCTGTAACCCACTTCGAGGTCCAAGTCCCTGCTCTGCTGTGTAGGGCGGGTATACTTAGACCCAAGCTCAAGCTTGTAAATAAACTCTCCAGCGCTTGCATCGGTGTCGGCTCCTTGGTAGTTTCTCGGATTCGCAATCTTGGGCACAACAATTTAACCATACACAAAAATAAACTCAAAATGGATTAAAGACCTAAATGTGAGACCTAAAACCATACAAATTCTAGGAGAAAATATAGGCAGTAATTTCTTTGACATCAGCCATAGAAACATTTTTCTAGATATGTCTTCTCTGGCAAGGAAAACAAAAAACTAAAATACTACTGGGACCACCACACTGAAATAAAAAGGTTTTATATATCAAAGGAAATCATCAAACAAAAAGGTGACCTAATGAATGAGAGACTATATCTGCAAATGATAATCTGATAAGGAGTTAATATTCAAAACATATTAAGAATTTATACAATTCAACACCAAAAAGCCCCAAATAATCCAATTAAAAACTGGGCAGAGGACCTGACTAGACATTTTTGCAAAGAAGACACAGATGCTCAATATCACTAATCATCAAGAAAATGTAAATTAAAACCACAATGAGATATTACCTCACATCTGTCACAATGGCTAAAATAAAAAACACAAGAAATAACAAGTGGTGGTGAGGATATGGAGAAAAAGGAACCCTTGTGCACCGTTAGTGGGAATGTACACTGGTGCAGCCACTGTGGAAATCGGTATGGAGGTTAAGTTAAAAATAGAATTATCATATGATCCAGCAATACCAATACTGAGTAGTTACTCAAAGAAAACAAAAATATTAATTCAAAAAAATATATGTATCCCCTGTTCATTGCAGCATTATTTACCATAGCCAAGATATTAAAGGAATCCAAGTGTCCAAAAATAGATGAATGGATAAATAAGTGGGGAGTGTGTGTGTGCCTGAGTGTGTAACAGAATATTACTCAACTGTAAAAAAAAAAGAAAGAAAGAAAGAAAGAAAGAAAGAAAGAAAGAAAGAAAGAAAAGAAAAATAATGACATCTTGCCATTTGCAGCAACATGAATGGACCTAGAGGATATAACACTACGTGAAAGAATTCAGAGAAAGATAAGTACAATACAATTTCACTCATATCTGTAATTTAAGAAACAAAACAAATGAACAAACAAAGAAAAAAGAGACAAACAAAAAAGCAGACTTCTTTTTAGAGAGAAAGGGGGAGAGGCAGAGGAAGGGGCAGAGAGAGACTTTTAAGCAAGCTCTACACCCAGAATGGAGCCTGACTCCCAGCTCCATCTCAATCCTGAGATCATGACCTGAGCCAAAATCAAGAGTCGGACACTTAACTGACTGAATCACTCAGGTGCTCCAAAAAGCAGACTCTTAAATACAGAGAACAAACTGGTAGTTTGCCAGAGGGGGGGAGGGCAGATAGGTGAAATAGATAAAGGGGATTAAGAGTACACTTATCTTGATGAGCACTGAGAAATACACAGGATTATTGAATCATTATATTATACATCTGAAACTAATATTACACTGTATGTTAACCATACTTGAATTTAAAAAGAGAAAAAATACTCAGGAAGTAGCCATACCATTCAATTGTTTCAAGACAGAGGTCAGTACCAAAAAAATCAGTTAAAAGATGAAAAGTGGTTATCTCTGGAGAACAGAACATGGAAAAGAAGAAAGTCTAGCGACTGCTGTTTGTCTTAAATCTCAGAACTACTTGACTCTTAACTATTTGTATGCAAACATAAAACTTAAAAATATCTAGACTAAAAAATAAAACAGTTTCCTAGTTGCAGGACAGGGCTTTAGAACTTTCAAGCACACTGAGCATCAATATATAGGGGTGCATTAATTCCCAAACTTATTTGGTTATTAAAATTATTATTTTGTGTATTTTGGTAGAGAATGTCACAAGATTGGGTGGGGGACTTGATTAAAATACTAGGTTTAAAATTGTGCCTACCCATCTCTTAAAACATCATAGCTTTTTAACACAACTGGCTTATTATGACTCAGTTCAATAAGATTGTATTTGATTCATTCAAATAATCCCTTTAAGAAAGAGCTGCTTCCTGTGAACTAAATCTGATCTCATGATCAAAGCCACAGGTGATTAAGTGATCAGGTTGACAGTGAGGTTATTTTATTATTTGTTCCACAAGTAGATATATTCTAAAGTGAACAACTATTATTTTTGAAGACAACTGAATCAGAGTGAAATACCAAATAATGAATTTAAGCCAAGTCTTTCAACTAATATTACATTGTTTTTGCTCTTCATGCTGCAACATGAGAGCACATCAAATAACTACCCATACTGCTGTTCTTCCATAAACAGAAAGCATTTTACGGGTGATGAACTCCCATAAAGACCAGGATTTTCAAAAGCATTATTTCCTACTCACCCTAACTTCCCAGACATGCAAAAAGGATTTTCTTTACAAGTTTCTGATGTCAGATTAAAAAATACTAATGGAGCACGGCAAAAGCTCTTAATATCCAAAGATCTGATGTGATCAGAGATTTTCCATCTGGATGTCCTTTACTACAAAAAGAATAATTAAGGTCTGGTACTATGTCTGCTTTTCAAAGAAACAATTTCAACAAGGTAGAATTTATTTTTTCAAACATATTAGAATAGTTTTGCTTAAAATGCAACATATCCATTAAATACTGTCCAGCATTTCTGCCCCATCAGCCATCTAAATTGAAGGTGAGTGTCCGATAAAATATGACTTGTTCTGACATGAATTAATGTTTTGAAAAAATAATTCCTAGAACAAATGAAAGTTGTATATCATGAACCTTCAAAGAAAAATAAAATACATATTTTCTAGTGAAAAGTAGAGAGGTAGTATAAGCTCATAAATATTTTTGTGCTGTGTACTCCAGTAGACAATAAAAGGATGGAGCATGAGCTATTTTAAGCATAAATTCACCTTCATTGAGTTTTTGTCTTTCTCCTAATAAATTATTTATTCTCTTGCTTAATGAAATAAATAGCAATAATAGAAAATGCTAAGTAAAGGCCAATGACTTAAAAGCCTCTAAAAAGAACCCAGCAGATCCTTTATCAACTCTAGAAAATTATTTACAAACTAAATATTACAAGATATTTTTGCCGGATCTTCCTTTCAGCAAAGACAGAAAAAAAAATTTAATTTAGGGCACCCCTCTAAATCACAAGAGTACAAAGGGCAAAATGCTGAACATTGTTAACAGACTAACCCATACACTCTCCCCTCTACCACTAGAGAGCTCAAGCCCGAGCTGAAAGTTAAACCCTCCAGCCATTTGATTTTAACACTCACCACTCCCCGAGTCTAGCAGTGGTGTGGAAGAAAAGGAGCAGCACGTTCCCAGAAAGGTCATCATTTTCGAGCCTTTCACTTCCTGGCCCTATTTAGGTAAGTCTTCGATGAGCTCTATCATCCACGCACATGAGCACCTCACTTCCATCCAAGAGCAACTCAGATTCTTGAAAGCTATCTCCTAGGCCTTTTATTCTTATTTTCCTATCTTTCTTTGTTAGCAACAGTTAACAACTGATGTGACACTCAGAAACCACTGGTCCTTCTCCAATAGACTCTAGAAATCGTCCATTTATAATCTTTCAAATATATCATACATCACATGACACAGCTAGTTTTGGCCTCACTTAGTCATTTGCAGCCAAATACAAATGAATCTCAGACAAATTCTGCTTGTCATAGCTTCTATTCACTGTGGCCTTTGCCCTGATCCTGTCATTGTTAATAGTTCTGTATGACTCAAACACTGATTTGGATACTCAGGGTCCTTTGAATGAGTTTCTTCAGTAAGAAATGTTACTTTTGCCTGAAAACAAACAATCCAGAATATTTTATTAACATGCAGATGATTCAATTATTAAAATAAGAGCTTTTGGAATGGCCCTTTAATTAAGCTGGTGTCTAAAAGGTGAGAGTTTTTTGGTTTTTTTTTTAGATTTTATTTATTTATTTGAGAGAGAGAGAGAGTGCACAAGCAGGGGAGGAGCAGAGCAAGCTGACTCCATGCTGAGTGGGGAGTCCAACTCGGGGCTCCATCCCAGGACCCTGAGATCATGACCTGAGCTGATGTCAGACACTTAACCAACTGAGCCACCCAGGCACCCTGGTTTTTTGTTTTATTTATTTATTTTTTGACATGTAAAAACAGAAACAGCTGACAGAATATGATTTCTTTTTCTACCAAAATGTGCAAAATAATATGCAAATTTAAAAGAAAACAGATTTGGACAGATTTATAAGGAGGTAGAAGAAGTATATCAGCCTGACAGTTTTATGTACACTATAGTTTAAGAAAAAATGTATTTAATGAACATCTCACTTTGTTTGACATTTTCCTGGGTAGGCTAGAAAACAAGTTAGTCAACACTCATTGACTGCCTCCCCAACCCTCCAGGAACTTCATATCCAGGAGAGGAAGAACTAGCAGCGTCTATGTATACTTAATTCTCAAGTGAACTTTAAGGAGAAACAAGCTGGAGAAGATTGATCTTGAACATAAAGAGTAAGTCTCTGTACTTTCCTTTGCCATTTTTTTTCTTTGTTTCCCCAGCTCTACTGAGACATAATTGACACGTGACATTGTGTAAGCTTAAAGTGTATATGCTGATTTGATAAACACAATGATCACCACAATAAGGTTAGCTGACATATCCATCAGCTTGTATAATTACAATTTTTTGCACATGGTGAGAACATCTTAGCAACTTTTAAACATACAATATTGTTAACTATAGCCCCTATGCTGTACATTAGCTCCCTAGAGTTTATTCATCATATAATCTGAAGTTTGTACCCTTTGACCAACATCTCCTCATTTTCCTTACCCTTAGCTCATAGCAACCACCATTCTACTTTGTTTCTATGAATTTGGCTTTATTCTAGATTCCATATATGGGTGATATCATATAGTAATTATCTTCTCTGTCTGACTCATTTTACTTCACCTGCAAGGTCTATTCATGTCATAAATGGCAGAATTTTCTTCCTTTTTATGGATACATTATAGACATATCACCTTTTCTTTATTCATTCATCTATTGATGAACATTTAGGGTTTTTTCCATATTGTGGCTATTGTGAATAATGCTGCAACAAACATGGGGATTCAGATATATCTTCAAGATAATGATTTCAGGGACCTGGTGGCTCAGTCAGTTGGGTGTCTGACTCTTAATTTCAGTTCAGGTCATGATCTCAGGATTGAGCCCTGCATCAAGCTCCACGCTCAGCACATGTTCTGCTCGTCCCTCTCGCTCTACTCTTCACCCTGGGCTCACTCACTCACTCTGTTTCTCTCTCAAATAAATAAATGAATAAAATCTTAAAAAAAAAAAAAAAGATAATGATTTCATTTCCTTTGGATATATACCCAGAAGTGAGATTGCTGGATCATATAGTAGTTCTATTTTCAATTTGTTTTTGTTTTTATTTATTTGTTTAGGTAATCTCTACACCCAATGTGGGGCTTGAGTTCATAATACCAAGATCAAGAGTTGCATGCTCCTCTGACTGAGCCAGGTTGGTGCCCCTATTTTTAATTTTTTGGGAAACCTCCATATTGTTTTCCATAGTGGCTACACCAATTTACATTCCTACTAACAGAGAACATGGGTTTCCTTTTCTCCATATCCTTATCAATACCTGTTATTTCTCATATGTTTTATGAATAGTCCTTCTAACAGATGTGAGATGATGTCTCATCACAGTTTTGATTTGCATTCCCTGATGATTAGTTATGTGAGGCACCATTTCATATACCTGTTGGCTATTTGTATATCTTCTTTGAAGATTTTAGTTAGTTCGTTATTTGAGAGAGAGAGTGAGCGTGCAAGGGAGTGGGAGCAGAGGGAGGAACAGAGGGAGAGGGAGAAAATCTCAAGCCAACTCCACGCTGAGTACAAAGCCCAATGTGGGACTCCATCTCATGACCCTGCAATTGTGACCTGAGCTAAAGCCAAGTCGAATGCTCAACCAAAGAGCCACCCAGGTACCCCATCTTCTTTGGAAAAAACGTATATTCGAGTCCTCTGCCCATTTTTAATTGGATTATTTGTTTGCTTACTGTTCACTTGTATGAGTTGCTTACATATTTTGAATACTAACTCCTTATTTGACACATAGTTTGCAAATATTTTCTCCCAAATCATACATTGCAAAGAATATTTCCCCACTGAATATTTTTGGATTACTGGTCAAATATTAGTTGACTCTATATGCATGGTTTTATTTCTGAGCTCTCTATCCTATTTTATTCCATGTGGTCTATGTGTCTGTTTTTATGTCAGTATCAGGCTGTTTTTATTACTATAGCTTTGCAGTATAGTTTGAATTTGGGAAGTGTAATGCCTCCAGCTTTGTTCTTTCTCAAGATTGCTTTAGCTATTATTCAAAGGTCTCTTCATACAAATTTTAGGATAGTTTTTTCTATTGTGAAAAATACCATTGAACTTTCTTTTAAAGATTTTATTTATTTATTAATGAGAGACACAGAGAAGGAGAGAGGCAGAGACACAGACAGAGGGAGAAGCAGGCTTCATGCAGGGAGCCTGACGTGGGACTCAATCCCGGGTCTCCAGGATCTCGCCCTGGGCTGAAGGTGGCGCTAAACCACTGAGCCACCCGGGCTGCCCACCATTGGACTTCTGATAGAAGTCATATTAAATCTATAGAAAGCTTTGTATATTTTAACAATATTAATTCTTCCAATCCACAAACCCAATTTATTTTCATTTATTCTTGTCTTCTTTCATTTCTTTCATCAATGTCTTCTAGTTTTCAGTGTACAGTTCTTTTATCTCCTTGGTTAAATTTATTCCTAAGTATTTTATCACTTTGGATACTATTGTAAATGATACAATTTTTAAATTTCTCTTCCAAATATTTTGTTAACAAATAGAAATGCAATTGATTTTTGTATGTTGATTTTGTATTCTGCAACTTTATTAAATCCATATATTCTAACAATTTTGGGGTAGAATCTTTAGGATTTTCTATTTATAAGATCATGTCATCTGCAAACAGAGATGATTTTACTTACTCCTTTCTGATTTGGATGCCTTTATATCCTTTCTTGCCTAACTTTTTGGCTGTGACTTCCAGTACCATGTTGAATAGGCATGGTAAGAGTCAGCACCCTTGTCTTGTTCCTGATTTTAGAAGAAAAGCTTTCAGCCTTTGACCAGTGAGTATGATGTTAGCTGTGGGTTTGTCATCTATGGCCATTCATGGTAGGTCCCTTGCATGCTCAGTTTGAGAGCTTTTATCATGATAGGATATTGAATTTTGTCAAATGCTATTTCTATATCTATTGAGAGGATCATATGATTATTTTTTATTCTATTAATGTGATATATATGTTTATTGATTTATGTATGTTGAACTATCCTTGTATCCCAGAGATAAATCTCACATGATCATAGTATATGATCATTTTATTTTTTTTAAAGATTTTATCTATTTATTCATGAGAGACAGAGATTGAGAGAGAGGCAGAGACACAGGCAGAGGGAGAAGCAGGCTCCATGCAGGGAGCCCGACATGGGACTCGATCCCAGGTCTCCAGGATCAGGCCCTGGGCTGAAGGCAGCGCTAACCCGTTGAGCCACCTAGGCTGCCCTGATCATTTTAATGTCCTGTTGAATTTGGTTTGTTAATATTTTGTTGAGAATTTTTATATCTACACTCATCAGGGATATTGGCCTGAAGTTTTCTTTTCTTGTAGCGTCCTTATGTGGTGTTGGTATCAAGGTAATGCTGGCATCATAAAATGAATTTGGAAGTGTTCCCTCCTCTTCTATTTTTTTGGAAGCATTTGAGAAGTTATGTTAATTCTTTAAATGTTTAGTAGAACTTGCCATTGAAACCATCTGGTCCTGGGCTTTCCTTTGTTGAGAAGTTTTTGATGATTGCTTCAGTCTCCTAGGTCATTATTGGTCTGTTCAAATTTTGTTTCTTCCTAATTCAGTCTTGGTAGGTTGTATGTTTCTGGGAATTTATCCATGTCTTTTAGGTTATCCAATGCATTGGCATAATAGTTCCACAATAGCCTCTTTCAATACTTTGTATTCCTGTAACATTAGTTGTAATGCCTCCTCTTCCATTTCTAATCTTGTTTGAGTCCTCTCTCTCTCTCTCTCTCTCTCTCTCTTAGTAGGTCTAGCTAAAGGTTTGCTAATTTTGTTATCTGTTCAAAAACCAACTTTTAGGGCAGCCCGGGTGGCTCAGTGGTTTAGCGCTGCCTTCAGTCCAGGGCATGATCTTGGAGACCCAGGATTGAGTCCAACATCAGGCTCCCTGCATGGAGCCTGCTTCTCCCTCTGCCCTTGTCTCTGCCTCTCTCTCTCTCTCTCTCTTTCTCTCTCTCATGAATAAATAAATAAAATCTTAAAAAAAAAAAAAACTTTGTTTCATTGATTTTTTTCCCTACTGTCTTTTTAGTTTCTATTTCATTTATTTCTCCTTTGATCTTTTATTTCCTTTTTTCTGCTAATTTGGGGCTTAGTTTGTTCTTTTTTTCTAATTCCTCAAGGTATAAAGCTCAGCTATATTTTGAGATTTTTTTTCTCAATGTAGTCATTTATCACTATAAAACTCCCTCTTAGAACTGCTCTTGCTGCATCCCCTACATTTTCATTTGTCTCAACATATTTTCTTGATTTCCTTTTTGATTTCTGTTTTGATCCATTGGATGTTCAGGAATGTGTTTTTTAATTTCCATATATTTTTTTGGGTGTGTGAATTTTACAGTTTTCCTCCCGTTAATGATTTCTATTTTTATACTACCGTGGTTGGAAAAGATACTAGATACGATTTTGAGTGACTTGAATTTGTTAAGACTTGTTTTGCAGCCCACTGTACGATCCATACTGGAGAATGTTCTGTGTGCATTTGAGAAGAATGTGTATTCTAGTGCTATTATATGGAATATTCTGTATATGTCTATTAAGCTCATTTAGTCCATAGTGTTATTCAGGTCTGCTGTTTCCTTGTTATTCTTCTGTTTAGGTGGTCTATCCAATGTTTAAAGTGGAATCTTGAAGTCCTCTACTATTACTGTATTGCTTGCTATCTATTTCTCCCCTCAGTTCTATTAACTTTAAATATTTAGGCATTCCAATGTTGGGTACATATATATTTACAATTGTTGTATCTTCTTGATGAATTGACTCCTTTATCACTATAGAGTGATCATCTTTATCTCTTGTAATTTTGACTGAAAGTCCATTTTATCTGATATTAATATAGCCACTCTTGCTCTCTTGTTACAATTGCATGGAATATCTTTTTTCATCTATTCACTTTCTATCTTCATGTGTCCTTAAAGCTAAATGAGTCTCTTGTATGCAGCACATTGCTAATCTTATTCTTTTTATCCATTCAGCTACTTTGTGCCTTTTGATTGGAGAATTTAATCTATTTATATATAATTAGTAGTAGGTAAAAACTTACTATTGTCATTGGTTATTTTCTTTTAGTTCCTTTGTTCCTTTCTCCCTTTTTTTTTTACTGTCTTCCTTTATGATTTTTTGTAGTGATTGCCTTATTCCCATTTTCTTTGTCTTTTGTATAACTAGTAAAGGCCTTTTCCTTTGTGATTACCATGAGAGTTACATAAAACATCTTATAAATACAACAGTCTATTTTAAGCTGATAACTACTTACCTTCAACCTCATTAAAAAGCTACAGTTTCACTTCTCCTCCCCCTACATTTTATGCTACTCGTATTAAACTTTACATCTTTTTATGTTGTGTATCCATTAGCAAATTATTGTGCCTTTAGCTATTTATAATATATTTTTTAAAGATTTTATTTACTTATTCATGAGAGATACAGGGAGGGAGAGAGAGAGGCAGAGACATAGGCAGAGGGAGAAGCAGGCTCCATGTAGGGAACCCAATGTGGGACTTGATCCTGGGACTCTGGGATCACGCCCTGAGCCAAAGGCAGATGCTCAACAGCTGAACTACCCAGGCATCCCTATACATCCCTAATGTGATGTATACATTACATTACACTTTATACAGTGTAATGTGTACACTTATACATTACATTATTTCGGTATTCTAATTTTGACTATATGTTTACCTTTACTAGTGAATTTTATATTTTCATGTTGTTAGAATCCTTTCATTTCAACTTGAAGTGCTCCCTTTAGCATTTCTTGTAGGGCAGGTCTAGTGGTGATGAACCCCTTTAGTTTTTGTCTGTCTAGGAATGTTTTTATCTCTCTTTCATTTCTGAAGGACAGTTATGCCTTCAAGGCATAAAGGTACAATATTCTTGACTGATAGTTTTTCTTTCAGCACTTTAAATATATCATCCCACTCCCTCCTGACCTGTGAGGTTTCTGCAGAGAAATCCACCAATAGCCTTTTGTGATTTCCCTTGCATGTGATAAGTCATTTTCCACTTGCTGCCTTCAAAATTCTCTCCTTGCTTTGACTTTTAACATTTGATTACAATATGTCTTAGCATAATCTTTGGGTTGATCTTGCCTGAGGTCCTTTGAGCTTTCAGTAACTGAATGTCCATATCTCTTCCAAGATATGCAGAATTTTCAGCTATTATTTCTTTCTATATTATGTCTGCTCCTTTCCCTCTCTTCTCTTTCTGGGACTCTCATTATATGATGTTCATTTGATTGATGATGTCTTTAACTCATGTAGGCTTTCTTCACTCTTTCTTTTTGTTGTTGTTGTTCCTCTAACTGGCTAATATCAAAAGATCTATCTTTGAGGTCATTGATTTTTTCCTCTGTATGACCAAGTCTGTTGTCTCTCTTAAATTTTTCAGTTCTATCTTCTTAAGCTCCAGGATTTCTGTTTGGTTCTTTTTTATGGTGTCTATTTCTTTATTAAACTCATTTTGTTCATGCATTGTTTTCCTGATTTCATTTAGTTATCTATATTCTCTTGCCTTTCATTCAGTTTCTTTAAGATGATTTTTTTTTTAATTCTTTGTCAGGCAAATTGTAGATATCCATTTCTTTAGGGTTAATTACTAGAACTTTATTAGCTTCCTTTGGTGGTATCATATTTGCATGCTTATTTATTATCCATATAATCCCACAGAGATGTCTATGCATTTGAAAGAACCAACATCTTTTTCCAGTCATTACAGATTGATTTTACCAGGTAAAGACCTTCTGTTTGCTCCTTGAGTTGATGGGACTACCTTCAGAATCACAGTTGTGCTGGGTTGGAGCTGATTATGAGGCTGTAACTGGGTACGCAGTAAGATCCATGGTTGTCAGGCTTGTTACCCAGGGTCTTGGTGGGTGTGTGTTGCACCTGGTCCCTGTGTAGGTGGGACTGCCTCTAGTATCTTGTTCAGTAAGGTTATGCTAGAACAAGAATCTACTTCAAGGTTTACAGTTGGGTCCTCAGAGAGGGGACCTATTGCCATGTCTGTGGCAGGTGTGGCTCTTCCCAGGACCCTGAGAAGACAACTACCTGGTTACTGGATGAGTTCCTGGGTGGACAAGACTGGCTATGGATCATGGCTGAAACTCAATCCACAGGGCTGTTTCAGATTAGATAGCTAAGATTGAAGTCTGCCTCTTCCTGTGGAGGCAAAAATAGATACGTCTCCCACCAGGTCCCTGAGTAGGCTGGACTGGCCTGTGACTATAAGGTCTAGAGCCAAGTATAGTGCCTTTTCAGAATCTCCTAAGGGGCAAACATGGGAATCTTCCACCTGTCCCTGTGCCAGCTGTACTACTCAATGACTGTACCTAGGAGGGCAAAGAACCAAATTTAGGGCCCTTTCAGGATACTCTGAAAGTATACAAAGGTATCTGCTGCCTGGTCTCTGTGCCATCAGAACTACTGACACACTGAGTCTGTGAAGAGGCTCGGATACAGGGTCCTTTCAGGATCTCCCAGGGCATAGATAGGAGGAGTGTCTCCTGCTGGGACCCCAGCCCCCAGACTGCTGGAAGACTGGCAGTCTATGGCTGTGAAGAAGGTGGAGTCACCTATAGGGTCTCTGCAGATACAGATAAGAGTTTCTCTTTTCTGGTCCCTGTGCCAATAAGACTTTTCACAGACTGTGGCAAGGGGTTAATGCCTAGTATAAGGCCTTTTTAGGATCTCTAGGGACAAGATAGGAGTATCTCCTTCTGGGTCAAGTCTCTGTCCTTTAAAACATGTTTATCAGTCTATACTACAAAAAAGAAAGGTATTTGGCTATCACTTCACAGGGTTCTTATAACCTTTTACAATTACATTTATATATTAAACCACACACACACACACACACACACACACACACCTTAAATATAACAATGTTTATATTATAACAGGATCTCAGTGTTCAGGCAAACCCAAGTAAAGCAATGTAGTTTTACTACAGAATTTGAAATATTTATCTTTATGAAGGCAAACCATTTTAAAATAATATCTTGGGTTCAGACTATGAAGCAGTCACTTGAATTAAATAACACTGGTTTTTATTATTCAAAAAGTAGTCAAAAGCCTTACAATAACAAAGGCAACTTTTTTTTAAAGATTTTATTTATTTATTCATGTGAGACACAGAGAGAAAGAGAGAATGAGGCAGAGACACAGGCAGAGGGAGAAGCAGGCTCCATGCAGGGAGCTTGACGTGTGACATCATCCGGGACTCCAGGATCGCGCTCTGGGCTGTAGGCCGGGCTAAACCACTGAGCCACCCGGGCTGCCCCAAAGGCAATTTTTAAATAGCTATTGAGTATTTTCTCAGTTAAGGGACTGAGATGGGCACATACACACACACACACACACACACACATTACCTAAAAACTTTCAGAAATGCATGGACATTACATAAAATAACACATACAATGACATCATCCAATGGCTAACAGAAGGTCTTCTATACCCTTATATTGCATTATATCTCCAAAAGAATTCATCATCATACAGATTTAACCTCTTCTTTTTGTCTTTTACTTTTTCCAGTATCACTGGTTATTTCTGTGTCTATGAAATATTTAAGGATAAAAATATCAAAAATCTTATTCTTAGGTTATAATTGAATCAATCACCTCTATTTAAAACTATCCTTGATCTTAGTCAAAAGGCCAAGAAGCAATCTTCTATTTAAAACCAAACTGGGGGGAGGAGGAGTTTAAAAACTTCTGCTTCAAACTAAACATGTGTCCAAATTTATCTGAACAAAGGCAATCTAACTCAGTAAATGGATTAATCTGGTAAGTTATTCAAGGTCATCTTCTCCCTAGGGCAAGACTAAATTAAAGATCTGAACTGCCCAGAAATTCTACCATGGTCATTTTCTTTCTAACGTGGCTGTAAAGTAAAAGGGCTTCAAATATTTCCTCAATGCATTATGTCATCTTAATAAACACTGCTTTGAAGATAAGGACTAATATGTACTAATATATTCATTCAGCTGCAAAATTTCACAAGGTGAGCTCTGACAGCCAGCAGAACAAAATGTTCTGCGTAGAAGACATGAAAATTCTACATGCATATCCAGATAGCAGCCAGAACATCATTTCCCAAAATGTGGTCCACATAATACTGGTCCTGTGACGCTCTTAAAAGAAAAGGTTTGGAGGCTGAATACATCTGAGAAACACTTCCTATACACTTCTATGGGAAATACATAGCACACATTTGCTTCTAAGAGTCTTCAGGAAAAAAAAATTCTTAATTTTGTTTAATTTGGTGTTTTCCAAATATTTTTCTGCATTAAAAAAACTAATACTCCTTTAGGGAACACTTTGGGGAGCACTGCTCTAGAAAACTCTAAGTATTATTTGTATAAAAAAGAGAATGGATTCCAGACTTCATGTAGTCAAAAGCAAGAAGTCTTTTCTACCCTGCCTTCTGGCCCTCTGACTTCAGTGGTCTCTGCACCTACATGCCCAGGCTCATCCAACAATCGATCAGTATTAAAAGGAGAAAAAACTGAAAGTCATGCTTAGCTTCCCATTTTATTCATCCTTTTAAAAAAAGATTTTATTCGTTTATTTGAGAGAGAGAGAGAGAGAGCATAAGCAGAAGGGCAGAGTGAGAAGCAGACTCCCCACTGAGCAGGGAGCCCCATGTGGAGCTGATCCCCTGACCCTGAGATCATGACTAGAGCCAAAGGCAGATGCTTAACTGACTGAGCCACCCAGATGCCCCTTATTCACCTTTTAATTTCAACTCTGAATCACTCATTTGGCTTTCAATAAGCTTATATCCCTTTCAATATGTTCCTAGTTTCACCCTGGAACCCTTCATCTGGCATTCTAGATTCTGGCTAGCTAAATTTATGATTAACTTCTGACACTGGCATCTCCTGGGCTCTGTGGCTGTGTTCCCCTTTGATCCTCTGCATAGGCTGTCAGTTTAGATCTCTACTTTGAGCTCATCCTTCTGCCTGTGACAAAATCATTAAAGGCAAACCCCAAACTGTAAGGAGGATGCACTCCATAGAAAAAGAGAAATCCAACACTGTTTCTTGCAGCCCAACTTCACCCATCAGTCAATGAAGAAACACCTGAAGAGCTCCTCTCATCAAGACATAGTGCCAAGAGCTGTGGTGAATGCAGCAGAAAGCACAATGAAAGTGCATTTCACTTTGAGTTACGTTGCAGGGATGAGTTGGAGCAGAAAGCAAAGGAGAAATCTATGGTTGAAAAACTGTGAGCTTCCCCCATCAGATGACTGTATATTACAAGATTTAAAAATGATTTGCCTTGAAAATATTTTCTTTGGGCCCTGTGACCCTCTCTTACTTGTTTAATGATATCCTTACAATGGTATCTTTGGGTGATCAGGGCAAGAAGCTGTTAAAAAAGAAAGACAGGCAATTTAAAACAGTATACCAAAAAACAAAACAAACAAACAAAAAAACCAGTATACCTACTCTTAAGGACCTCTAGATAGCCTCCTCAGTGGGAATCCAGGAGACACTATATGTAAAATGGCAAGTGTAGGACTGACTGCCCTATTTACAATGAAAACCTCCAAATTCAAGATTAGGACAAATAAAGGTCCATCATCTGCACCTACTCTCATTCTACCATCTTTTTTCTTTATTAAAAGGCATTCGTATTTGAAATGTTAAGAAATACAGGACTAGACCAAGGCAGGTTGCTAACACCATCATCCCTGGCACATATCACAGAAGATCTATCTACCTACCACGCACCTGGGCACATTGCCACGTATTAATTGATTTTAGGGAGATCTTTCCTGGTGACTTGAAGAGTGACTACTGGACGCTCCTTTGGAATATTGAGCAATGAGTTTTTAGCTTTATCTCCTAAGGACTCAACAGAAACACAAAGGGAAATGTATGGTAATTTTCCTTTGGTTATGACATCTGATAAAAGTGGAGTCCCTGCACATTATAACACATATTTATGCAGACATAGCCTTGCCCAAAGATGCCCTTCAAAGCTGATGGTATGAAAGGGGAGGATGGTAGTGTGTCAATGCTATGTATAAAGATTATGAGGTATGTCACATTATCAAAGAAATATGTCATGTCATTTAATATACTTCTATAAAGACGCAAAGAAGATTGTAAACTCCTTAAAAGCAGGAACCATGGGACACAATTTTGCATCCTACATATTGTCTCACTCAGGCCCTTCTGCATAGCAAACATGTGATAAACACATACTGAATATATGAGTCAGGGTGGGAGTGAGAGTGTGAGTGCATGAAGGACTGGGGAAATAAAGGCTTTATATGAATAGACTGGTAGGACAATTGTATGTTACATATTAAATATTAAATAAGTAATATGAGCATATATTATATGCATATGTATTATATATTTAATAAATATTAAATAAGTAGCTCTGAAATAGTTAAAGAGAAAAAATTGAGAGAGGATAAAAGTAATACTGAGAAATGTTTTATTTTGTTTTCTTTTTAGTAATGGGAACTTTGAACCTTATTTCACAAAAACCAAGACTCAATACTCAATAAAACCCTTCTCTTACCAGTGTGTGTGTGTGTTGGGGGTGGGGGGCATTTCCTGGTATTAGCAGGCAAATGGAGTAGCCAGTATTACAGAAAACATATTGGAGAAGAAAAATGATTTTATACTTCTGGTAAAGACAGAAAGTCACATGCTCTCATTAGCCTCTGCTCCCTCTTAATATCCTGCAAAAATATCACTAAAGGAATTTTTTTCAAAACAAAGAGAATAAAAGAAATAATAATGACAAAGAATTTCAGAGACCAGAAAACTGGGAAAGAAGTAACTGATCTAGCAGGTCAGAAAAAGCTTAATCTGGCAGCGGGAAACTGAGAGTCAACCCAGTTTATATGTGGAGCCCCAGAAATGCCTCAGAATTGATGATATCTCATTCCCCTGGCAGTGGGTATGATGGGCCTAAAAACAGGATAATTGCCTGAAAGCCAATTTAAGAAGCTGCTAGAATCCCAGATACCCTCTGTTAGAAATGTGCCTCTCTGGGCAGCCCGGGTGGGGAGCCCGGCGGTTTAGCGCCGCCTGGAGCCCAGGGTGTGGTCCTGGAGACTCAGGATCGAGTCCCGCATGGGGCTCCCTGCATGGAGCCTGCTTCTCCCTCTGCCTGTGTCTCTGCCCTTCTCTCTCTCCTCTGTGTTTCTCATGAATAAATAAATAAAATCTTTTAAAAAAAAAAAAAGAAAGAAAAAGAAATGTGCTCTCTCTGGAGAGAGCAAAATGGAGAGTGTCTAGACTGGAAGATACCAAACACAACTGAAGGCAAGGGCACCTTACCCTAAACTGAGGAATTAAGTCAACATATACCTATTGAGGGCAGCCGGGCTCAGCGGTTTAGCGCCTGCCTTCAGCCCAGGGCCTGATCCTGGAGTCCTGGGATCCAGTCCACGTCAGGCTCCCTGCGAGGAGTCTGCTTCTGCTTCTGCCTGTGTCTCTGCCTCTCTCTGTGTCTCTCATGAATAAATAAACAAAGTCTTAAAAAAATATATATATATATATATCTATTGAATGTTTAGAGCTCACATCTTCTACTCAGGTCCCACTCAGTATGACCTCAACCCTCTAGTCAAGAAGTTGAAATCTGATCAGATCTGAAGGAAAGACCTACAGATATTGTTGGGAGGGGATATTCTATCTGTAATATCACATATCTACCAGGATTATTGACATTTGGAGTCAGATAATTCTTTGTTCTAAGGAGCTGCCCTGTGAATTACAGGATGTTTAGCAACATCTGTGGCATCTATGCACTAGACACCCTAGATACCAATAGTACTCCCATCTTTTCAGAAATGTCTCTAGATATTGCCAAATGTCCCTGGGGATGGGGGGGTGGGGAGGGCAAAATCACTCCTGGTTGAGAACTACTGTCTTGCAATGAGGCTAACAGTTGAGAAGACTCTTCCACATACTCAGGGCTTCAAATCAGCTTCTTAGATATTGAATGAAATTAAGTGTGGGTGAATATAGATACACTTATAATTTATGAAATCAATTATCTAACCATTTAGTATGGTTTAGTTCTTCTCAACTAAAATTATTTTATTTTTTATAAGATCTAAACTCTAAACAAAATTGACACTCCTGGGTGGCTCTGTTGGTTAAGCATCTGACTCTTTTTATTATTATTATTATTTATGATAGACCTAGAGAGAGAGAGAAAGAGGCAGACACACACACAGGCAGAGGGAGAAGCAGGCTCCATGCAGGGAGGCCGTTGTGGAACTCAATTCCGGGACTCCAGGATTGCACCCTGGGCCGAAGGCAGGCGCCAAACCGCTGAGCTACCCCTAGCGTCTGACTCTTGATTTTGGTTCAAGTCATGATCTCAGGGTTGTAATCTGTACTTAGCATGGAGTTGGCTTGATATTCTCTCTCTCCCTCTCCCTCCCCCTCTGCTCCTCCCATTGCTTGTTCAAGTGCTCATGGATACACATTCTATCTCTCTGAAATAAAGAAAATCTTTTTAAAAAATAAACTTTAGGGCAGGCTGGGTGGCTCAATGGTTTAGCATCTGCCTTTAGCCCAGGGCCTGATCCTGGAGTCCCGGGATCGGGTCCGCGTCAGGTTCCCTGCATGGAGCCTGCTTCTGCCTCTGCCTGTGTCTCTGCCTCTCTCTCACTCTCTCTGTCTCTCATGAATAAATAAATAAAATCTTTAAAAAAAACAAATTTAAATATACTTAAAAAAATAAAATAAACTTGAAGCAAAACTTCCTAAAAAAACACCACCCAAAATTAGAAGTATCCTGAAAGAATTAAAAACATAAAACAAAAAACTATTAACATTGTCTACCTATGAGAAATGAATTGGATTTTACTTCATAAAATTCTAAATCATTTCCTCTTTCTCATTCAAGGAACACTTATCATCTTAATCATCATAATCACCGTTACCTTTTAAAAATCTCACTATATATGACCAAGAGAGGTAAATAAGTCAGGTGGATTCTCCTGAGGGTACCTCTGAAGTTCTGGTCTTCTTGTAAGAGGTGAACAACTAACATCAGTTTTACCATTAGAATTTTGTTTTCTGTGATCCCTGGAGTGCTCAGCAGTTTGGCACCTGCCTTTGGCCCAGGGCGCGATCCTGGAGTCCTGGGATTGAGTCCCATGTCGGGCTCCCAGCATGGATCCTGCTTCTCCCTCCTCTTGTGCCTCTGCCTCTCTCTCTCTCTCTCTCTCTCTCTCTATGTCTATCATCAATCAATCAATCAATATTTTTAAAAAAGAATTTTGTTTTTTTTTCATACTATTTATTAGTTTTCATGTCAGTTTCAAATCAGAGGAGGAAGAAACCTTTGTTATTATGCTGTGTCAATATGTGAAGTACATTTTGCAGAGAAGAAAAACCTTTTTATGAGAATCATACGATTTCACAGTAGAAAGGAACCTCAGGAGCCATCTGTCAACCTCCCACCCCAGGAAGAAATTACCCCTTCAAGATTCCTGCTTCATATTCAAGGATAAAGGGCTGCTATTTTTTTTTTTTTTTTAAGAAGATGGTTCAGTTGTGAAACAACTAGAAAGCTATCCAAATTTGCTTTTATAACTTTGACCTGTTGGTCTAGCCTTTAAAGAAGAAAAAAGTGTTTTTCTCTCTAATCCATCATTTTTGGCTCAAGAGTTCTAGATTCTTACCTCATCCATGTAGCTTTGCACTCCAAAATATTCCTTAATTTCAGCACTATCAAGAAATGAGGAAACAGAACAAGCTTCCTAGGCCACCTGAGAGAACATCCATGACACCAAAATCCTTTCTACTTGCCTAACTCCTTTCAAACCCCCAGAGTCATCTAGGTAGTTAGCATTTTCAAAAGGGAAGGGAATCTTTGTAAAAAAAAAAAAAAAACCTGGTTATATGAACTAGTCTTGATTGATTATATGAACCAATCATCCCACACATGCAGCTTCTCATCAGGATCATCCTCTCCATGGACACCAGCCTACACCCTTTGTCAGTATCCACCAAGCAATGATCCTTATTCCTACTCCAAGGCCATGAGAGTAAAAGCACAAAGATCATATTCCTCCTCTACATTTACCTGCTTCAGATACTTTTAAACCACACCAGGATATAATTAATAGCCCTAATTATGAAAAAGAGTAATATTCAATTTACTTGTAGTCTTAGGAAAAACTGCAGCAGATGCCCTAGTTCTCATTCTTATTTTTAGACACGCTCCTCGTCCATTCAAATGAAAATCAAATGAGCTCCCAACAGTTAAAACCATCACCAAAATCTGTTACTCTGAACACTGAAAACTTTTTAGTATAAATATTGTTGCTAATCTGAGATCTTTTCCTTTGTTGCAATCATTTTTAAGTTTTTATCCCAATTCAATCATTTAAAAGTTAATTTGCAACTGATACAATGCCTACTTTTACAAGATAATGCAACATTTGAAGACTCACTAAAATTTTTATTGTACCCTTCAAAAGACTTTTGTTCTTTCCCCTTCCTTCCCTGTTCATTTCCACTTGAATAATCCTGGCTCCCAGCCAGCCAGTCTTGGAGAAGATCCTGCTCCCCCTCCCACTCCCCATCCCTAACTGGGGTGCAACAAACACTAATTTTTTATTCATGCTGTGGCAGTTCCTTTTTGTCTTCGTTTTTCTGCCTCCTCTGGGTTACAGTTTGGGGAAGTTACAAGGCCAATGATTTGTGAGAGTAATAGAGGACCCTGACACCATTTAGAAGGAGTACAGCAAATATCAGGCAGCAAATATCACCTGCAGTTCAGTGAGGAACAAACCCTTCACGTGACCATTGGTGTTTCTGGTGCTCTGGCAATTAACATGTGTTAAAATCAAATATTTCACCCAGATTCATCCTATCTACCACTATGGAAGCCTCATTTCCTCCAGGTTGGTAGCTTCCAGTCCATAATCCTAAGGGATTTTTGTTTGGTTTTATGTATTTGTGGATGTTGGCAACAAGAGTGAGTTCTGTAACATTGCTCTGAGGTTACATGGTACCACTTCTTAGAGTCCTTTAAGTCTCAAATTATAGGTTTCCTGAAAGATACTCGGAAGTGAAATGAGAGTGTGAGAGAGATCCTAAAGTAGAAAAACCAACAGACTCTCAAACCACCTCACCAACATACATTGACCAGTCAGTTTTTGTTGCTCTGCAAAAGTGCGTACACTCACTACAGGGCACCCTCCCCTGTGCTTCTTCAGACCTGGCCGCATGAGCTCTGCTGCTGCCCTCACCCTCCATGCTCTGGGAAGGCTGAGGCTCTTCTCTGTGTCTGTGTGGGGAACTCCTTAGACATAGCTGAGCTGGTGAACTGATGCTGCCCAGACCCAAAAACAGTGGGGACTGAACCATTTTTCTAATTCTCTGAACATAAACTTGGCAGGAGGTTCTTTGAGTTACCAAGCAACTGAACATCTGACATGAAGCCTTTAACAACCTTTTCCATAGATTACTAAAAGTTCCCAGAACAAATTCATGTCTGGTCCAGTGAAGAAATAAGAAGCAAACAGAAGTTGCCAAGAAGGGGGTGGGGAGAAGGCCAAGAGAGCCAGCATATCCTCAAGACATGTAGAAGCAGGAAGAAGAGGAAAGCAGATAAATGAGAGCACTTGGGTACAAAAAAGGAGGATGTGCATATAGGGTACAAAATTATCACTCAAATGGCATTTCCTGAAAGTTCTAGGAAGCAGTCTTGCAGCAAGAGAAGCGCTTCTAAAGTTCTCATTTGTTATATAGAATTATGAGCCCTTCCTCCATTTTGTTGTAATCATTCCACTCAGCCACTCATGTCAAGTACATAGCTGTCACAAAATCTTTAAGAGGAAGTTAATGTTCCTGACGACTTCATGCAGACATACAAAGAGTAGAAAAACAATGGGAGAGAAACAGCAAAAATGTAAGAGTTCTCCACCTCTGGCTTAGAAAACTCTCAATCCATAACTTAATGTCCTGGGCAAGATGTCTTGCTGCTGTCCCTCTGGACGCCTCCCTACCCTACTCCTGGTGTAGGCAATAAGGGGGAATCATTTGTGAATAATTTGAAAATAATAATGAACCAAGCAAATGTCAATCTGCTTTATATTAACGCCATGGCTAACTTCTAAAATGAAGAATTCCTGCAGTTTTAATAATATGTGGGTTGGCCTCAAATTCTCATTCTCTCTCTCTCTTTTACTTTTAATTAACATTATGTTCTACATGGGAGTTCATTAAAAAAAAAAAAAAAAAAAGCTTCCAGTTACACTGTCAGCCCTGACATGCAGGAACCTAACTACAGGCATTCCTTTCCAGACTAAGTTCTAAGGGTCCAGAATCATTGGAGCTTGCTGCAGAAGCATTTCTTGCCTCCATATCTATTGTTTAAATAGCATATTAGAAAAAAAAATAGCATATTAGAAACAGTGATTATCAAGAGGAAGAACCAAAACTTGAGTTATATCAATTTCATCCTTTTGTGTGGCCACCTGCAATTCTTAATTCATGCTTCAAATTTAGAACACTAAAACAAAGTGCAAATAGTAAAACACAGTACAACTGTATTGTTTGTTTGACAAATGCAAATTTAAGATCACACATAAAATATTTTACAGAACTTGAAAACTTTATAACACTAACACTATACATTATTCTTTTACCTGTTAATTATATTTATTGTAAAGCTTAGGAATGAATCAAGAAAACAATAATTATGACTGATTATTTACATGACTATTATTAAAAATACAGGCAGGGGGAGGAGAATTAAAAATTATCTGTTCCAGGTGTCTGAAATGTTAGGTATGCCATTATTTCTAAGGAGCACATAATCTTCCCTGATCTCTGGCTTCCATTCGGGTTCATAAAGGACCAGTAGTGCAAATGAGGAAAGAAGAATGAGATTGGGGCAATCATTTCTTCCTTTCATTGCAGGCTTGCCCCAGTCTGGCCATATCCTTTGGTTTTTCTTCCCAGATTAATTGAGATATGACTGACAAATATTGTATATATGATGTTTTGATATACCTTGTGAAATGATTCCCTCAATCAGGCTAATTAATCTATAGATCACCACATATGTTTACCTTTTCTGTATGTCTGTGCTAAGAACACCTAAGATCTATTCTCTTAGCAACTTTCAAGTATATAATACAGTATTATTAACTATAGTCACCATGTATATTAATGAAACATTTTACCCTTTGACCAATATTTCCCCATTTCCCCTACATCCTTGCCTCTGGCAACCACTATTCTACTCTCTGTTTTGATGAGTTAAGTTTTTTTAGATACCATATATAAGTGAGGTTACATATTTGTCTTTGTCTGGTTTATTTTAATTAGCATCATATTCTCTGGGATCATCTAAGTTTTTGCAAATAACTGGATTTCCTTCTTTTTATGATTGAGTAATATTCCATTGTGTATTGTTCTGCTATATCAGATTTTCTTTATCCATTCATCTGTAGACAACATCTAAGTAGCTTCTATATCTTGGCTATTGTGAATAATGCTGCCATGAACATGGGGTGCGTGTATCTCTACAAGACAGTGGTGTTGTTTCCCTTGGATACATACCCAGGAGTGGGATTTCTGGATCATACAGTAATTCTATTTTTTTTGTTTTCTTGAAGAACCTCCATACTGTTCTCCATAATGGCTATACCGTTTTTACATTCCCACCATCTTCCAACTATGGCCAGACTTCAAAACTCATATCAGATGTCCACACAGCTGGTTGTCAATATTCTCTCCCTGTCTCTGTCCCTATTTCTCTCCCCCTCCCCCTCTGTTTCTGGATTACAATCATTGCCTACTCCTTTTCCCAGTTCTGACCTGGGGAAGACAAGCTCTGCCCTCACCCCTTAGTAGCCTAAGGATACTATGCTATCCCTTGTTGTTTTTCTATATCCTGCCCACACCTTTATAAATTTAGGTTTTTTAAAAAGATTTATTTATTTATTTGTTTGTTTATTTATTATAGACAGAGGGAGAGAGAGAGAGAGAGAGAGAGAGAGAGAGAGGCAAAGACACAGGCAGAGGGAGAAGCAGGCTCCATGCAGGGAGCCCAACGTGGAACTTGATCCCGGGACTCCAGGATCACGCCCTGGGCCAAAGGCAGGCGCCAAACCGCTGAGCCACCCAGGGATCCCCATATAAATTTAGTTTTAAACTCTGAAGTTACCCAGTTTGTATGTATCAAATTTCCTGCTAAGACCCTAACGAATATGTATTCTTACTTCTCATAACCCTAATGTCCATCATTATCTAGACCTCAAATGGAAAGTTTTCTCCTCCTTATATATGCATATTCTAATTCCATGGGCTCTTAGGATCCTAAGAATGGAGTAGTTGGTATTAGCTGTTTAATTACAGTTTCAGGGTTCAGGGAATAGTGGAGGAAATGTCACAGAAGGTACACTAAGCTGAGGAATTTCTGCAGCACAGCCTCTGTATATCACTTCTCTTCTCAAATGTTTACTAGTCACCTCATAAAAATAACATTGGACAAACTGTCTCATTTAGTACAACCCCTACCTCCACAAAAATCACTTCATTATTTTCTGCTTCTCTCAAAAATGCTAACTAAGAACTCACCAGTCATATCATCTCTGCAAATAAATGTATACATATTCTGGGATTAATCAAAACCTTTTATCATTTTAAGAGGGTTAATCTTAAAACTAATAGAAAGAATGCCAGGCAGGACTGACTTCAATCTGTCTGCATCCTTTGCCCTTCATTTTATCTATTTCTAAGTTAACAGCAATTAAAATTATGAAGACTCTACTAAAAGTTTTTCTTGGAATGGAGAATATTTTTGTTACTATTTTGTTAATATCTTATGTGGATATAAGGCATATTTATGAAACTCAAAGGATCTTGACTCTCTCCCCCTTATAATGTTTAAAATGACTTAAATACTTTCATGGTATGAGAACTGGACCTCAGAGTGCCAGGCAAACTCCAGCAAGAAAACATAGAATTATACCTAGTACAGAGTAAAACTACATAATTTCTGCAAAGCAATCCATCAACCAGTTCTTTTTTTTTTTTTTTTTTTAAAGATTTTATTTATTTATTCATGATAGTCACACAGAGAGAGACAGAGAGGCAGAGACACAGGCAGAGGGAGAAGCATGCCCAGGATCGCGCCCCGGGCCAAAGGCAGGCGCCAAACCGCTGCGCCACCCAGGGATCCCCCATCAACCAGTTCTGATCTTAATGTGATTACCCAGAGAGAATTTGGTGATGGAAAGAGCCACCAAAGACACAATTACTATGGCTAATCTGTACTGATGACAATGAGGTAAAGTTGAACAACAATAGCAATGATAATAGCTAAGACATCATGCTTACTATGTGTGTAAGGCATGATTTTAAATACTTTACAGGCATTGACTCATTCACTCCTCAGGGCCACCCCAAGAATTAGATCACTATTACTATTCCCGTTTTGCAGATAAAGAAACTGAGATTCAGAGAATTTCAATAATTTGTCCGCGGTCACACAACTACTAAGTAACAGAACTGGGATTCAAGTGCAAGCCACCTTGCTTAGAGCCCTTACGTCTAACTACTAAGATAAACAGTTTCTACTAGAACTTAAGAACACAGTCCTTTTAATGTTGTGCAATTAAAAAAAAAATACAATAGGCTTATCACAGCACATGATTTCCATTTAATCTCTGCTTCTCTTTGAGGAACAACTAAAAATGGAAACCAAGACATTACAAGAGAACCCGTACTGCATTTGTGAGGTCATGGACATGGCATTAGGACCTAGGACCAGGAAGGTAAGAAAATGAATAAATGAGTTCAGTAATTCTCATCATTTAGGAGGGAGCCAAAATGTCAATATCTTTGTGAATCTCAACAGCTTTGGTCTCTCCTCAGTAAATATTTATGCATTTAATTTCAGGGAGTCTGCAGAAGCCCTGATGCCCATCCATGAACCCTACGTGAGAAAACTCTCTTCTTGGATGATTTCTGAGTCTACGGTGCTTATACCTCATAAGAAAAAACCTCAACCAATGAACTAATACTTACTGAGTGTCTACTACATGTAAAACATGGTGCTGAATCTTATATGGAGAGTATAAGAAAAGATATTGCACAGTCCCTGCCTTCAAAGAGTTGCACAGGTTGCAAAACAAGACAGGATAAGAGTAGAGTGATTAACCTCTCCAAGTGCTCAGAAAAAAGAAATATTACTTCCAGCTTGGGTTGTTAGGTCAGGTTTCAAAAGAACACTTGCAGTATAATCTAGCTGATAGACCTAATTACAGTTAGGAAATAGAAAAGACATTTGATATCAGGATATGAGAATTCTTCATTTTAACACTTGCCTAGATCTGTGGGATTAAAAATGTAATTTAATGAAAAACAGTATATATTAGCTGTAATTCTTTTTTTTTTTTTAATTCTTATTTATTTATGATAGTCACAGAGAGAGAGAGAGAGGCAGAGACACAGGCAGAGGGAGAAGCAGGCTCCATGCACCCGGAGCCCGACGTGGGATTCGATCCAGGATCTCCAGGATCGCGCCCTGGGCCAAAGGCAGGCGCCAAACCACTGCACCACCCAGGGTTCCCTATTAGCTGTAATTCTTAAGAACTTTATTTTCCTACCAGATAGTGTGTTGTTTTTCATACCATATCAGTACCAATTTCCTCACCTCAGTCCACCTATCTGCTGGGAAGGAAGCACACAAGTGGAAGCCTCCAGCCTTCCATCTCAGAAGCTAACTAGGATGTGCATCACACTGTAACCATGATAAGGATACCTGTCAATAGAAATTAGCTTGAGACTTTCAACTCATGTCCCTGTGGCCAGAAGAGCCAACAGATAAAAATTTATTTGATTCCAAGGTGGCTTTGTATCTCATTAGCAATCCAATGAGCCCCTACTCTTTTCATTCAACTGTCGAGGGTCCTTGATGTTCTGAATAAAGAAGCTGTCCAAACTAGGATTAAAGAGAGGGGGAAAAAAAATCACTGTTCCTTTTTTCAGACTCCATGTGGAGGTGCTGAGCTGGCTCAACTCTCTAGAGAGCTCCCTTATTGTTTTCTTTGCAATACTAGTCACGATTCAGGATTCAGGCACTTGCATCATGTGGCCTTGATTCTTGCTGCAATTCTTTCCAGCAAAAATTCAACAGAAGGACAGGGTATATTTGAAATGTGGTAGAATCAATGTTGACTTGGTTGGAAAATTCTAGAAACTGGAATTAAAGTCTCAAAGAAGACAGATTAAATTCCTAATTAGCTAAGGTTGCCAGAAAATAAAAATGTATAGAAATAGAACACAAGCAAGTAGACATCCAATAAAAGTGTCATCATGCATTCAACCAGAAATGGATCCTGCAGTCCCACATGTGCAAATGAGAGCAAGTTTGGAGCAGTTGCCTCCTTTCAAGGGATTCAAAATTCTTGACAGTATTATAGCACATCCCCAGAGGATTGGGTGAGGGCGGGAGTAAAGTGAGAAAGTTTCACAGAAAATTAATAGTTCAAGAAAGGAAATGAAAGCATAATTTAAAATGAACTCAAATACCCTAGCACACTATAGCTGGGTATGGCAGAGAATAAGACAACATACCCATATGACAGCTGTATCACTTGGAATATTTGGAACTGTCAATAATGAGGAAACTCTGACTCAAGCTGTATTTAACAGTTTTGTTTTTTTTTTTTAATTTTTGCATTTACACAATATCTCATATAATGAAATAACAGAGGTAGGGCAGTACCTACCCAAGGAAGAGTGATCAGGATTCCAGCTCTGCTGCCCTGGGAATCTCTTGGTGCTCATTAGCCTAGATGGCTTCATTTTAGGATGAAGGCAAGATGTCTGTGGCAGTTCTAGGCATCATATCCTGACATAATATCCAGAGGAAAGGCAGGACCAGCTTTTTCTGTCTTTCCTCAGGATTGATATAATCTTTCCTGAAAGCTCTCAGCTGACTTCCCCTCACATCTCAGAATTAGATCACAGGCCCATTCCTAAACCAATTATCAGAGGGAAGAATAGGATTACCATGACTTGTTGTCAACATGTGGTCCCTGGACCATCAGCAGTACCTGGGAACAATGCTAAATATTAGGATCAGCTCCAGACTTACTGAATCAAAATCTCCAGAGTTAGGGCACAGTATCTGTGTTTCAGGAAAAATTCCAAGTGATTAAGATACACTTAAGTTTGTGAACCACTGGTTTAGAGTAGAAAGGGTGTTAGATTATCAACCATAATGACCAGGACACCAGAAAACGAGGCAGACCGTAACCATTAAGATGACTGAAAAGCTATATTCAACTAGCATTTTTGAATGCTTATTCCAGTCTAATTTTTTATTTTAACCTATACTATAACTTTCCACAACAATTCTTTCAGATATTTTTGTCTCCATTTTACAGATGAGGAAATGGAAGCTCAGACAATTTAACTTACCCAATGTTTTTTTAAAGATTTTATTTATTTGTTCATAAGAGACACACAGAGAGAGAGGCAGAGACATAGGCAGAGGTAGAAGCAGGCTCCATGCAGGAAACCCAATGTGGGACTCAATCCCAGGACTCCGGGATCACACCCTGAGCCCAAGGCAGATGCTCAACCGCTGAGCCACCCAGGGGTCCCCTAACTTACCCAATTTTATATAGCAAAGTCAAGATTTGAACTTAGGTCTCCTGATTCTAAATCTAGTTTTCATTCTATTATGCTGGAATTCAAAAGTAGAGGTTATCCCAGCCCATACCCAATTTTAGGGATACTCTAAATTCCTTGAAATTCATATTTAAATAAAGATTGACCAGAGAAATATCTTCAAGTTACAGTCTTTTTTTGGATCCTGGAATTGTAAGGAAATTCCAGGTGGTGAGGTCTCCTTGCTCCTTAGAGTCTAGAGTCAACAAGGCCTCAAGAGATGGTCTAGAAATACAAGAGACTTTTTTTTCTTTCTCAGGAATTAAAGGGAAATCCCAAAGGCCTCAAACATAGAGAAACCTGAAAAACAGGTTCTCAAGTTTCTGTTACTCTGGAAGTCATTGCCCCTCTCAGTAACAGTCTTCTGTGTAAATGACACATAAGGTGGCCAACAAGGTAGGACAATAGAACTGAGATCCTAGTGTTGAACCAGGACTCTAGGACTTTATTCTTGGAGAACAGGTAAACTAGAAAAAAGCTACCCACAGAGGAAAGAAACAAGGAAACTTCTCTATCTCAGGCTGAACTCTAAGGGTAAAAAAAGAAAAAAAAAAAACAAAAACAAAAACAAAAAAACAAAAAAAGAAAACCTCCCCTGGTAATTTGGAACCCCAGGCCTGCCCTCATGTGGGTTTGAAATACACATTTACATTACCTACAAGAGCAGGTAAATCTCAGAGAAATTAACATCAAAATTGGTTTCCAGATGTCACTGTCCCTGAGGTATTGGCTAAAGGAATAAACAGGACAGCTCTTTGTAAAGACACACATACAACTCAGGCCACAAGGGGTTCTCACAAATAACAAGAGCTCACAACCCTAAAGCATACTACCTGAATGAACATGTCACCATGGCCAACAGTCAATAGAAACAACAAATATGAACTTCACATAATAAAGTTATCAGAACAGGCTGGAAGACAAGTAGGTTTTAAATTATTTGTAAAAGTAAAAGAAGGAATAAAAGTATGAAAACGGAACAAGATACTATCAAAAAAGAACGAAGCAGTTTTGAAAAAGACACAATAGGAAATTTCTGACTTCTATCATTTTCTTTTCTTTTTTTTTTTTTTAAGATTTAATTTGTTTATTCATGAGACTACACAGAGAGGAGAGAGAGGCAGAGACACAGGCAGAGGGAGAAGCAGGCTCCATGACGGAAGCTTGATGTGGGACTTGATCCCTTGTCTCCAGGATCAAGCCCTGGGCTGAAGGCAGCGCTAAACCACTGAGCCACCCGGGCTGCCCAGCTCCTATCATTTTCAACAAGAAATGTATGACCTCACTGAGAAATCAGCATTGGGTGGAACAAAGAAGCTATGGAAGGTTATTGCTCCATAAAGCATTTGGTAATTTTGGTGTCTAAGCAGGGAGTTCCCAAAATGCTCAACTTCAAATGGTATTCAACGTTCATCTCTACCATGACACGGAGAAATATGTCCCTGTTCCCTGATGTAACATGGTGAAAATTAGAAAATAGTTAAATGACTGGTGATGGTATCTTTGAGAATAAAGAGAGATCGTTTGATGAAAAACTTCATAAAATCCTTGCTCTGTAGAAGCTCTATTATACTTTAACTTTTGGGGCTTAATATTTATATTTTATGGTATTTCCCAACAAGGGCCAACATTTCAGAAAATACCAGATTAAACTCAAACCTCTAATTATCTAAATGAGTCTTCTCTATCAAACTGAGTAAGGGACAGGAGGGGCTAGTAGGGAGAGATAGATAGAGGGCTATGTGATCAGGCTCACAGAAATCCCAAAAATGCTGAAGTATAAGGAAACCAGAGATAAGGGAACAAACCAAACCACCCTTCCCTAGGTGTGTGTGTTGAGGGGGGCGGTGTCTTTTTTTATGACAGTCACCTGTTACCAACAAAGAATAACCAGACCCTAAAAAGAAGTAAGCCATTAAATATATTATCACCAGTCCTTACTCAAACCAAGACATCACAAGAATGATAAGGCCACAAGCTCCCTGGTCAGTTCTAAATAAAGAACTATCAGTGGAGGTCCACATTAGCAACCCTGTTGGGACCCCTCTCACTCCTGAGACCTTTATCTGTATCCTTGCTTAATAAACTTCTATCAATTTACTCACTCTCCTTTGTCCATGAGATTCATTCTTCCACTCCATGAGACAAGAACCTCACTCTCTCACTTCAAAACTTATTATAGCCTTTTGCTCTGACTCCTTAAATGAGGAATATTTCCTTGAAATTTTATTTCTAATAACTTGTGGAAATAAAGGGAAGAATGCAATGTGCAAAGTACCATCAATTTGCACCAAGTAAAAACTCAATTCCAGGGTTGGAGAAATGCCACGGTGAGGGCTTGCAAGTGTAGTAATCAACACACATTTACTTCTTTACAGAGACTGCCCCACCCCTTCTGGCTAGACCCAGCAGAAGCTTGAAACCATGGGAGAGGCCGGAATACATCTGCGGATGGCTGAAAAGCACAGAGATTGCTCATCAGATTTGATGGTCCTGTCTTAATCCATTCCTGGCTACTCCTGCAGGTTCCTGTCCGCATTTCCAGCATGTGTGAGTCACTTGGCAAAACCTTAACACCAAAAGAAACGCACAGGGCTGTAAAAGGCAAGAAGCCCTTGCCTGATGGTGCCTCAGGGTGAACAAACACCTGGTTTAAACAAAGGCTTGGAGGAAAGAGCAACTCCCTGCAAGGGAGAAGGTCTCATGCCTGCTGACTGCCCATCTCCTTCCATCACATCTCAGAGGCAGAGCTCACTGCATTTGGGACCACCATGTGGAAGCACTCCCAGCCCGTGCATAAACATCAGTTCTTACTTACTTAAGAAACAGTTACCTCTCTAAATGCAAGCTCCACAAAGGGTAGAAAAGTTCGTCTCTTAGAAAGTGAGAGTTTGTTATCTGTCTGTAGCACACAGATCTCCTTTGTTATAAACCTGACGTCAATGTATCTACAGAGGGAATAAATACTTGAGGGCAAAAGCAACATTGCCAAATCAGTAGAGCAGTATCAGAGATTTGTTTTGTGGTTGGTGTGAAAAGTAGAAAGCGATAGGGGATTACAATCTGCCTGTTCACAAGCCTAAAGCTTCAAAGATTTCGGTGCTGCCGTTTTCCTATAGAACAAGTTGCTGGAGTTTCTTAGCAACTAGGGGGGCTCTTCCTTACATGATCACCATCCTGAGTTAGCTTTAGACTTCCTCACATATGTCCTACCTATACTTGCCTTAAAATATCCAACCAAAAGAGGTGGGCAGATAGCACTTTCCTTCTGATAAGTTAAACATCAGGTGCTATTGAGTGCCTACAGTGTGCTTAGATCTCTGCGGTAAGTCCTACAGGGAACAAAGATATTTATGTCATAGATGCCCTCTCCATGAAGTATACAGTTTGTTTAAGAAGACAATCATGGTTTGATTACTTGTCCCATTACATGGGTTTACCTGTCCAACCTGTTTGGAAGAACTCAGTGGCTCCCCCAGGAAGAGACAGAGCACCTTTCTTGGCAGCATGGCCTTGCCTACTGCCCTTTACTATCCTGGCAGAAAGAGCAAAAACTTGGAAGTCTGAAGTAGTGGTTCTCAAAATGCAGTCCCTGGACCAGCAGCATCAGCACCACTGGGGAACTTATTAAACCTACAAATTGTCAGGTTCCACCCAGAGCTTTGGAATGAGAAGCTTTGGGACTAGGTCTCAGCAATTTGGGTTTTAACAAGTTCTTCAGATTTTTTTTTTTAAGATTTTATTTATTCATTCATGAGAGACATAGAGAGAGAGAGAGAGAGAGAGAGAGAGGGGCAGAGACAGAAGCAGGCTCCATGCAGGGAGCCTGACATGGGACTCCATCCTGGTTCTCTAGGATCACACCCTGGGTTGAAGGTGGCACTAAACCACTGAGCCACCTGGGCTGCCCTCTTCAGATGATTCTAATGATGCTCAAGATTGAGAAGCACTGGTCTTAGGGAACTACTTTTTAAAGACTCTCTTACCTTCCAAACTGTCTTGCATTGTTTCCACTTTCCACCTATTCAAAAGTGGGTAAATTTTATTTTGTTGTTTAATGAGTTATGATACTTTCACTGTAATCACAACAGACATTTATCGTCTCATGTAACTGGAAGAGTAGCATAAGGACAGGTTCCATAGTTGACCTAATCCAGCAATCCTGGCTTGGTTTCCTCAGAATGCTATTAATTCTGCCATTTTAGGAGGGTTCAGCCTGTTAATGAAATGACAGAAGTACTTCAACCTCACAGCTACCTCCAGAGCTCACTTCTGGAGACTACCTCCTCACAGCTACCTCCAGAGCTCACTTCTGGAGACTCTCACAACAGAGTGAGGGAAAACTTTCCCAGAAGTCATTAGCACACCTTTCCTCTTTTATCATGGGTCCAGCTTTGTAGTACAAAGTCATTCCTGAACCAGTTACTGGCCAAAGGATAGGACTGACCAATCAAGCCTATTCCTGCATCTGGAGGTGGACTCAGCTTCCCCGCCAAGCACCCCTTGCTCAGACACCTGACTTTGTAGTGGGAGGGTAGAAGCCAAAAGGAAATCAGGCTTCAGCTAGGGAGGAGAAAGGAAAAATGATTGATAGGTAGACTACTCCAAGTCAACTCATTTCCAAGAACATGCTGTTGGGAAGGAAAAATCATCTGTTCTTGACATGCCAGTTAAAGCTAACCATCATGAGGCTGGCAAGCCAAGACCATAAACTCTACCCCTTAGCACTGGATGGCAATTAGTCTAGAGTGAAATTTATCAAATCTCATAGGCAAACTCAGGAGTGAAGTAAAAAAGGAAAATTATTTCCTTTTTGGTTCTTCTCCTGTCATTCTCCCTCTTCTTCCATCCCTAAAAATATAATAATTATCTATTGAACAGCAGAAGTCTTTTGGCATTTCCCCAGTGCCATGAATACCCATTATAGATAATGTTTTTTTTTTTCATTATAGATAATGATAGTTATCTATCATTTGGGAGATAGTTCACTCCCAAATAATGTATCCTAGAGCTATTTCCATAGCTTACCAGACATCACTTAGAGCAGCAACTCTAAGCCAGGTTAAGCAAAGGGGGTACAATGATAGATAACAGTGGGCTCTCATTTCTAGAATCCACAGTGAAATGGACAGACAAGTGAACAAATGAACACAATACAGGTGCAGGGGGCAATAACAGATGTATGCCCAACCTCTAAATGTACTAGAGACATCAAAGCAATGAACTCCATCTGAGATATGAAGGATGGAGGTGATACCCCAGGAAGGTTTTGAAAGTAAAATAGGGGGAAAAAATACAAGTTTCCAGACAATCTTTAGAAGTCAATACAGGTAACACAGCATAGACAACAGAGCATTTCCTCTGTATAACAAAGCAGCAGACCTCTTCCAGAACAGGATGCTCCACTTCAGTATGGGGGCTCAAGGGCTGTGTCTACCTGTTCTTGAGATATCTTGAAAGTAACTTGTTACTAATAATAAAGTACCAGACTATGCAAATAACTCACTACTTAATAAGTGAAAGCAGGTTCAAGGTTATTGCTATAATCCTATTACTATCATTTGCATTCTCATGTGTACTCAGGGGCAAAGGAGAAAGGAGACAGAGATATATTTAGCCTGTTGGGGATAGAACTTGTCCCTAAGTTTCCCATGATTGTCCACAGTGGGCATGAACAGGATCTGTTCTGAGTGCCTGGTGGGAAAAAGTGAGGAAAGCAGCTCTAGGTTGATGCTCTTACTATGTAACTTCTGAGGTCAACTCCTAACTTGTGGTGAGCAAGGCCCCTGGAAAGGAATCCAAGGTGACCATGACTCACACCAGGATCTACTCTATAATGAATGACGCTGTTTATCAGACACTCAATTCTTTACATGCAGATTTGTTTTGCCCCACAATTTTCCAGAGACCAGGGTCTTTTTTCTCCTTTTCCTTTAGTTTCTAAGAATGTCAACCTTTAATACAAAAATAAAATTGTGTCTCTAGGTCAAGAACTGCTTCTCAACTACATTCTAGAACCCAAATTTAAAACAAAACAAAACAAAACAAAAACTATGTTTCAATTGACCAGAAAAAGAACCAAAGTTCACCCATGCAAAAAAGACACATGCAACAAATAAACATGGTGCAGCCAAGTCTAGGGATATCTGTATGTGTGTGTCTGTGTATGTGTTTTTGCATTCAGATGTAGAGAAGAGAGAGGGAAAGAAAACTATTGTGTGATGTGAATATAAATTTCTCTAAGAGTAAGTGACCTTGATTGCTGTTTGCTCTGTTTGCCAATGACCCACATTTGCTGTGCTCCAAGATTTTTTATTTTATCCTTTTCAAGACTCTGACTCTGACGTTCCATCTAATCCTGTAGAAGTATAAGACCAAAGGTCATACATACTCTATTCCCCTGCCCATGGCCCCAGTTTTTGAACCTTTATATCCCTAATGGTATAACACCTACTTGCCAGACTCTGTCAGAATCCTAAATCTTTGGAATTTTAAAACATTTGCCTCAAGCAAACAGAGATTATATTCCTTGTGGGTGACACTCAACACATCATGAATGCTCAGTCAACTAACTGAAAGTCGAAAATGACCTTGGAAGAGCATCAGAAAAACTCCTCCTGAAATATTAAATGGTTTTCAATTTTATTTACTGCTCAAAGAGCATCCTAATGAATGTTATACTACCAGTCATCAATTTCATACTTGAAAAATCAAAATTCATGCACCTGTGGTAAGTATAATCATTTAACATAACTAGGTGAGAGTGTTTGTTTGATGGTCATTATCAATTTTAAATATGCAGTAATTGAAGCCTGGGGAATCTGGTTGAAAATAAATATTTTTCTACATGATTCTTTTCCCCTTTAAAAAATTGTTCTTTCCTTCTCACTTAATTTCCACACTCCATCCTATTATTTCCTCGTATGTCCAATTTTGCAAGTTACAGTTGAAAAAAAGAACTTAAAATACATGATAAATCTCAAGTGTTTGTGAATATATTTTTTTTAGAGAAAGAGCATTTTCTTCCTTTATCATTATCAGTCATACCCAGAAATAATAATAACCAAGAAGACTAGAAACAGTATTTGTCCTTAAATCTCTTCCTGCTACATTTCTTCTTTTCAGTTTTTTAAATTTAAATTTCAAAACAACTTTAACTTTTGGGTACCTGGGTGGCTCAGCAGTTGAGCATCTGCCTTTGGCTCAGGTTGTGATCCTGGGGTCCTGGAATCGAGTCCTGCATCAGGCTCCCTGCATGGAGCCTGCTTCTCCCTCTGCCTGTCTCTGCCTCTCTCTCTCTCTCTGTCTCTCATGAATAAATAAATATAATATTAAAAAAATTGCCTTTGTCTAATGTCTAGTCTAGAGTCCAGTTCAGAATCACACAAGGCATTTATTTGTTAGGTCTCTTTGAACTCCTCCAACCTGGAACAGATGGTTCTTAAGTCTTTCTTTGTCTTTTATGACTATGACAATTTGGAATATTATTGGCCTGTTATTTTGCAGAATGTCCCTCAATTTGGATTAGTTTGAAGTTTGCTATCAAATTCAGTTTATGCCTTTATGATAAGAATACCGCAAAAATGATATTGTACCTTTCTCAGTGTATCCTAGCAGGAGATACATGTTGTTAATTTATGTCTAATTACTGATGATGTTAACTTTGATTATTTGGCTAAGGGGTATCTAATAGCTTTCTTCACTGTAAAATTAGTTATTTTCCCGTTGAAATTAATAAGTATTTCATGGAGAGATACTTTTAGACTATGAAAATACTTCTGTCTAGTAGTTTTAGCAACCATTGATGTTTCTTGCTTATAGTGATTATTATTGTAATAGTTAACAAATGATTGGGGCTTTTCTATTTCTGTTATTTTTTCTATATTTATTAATCAGAATTCTACTATAAAAAGAGATTTCCCTTGGGGCACCTGGGTGGCTTAGTGGTTGAGCATCTGCCTTCAGCTCAGGGCATGATCCTGGGGTCCTAAGATCAAGTCCCACATCTGGCTCCATGCAGGGAGCCTGCTTCTCCCTCTGCCTGTGTCTCTACCTCTCTTTCTGTGTCTCTCATGAATAAATAAATAAAACCATTTTTTAAAAAAGAGAGATTTCCCTTCTCTCCATTTATTTATTAAGTTTAATACTATAGAATCATGGATATTTATTTTATTCTATGAATTATAATCCATTATTATCATTAATTACTTGTTGCTCAAATGGTTTCCTATTTGGCTAGTGGTAGCTCCTTCAAGTGTGCTCCTATATCCTCTCAGCATATCCCAATCATTTCTTGGCATGTCCTTACTTTCTGACATAATAAGATGCTCTAGACTCACCTTAAACCTTCTCTGCCTCAGCCTTGGAATTAGCCAGTCTTTTGAAGAGCTGAAGCTCCTTTTATTTGAGAAAGATATTTAGAAACCAAGGTCCAGGCTGGTAGTGCTCAAGGCCACTGGGTTTTTATTGTTTCTAGGCCCTCTCAGTGGACAGAACTAGAAAATATAGGTATACTAAGCCATGCCTACAAAATTGTAGCTATTTTTATATATCTTCATGTATACATTAAAAACCACATGTTCACAGGGCACCTGGGTTGTTCAGTTGGTTAAGTGTCCAGGTCTGATTTCCACTCAGGTCATGATCTCAGCCCCATGTTAGTCTCCATACTCAGTGAGGAGTCTGCCTGAGATATTTTCTGCCCTACTGCCCCCTCCTCCCTGTCTCTCTCTTTCTCAATAAATAAATAAATAAATAAATAAATAAATATTGAAAAAAACAAACGTATTCATATTGATACCTCCAACTCCAATTCATCACAGGGGTCACTCCCTATCTCTCTATATTTGCATTTCCTTTCTCTGACATTGAGACTTTGTTTTCATTATCTACAATGTATTTATTTGCTCTAAAATACACATGAAATCATTTCAAAATTGCTAATCCATATCCCTGTGAAAAAATAAGCTATTAGCCAGAGAACATTATTTGTGTGCAGTTCTTTAGAGTTTTGGCCTTACTATACATAGTCAAAAACTGTTTTCCAAAGTTACTTAGGTTAGTTCTTTCCTTTTCCATCCCATTTACTGTAGTTGTTATTCAAGTGTGATAGGTTCATTTGTTACCACTGTATTCTCTGATATTTCTCCACATCTCAGATGATTTTTTGAGTAAGTGAAGCATTAACATGGTTCTAAAAGTCAGAACTATACGAAAAAAATATTCAAGAAGATGCTTCCTCTTCATCTTTTTATTCAATTTCTATTCCACCCTCTCTCTCTCTCACACACACACAATACCACCCCCCCCCACACACACACACACATTTTTCCCTCCTGCCTTCTCCATATAACTAATCTCACTTGTTTCTGGTTTATCATTCTTGTATTTCTTTCTTCATAAATGAATCTTTTCTTACTTGCCGTATAATAATGTACCATACTATAGATAATCATTGACACTTAGTTTTTTTCATTTAATAATATACCAAGGAAATCATTCCATGTCAGTTCATAGAGATTATAATTTATAATCTTTTATAATCTATTATAATTTATAAGTCTTTTGTTTGGGAAATGAAATTTTCTCCAGAAGGATGGAGGAAAATGACATGACAGCTTGTTCAAATTCTGGAATAGTTCAACTAATATTTCCTAGAGAACAATGTTTCTAAAACCACCTATTTCACAGACAAGCATGCCTAAACTTGGCAGGATTCCTCCTTTATTGCACACAAAGCTCCCCCCTCATAGACAGGACAGCATCTACAGCATCTCAGCTAGAAAAATATTCCACATAGATTTTAAATTACCATTTCTGGTATCTCTCTTTTGGGCTATAATTAAACTACCTGGTAAATTAACGAATTATTAATGAATACTTCTTGAGCACCTTCTGAATGCCAGTAACTATGGACCTAAGACACTCTGTAGCTAGAAAGATTAGTACAGTAAAATAAAACTAAAGAAAAGACTATAAAGCAAGGCCACATGACAGAAAGGTAGTATAAGAAATGTCCTGGAAATTCAAAAGAACAGAGTACTATCCAATGAAATGATTAGAGACACCAGAAGATTTTTGTTTATTATTGTACCCATGGTTCTGATTTCTTCTTTCTTTCTTTCTTCTCTTCCTTTCTTTCTTCTTTCTTTTTTCTTTTCTTTTCTTTTTTTTTTACTAATGAAATATAGATACGAAATCAGGTAAGAAGAAAGCACTTGTTTGTGATGGAATATAACAGATTGATTCTAAAGTCCTAACTCTACTCCAACAAGCTTTACTCTTATCTTGTCAGCATATAATTTAATCATCTCTAGAAAACAGTGAAAAAGAGCCTAAAGAACCAACAAAATACAAAGAAAACAAAGACAAAAGAAACATTAACATTGCTAGAAAGCAAAAGGAAGGATATAAATGACAATTTAATTTCCACATAGTTGCATTTTCTGTGGTCTGACGGTTATTAACATAGATAACACAGTGTTAACAGAGGCATTTATTCTGAATTCCTCAGTCCATACCACAGTTTTATCTTTTAGAAAGTATCCTTCTTGGCTCTCAACCAGTGTTTCTCAACGTTTTTTAAGTATCAGTGCCCCTCAAGTGCTGTTTTAGACATATTTTTGTTATCACACCTCATAAAATTTTACCACCACAGATATACTCTACATGTAATAAATGTATATTTGTGCTTTATAAACTAGAAGAGTCAAAGAGTAAGATTTTTTTCTTACCCCAATTTTTACCCATTTCACCTGCCTCTACTGAGAATGTAGACTCCAAATATTCTCCATGATGCCATTTTCCTGTTTAAAAGCTTTGACTCTCCCTGGGGTGCCTGGGTGGCTCAGTTGGTTAAGCCTCTGACTATTGATTTCCGTTCAGGTCATGATCTCAGGCTCCTGAGATCAAGCCCTGCATCAGACTCCCTGCTCAACAGAGAATCTGCTTGAGATTCTCTCCCCTTCTCCCTCTCTTTCTGTCCCTCTACTCATACTTCTGTCTCTCTCTAAAATAAATTTTTAAAATCTTGAAAATAAATAAAGCTTTGCATCTTCAAAATGAAAAGACATGAGAATGAAATGCATGTCAAATTGCAGAATGACAAAGAAAAAGTAAAGGGAACACAAATAGCTAACCACTGAAAATAAGAAAATAAACTATAATTCAAGTATAAATCAAGAATAAACAAGAATAGCTGTTATGAATTAATAAGACTCCAAAGCAGTTGGAAATGACCACCGAGTAAAGTTAGCTGTCTTTGATAATTCTAAACATCATGCTCAACTGTTAAAGAAAACTATCTTTACTGATGATAAAACTGCAGTTGCACTTTCCAAGGACAAAAAAATACCAGATGTAGCTTTGAATCATATTTGGCTATGTTACTCACAGCCTTACTATCAAAGAAAAGTTAACAAACAAACCAAAACAGAAAAAAAATCCTTTTGTCAGATATTGTTAAGACTGGACCTACAGAAAGTAATCTGAGAATAAACAACTCACTTTTCAACAGGAGGCATGTTGGTCTTTTTTTCTATGAAATGGTAAAAGTAGGACATTTCTCTTTGGCATTAGCCACCCTGAGTACAGGAAAAGTTAGGGGGAATTCAAATTTATTGGGTTATTCCCCAATAAAGTTGGGGAATAACATTGAGCTTTTCCCTCTCTACAGCCCCAATCTCCCTAGAAACAAATGTTGAGGAAGAGCTAGCATGATGGGAGTTTGTGAAATTAAAATAAGAACAGAATTAGAACCAAGGAAAGCAATGGTCATTGAATGCCAAGCAATTTCCTTAAGCTCATTTATTTCTCAAAACTACCCTATGAAATTTTATTTCACCTCATTTTCAGAGATGAGGAAAATATGGCTTATTAGAAAGGTAACCTAACTTCCCCCAGCATCATACACAACTACATTATGGAATATGGAATTAGATCTAGGTATAACTCCTTATTCCAGAACATCACTTTTTTTTTTTTTTAAGATTTTATTTATTTATTCATGAGAGAGACACAGAGAGAGAGGCAGAAATACAGGCAGAGGGAGAAGCAGGCTCCATGCAGGGAGCCTGATGTGGGACTCGATCCCGGGACTCCAGGATCACACCCTGAGCAGAGGCAGACGCTTAACCGCTGAGCCACCTGGGCATCCCTAGAACATAATTTTCTGATGCCACGTCTTCCTATATTTTTCTCATTCCTTCTTCCTTAATATATTGGTACACAAAACCAATGTATCTTCATATTCCCCCAACCATGCCCTTTTTCCTTTCTCCGGTTAGTGTCCCATTGGACTGATTCTATGAAACACCTGAAGGATCAAGTCTTTCTTGCAATTCTTCTGTAGGAGTCTCTAAGGACACCTGCCTGCTGAGTGACCTGTTTATTGTCAAGTAAGAGCCAGTACAATAATGCTTTGCATCACATATTTGGCATTTTTTCCTTGCTTTATTTCCCCTTTACTCTCAATCCTCACTATCTGTGTTTGCACCTTCAAATAAAGCATCTGAATTCTTGTTTTGGGCTCTGCTTTCTACAGAAACTAAGCAAAGACTCATATAGTTAGCCTTATAATATTTAGGATTTTTACTCAGTGTTACCTTGAATTTTTTTTAAATAGACTTTATTCTGGAGCAGCTTAGGTTTAGAGTAAAATTGAGCTAAAGGTACAGAAATTTCCCATGTATTCTCTGCCCCCACATATACACAATCTCTCCCACCATCAAAATCTACAGCAGCGGGGTACATTTATTATCATCACTGAATCTACATTTTCACATAATTATCACTCAAAGTCCATAATTTACATTAGGGTTCACATTCTATGGGCTTTGACAGACGTATAATAACAGGTATTACACAGTATAGTTTCACGATGCTAAAAATCCTCTATGTTCCACCTATGCATCCTTCTCTTCCCACTAATCCTTGGCAACCACAGATCCTTTTACTGTTTCTAAAGTTTTGTCTTTTCCAGAATGTCATATAATCGGAATCATATAGTATATAGCCACCTCAAATTGACTTCTTTACTCAGTAATATGCTTTTAAGTTTCCTTATATCTTTTCATGGTTGATAGCTCCTTTCTTTCTAGCATGGAATAATATTCCCCTGATGGTTATAGCATGGTTTTTCTATTTACCTACTGAAAAACATCTTGGTTGCTTCTAAGTTTGGGCACTTATGAATAAAGCTGCTATATACATCCATGTGCAGGTTTTGTGTAGACATAAGTTTTCAATTTGTTTGAGTAAATACTAAGGAGTGTAATTGCTGGATCATATGGTAAAAGTATGTTTAGTTTTGTAACAAACTGCCAAACTGTCTGCCAAAGTGGCCGGATATTTTGCATTCATACCAGCAGTAAATGAGAGTTCCTGTTGCTCTACAACCTCATCAGCATTTAGTGTTGTCAGTATTCTGAAGTCTGGTCATTCTAATAGGTACATAGTAGTATCTCATTGTTGTTTCAGTTTACAATTCCTTAGTTACATATGATGTCTGGCATCTTTTCATATGTTTATTTGTCATCTGTATATCTTCTTTCATGATGTGTCTGTTCATTTTTTGGTCCATTTCTTAATCAGGTTATTTTCTTATTGTTGAGTTCTAATAGTTCTTTGTATACTTCAGATAATAGTCCATTATCAGATATGTCTTTTGGAAATATTTCTCCCAGTCTTATTCTCTTAAAAGTGTCTTTTGCAGAGCATACGTTTTTAATTTCAATAAAGTCCACCTTATCAATGCTTTCTTGCATCGTGTATGAAAGAAATTGTGTATGCCTTTGGTGTTATATCTAATAAATCATTACATACTCAAGGTCATCTAGGCTTTGTCCTATGTTATCTTCTAGAAGTTTTATAGTCTTGCATTTTACATTTAGGTCCACGATCCATTTTGAGGTAATGTTTTGAAGAGCATAAAGTCTGTGTCTAGATACATTTTTTCTTTTTCATGGGGATACCCAGTTCTTTCAGCACCATCTGTTGAAAAGAATGTCTTTGCTCCTTTGTATTGCCTTTGCTCCTTTGTCAAAGATCAGCTGAATATATTTGTATAGGTCTATTTCTGGATTCTCTATTCTGTTCCATTGATCTATCTGTCTATTCTTCCTCTTTTTTTTTTTTTTTTTATGATAGTCACACACAGAGAGGGAGAGAGAGAGAGGCAGAGACATAGGCAGAGGGAGAAGCAGGCTCCATGCACCGGGAGCCTGACGTGGGATTCGATCCCTGGTCTTCAGGATCGCGCCCTGGGCCAAAGGCAGGCGCCAAACTGCTGCGCCACCCAGGGATCCCTCTGCCTATTCTTCCACCAATACTTCAGTGTCAGTCCTATTTTGTTCTTCTTTAATATTGTTTTGGCTATTCTGGGTCTTTTGCCTCTCCATATAAACTTTAGATTCAGTTTATCAACATCTATAAAATAACTTTACTGGGATTTTGATTGTGACTACATTTAATCTACAGATAAAGTTGGGAAGAACTGACATGTTGACAATATCAGGTCTTCCTATCTATGAACATGGAATACCTCTCCATTTATGTAGATCTTTGGTTTCGTTCATCAGAATTTTGTACTTATTCTCATACAGATCTTGTACATATTTTGTTAGATTTATATGTAAGTGTTTTGTTTTGGCCATGCTTAATGTAAATAGTATTGTGTTCTTAATTTCAGATCAGTCATTGCTGGTATAGAGAAAATTAACTGACTTTTGTATTCTAACCCTATATTTTGTAACCTTGCTATAATCACTTATTAGCTCCAAGACTATTTTGGCTTTTCTACATAGAAGATAATCATATCATCCACAAATAAATACAGTTTTATTTCTTCCTTTCTATTCAGCCTACTTCTCATATCCCTTTCTTATATGATTGCATTAGCTAGGACTACCAGTAGAATGTTGAAAAAGTGTGGAGAAAGGTGAACATCCTTGCCTGTTCCTGATCTTAGTGAGAAAGTTTCTAGTTCATCACCATTAAGTATGATGTGGGTATAGGGATTTTTTTTTTTGTAGATATTCTTTATCAAATTAAGGAGGTTCCTTTCTGTTCCTAGTTTTCTGAGAATCTTTATCATGAATCAGTGTTGTATTTTGTCAAATACTTTTTCTGCACCTACTGATATGATCATGTGATATGTATTGTTAGGGTACCTGGCTGGCTCAGTCAGAAGAACATAAGACTCTTGATCTCTGGGTCATGAGTTTGAGCCTCACATTGGGCATGTAGAGATTACTTAAATAAATAAATAAAAAGTTTAAAGATATTGTTAGAAAAGACTATGCTTTTTAGATACCTAGTTTGTTGTTATACTGAAAATTGGACAATGTATGTCAGTCTGCTCTCCACTTAGATTTGTTTTAAATACTAGATAGACCTTAATGTTCTTATTTCACCTTTATCTCTATTTTTAAAATTTAAATGAGAAAGAAAAACAGCTGAGTAACACCCCAAAGATAGTAATTTTTATGTGTTTTGTCAATCTCCCAGAACTCTGGTTTTGATTCATCATTAAGGTTGTTACCCATGCTCTGGAATGTAATGCTGAACACTGCCACAATAACAAATTTTATTTCCAGGCCACTGTTCTGAATTAATAAATACGTCCAAGTAACAAATCAAGAAGTGTACTGAAAAACCACCTGCCAAGAATAGAATTGCCTCTTAGTTAACACACTTAGTACAAAGCATATTTCTAAATGAAATGTTTATGTACATTCATATATTTCATTTTCAGTCATACATTAATGTCACATCCAAGAATGAGGAGACATTTTAAGAAATGAGTTTTACTTCCTTTAATTCCTCAGATTCATTCCACACAATGAAATACAAGGCAATCATTTTATAGAGTGCTAAATATCTAAATTTTCTGATGTAGAATAATGTCTATAACATTATTCTGAATTAAATATGCAGATGACAAGAGAGTTGCACATTGGGCAATGAAGAATTAGCAGAATCCAGAATAACCTTCCCACCATAAACAATAAGAAAACTGGATAAAATATATGACAATTGTTTTCAAAAGGGCTGGGACTCGGTGAGGCCAGACAAGTGCTTAGGGTGCAAAATCTAAGAAGGCACTCCTTTTTATTTTTTATTTTATTTTATTTTAAAAGATTTTATTTATTTATTCATGAGAGACACAGAGAGTGAGAGGGAGAGGGAGAAGCAGGCTCCATGCAGGGAGACTGCACGGGATTCCATCCCGGGTCTCCAGGATCACACCCTGGGCCGAAGGAGGCGCCTAACCGCTGAGCCACCAGGGCTGCCTGGCATTCCTTTTTAAAGGCCAATCATGCACTTGCATGACACAGTGCTTTCTTAAATTTTGTGTCTTTGGTACTTCTCCTTTAAAAAAAAAAAGATTTTATTTATTTATTCATGAGAGACAGAGAGAGACAGAGACAGAGGCACAGGCAGAGGGAGAAGCAGGCTCCATGCAAGGGAGCCTGATGTCGAACTCGATCCCAGGACTCCAGGATCACATCCTGAGCTGAAGGCAGCCGCTCAACTGCTGAGTCACCCAGGTGTCCCTTTGGTACCTCTCCTAAACGTAGTCTCCACCCTGGTTTTTAGCCATTAGACTACAGACAGCAACATGACTATGATTCCTGGAAAAAAGGAAGCTAAGTGAAATCAACACTATAATAGGCCCAGATTTCTCCTAGAGGCATATTCCAGACCATATTGCAGAGAGAGGAAAACAAAAAAGAGCTGGTGGCCTCAATAAGTTGAGGAGACAGCAACTGAAATTTAGGGAGGGCATAGCACCTTAAGTTGACAGGAAAGAATACAGAAAAGAAGCTAGAAAGAGAAAGAGCTCCAGAAATATGAGTAGAAATCTCCTTGAGTTTTCAGCTGAATATAATCTGTGCATGCACAGTATGAAATCCTGCAAGGCCTGCCAACTTCCTAGGAAATGGCAATTAAAGAGAGTTGCAAGCTGAACAATTTCCAAAGCTCACATAGAATTGGGAATCATCCTAACTCCCAATAAGCAGAGTAAAGAAACTTCCTTCAATATACAGGGCATTCATAGAGACACTAGAAGAGTCATACCCTAAGTAATATGCCTAAACTACTGATAAAGAAACTGCACCTATAAAGTAACAATAGACTGCTCCAGTACCAGTACTATAGTTTGCAAACCACCTAACTTCCTCTTTAAAGAAATATGACAAAATCCAGCACACATAATTTAAAATTCACAATGGCTGGCATCCAATCAAAAATAGTAACAGAAAATTTTCTATCTATATAGAAATTATATACCTACAAATCCCAGACAGTCAATACCTCTAAGCAGAATAAACACAAAGAAAATCACACAAAGACAACCATAATCAAACTGGTAAAAAATAAAAACAAAATATTAAAGAATAATCTTAAAAGTAGTTAGAGGAAAGGAGCACCTGGGTCGCTCAGTTGGTTAAGCATCTGCATTTGGTTCAGGTCATGATCTCCATGCCCTGAGATCAAGCTTCACATCAAGCCCTACCCTCATCAGGCTCCCTGGTCAGTGGGAAGTCAGCTTCCCCCTATCCCTCTGCCCCTGCCCACTACTTATGCTCTCTCTCTTTCTCTCAGCTAAATGAATACAATCTTTAAAAAAAAAAAAAAATGTAGTCAGAGGAAAGATACTTTAGGTAATAAAGAACAAATAAAAAATGATCATAAGTGTCTTCTAAGAAATCATGCAAGGTAGAAGACAACTAAATGACATTTTTAGGGTACAAAAGAAAAACACTATAACCTAGAATTCTACAACCAGTAAAAAAATCTTTCAAAAGTAAATTCTTTTTTAGACAGACAAAAATTGAGAAAATTTATCACTAGCAATGTTGTGTTATAAGAAATCTTAAAGTTCTTAGACAAAATATAAATAACACAATAGAAATGTGTATCTACACAAAGAAGAGCATCAAAAATGGCAAATATGTGGATATACGTGCATACATAAGAAAGTTTCCCATTTAAAAATGTTTTTAAGGGGTACCTGGCTGGTTCAGTCAACTGAGGATGTGACTCTTGATCTTGGGGTTGTAAATTCTTTGCAACTCACATTGGTTGTAGAGATTACTTAAAAATAAACTCTTTTAAAAAACTGTTTTTAAGAGATAAATGACTGTTTAAAGCAAAATAATAACAATGTATTAGGGGATTTACAACATATATATAGGTAAAATGTCTGTCAATAATAGCACAAAGCCCAGGAGGGAAGAAATTAAAAATTGTTAGATTGTTACCTTCTACAGGAAGTAGTATAATATTTGAAGATAAACTGTGATTAGTTAAAGCATATGGTAAACTTCAGAGCAATAAAGCAGTATAACAAATATAAAGGAGATAGAGAGTGTAAAATAATAAATATTCGCTACTAAAGAATACTCCTAAAATAATAAATATGTATGCAAAAGAAAGCAGGAAAATAGGGGGGAAAGGGAACAAAAAATAGAACAAATAAAAGCAAATAGGAAGGCAGTAAGTTTAAATCCAACTACATAAATAATGATATCAGCTAAACATTCTAATTAAAAGGCAGGGATTAGGGAGCACTTGACTGGCTCAGTTGGTAGAGCATGGGACCCTTGATGTCTGAGTTGAGTTCCAGCTGAACACTGGGTGTAGAGATTACTTTATAAGACAAAACTTTAATAAATAAATGAATGAATAAACAAACAAGCAAATAAATGGCAGGGATTAAAAACTAAGACCCGATTGCCTGCTGTCTACAAGAAATTCACTTTATTTTTTTCAAAGCTTTTATTTATTTGACAGAGAGAGAGACAGAGCACAGGAAAGGGGAGCAGCAGGCAGAGGGAGAGAGAGACACAGGCTCTCCATTGAGCAGGGAGACCTGATCCCAGGACACTGAGATCATGACCTGAGCTGAAGGCAGATGCTTAACCAACTGAGCCATTCAGGTGTCCAAGAAATTCACTTTAAATATAGGGACAAAGATAGGTTAAAATTAAAGGAATGGAAAAAGATATACCATAGAAATCTAAAGCACCTATTTCAACATCAAACAAAGTGAACTTCAGAACAAGGAATAACACCAAGGAGTCGGTAAAGGTCTACTGCTGCAGATGACAGTGTCTCTTCTCACCAGACTTCTCTTCCGGGACTAAGACTCCACCCTGCCGCATAGCAAGCTGCCTAAAGAAGCCACCTCCCTCAAAATCTTTACCTCAACCTTGTTCCCACTGCAGAACAGGTCAGCGTCTCCTGCCTTTACCTTCAAACTCAATTCCAACCAAGCCCTTCTTTCCTGGAGTCTCTCAGATACTGTCAGTTTCCTGGCATATTTGATATCCAGGGTTCAGTAGAAAGCCTACAGTATATAAAGCAGAAATATTGTGTCCTGTTCCTTCTTTGCCTCTGCTCAGCTGGTAAGCTCTGGCAAGTCACTTATTAGCATCACTGTACTTCAGTTTCTGATTCTGCAAAATGAAAAGCTAAACTGAGATCTTTTCCAGCTCTCATGCTAGAATTCTAGAGATATTTTCTGCTTTTTAATGACATTCTGGAATATAGCCAAATTCCTCCTGAGGCATATCTGAAAGTCTAACATATATATTTCTGTCTTTAAAAATGCAGTTGAGGGGCAGCCTGGGTGGCTCAGCGGTTTGGCGCCTGCCTTTGGCCCAGGGTGCGATCCTGGAGACCCGGGATCGAATCCCACGTCGGGCTCCCTGCATGAAGCCTGCTTCTCCCTCTGCCTGTGTCTCTGCCTCTGTGTGTGTGTGTGTGTGTGTCTCTCATGAATAAATAAATAAATTTAAAAAAATAAAATAAAAATGCAGTTGAAATGTATATCATCTTCATTTTCAGGGACACTGTTGAATAATGGGACCAATTTTTAAATCAGTAATTAACATAATCCAGCAGAAGTTGAAGCCTTCAGATAAATTCTCTCTCTCTCGGTCTTTCCCACCCTCAGCCCCTTGCTCTATTCTGTCCACCCCTATGCTTTTCCTTCTTTCTACCTCTTCCTCTCTCCAACTCTCTTTTCTTACTCATAGACAGCATGTATAGAGTAGTACAGCCAACAATTAGAAAGCTAGTAAACTTGCTGAGATATATTTGCATATAAGATTCATGACAAAGTCACTTATGCAAGGATACTAATTTATGCTGACTTAGCTCACTCAGAATTGGGTTAAGAGCAATCTCTGGCCACATTAGCTCTATGCGGACACTTATGGGTAGTCACTCAGAGGTATCACATAGAGTCAGTGACTTTTGTAGAGGAGGAAGCTTTAGGTCAGAACCCATTGAGAAGTTGCTTTCTTCTCAGTAGAGTTCACGTGGGTCATATAACTGCTGTCTCAACTGTGCAAAGGTCAGAGAGAAGCTGGTTCCAAAGAGCATATTTAATAAGCTAGATTTTTCACATATTTTGAAGAAACCTGTAAGAACAGAAATACCTAGAGTATGTATGTGTATACACACACACACACACACACACCATAGATATATATGAACTTCCAACCACTGCTGGTAAAGACACTGCAAGTTTTTCCCAGTTGGTAATAAAAGCCTGGAAAGAAGGAAATAAACTCTCCAATGCAGAGAAAGAAAAGCTATAGTTCCAAGAAGGAGACATCAATGAAGATCTGAATAAGATCAGAGCAGACACACTTGAGTCAAGGAGTTGTGTCAACTTCCTAATCAGGAGGCAGTGGCAATCAAATGTGAGAATGATGCTTCATGTTATTTGCCATTTGCTTTAAATTAAGTTAGCAATCTGAAGTCCTTTGCACTTACTTAATCCCTTAGCGGCTTTCAAAAAGTTCCCAGGAACGAATCTGGTCACATATCATTGAGGAAAGATATCTAGGTACAGCTGGTCCCAGAGAACAACCGTAGATCCTAAACCCATAGTGCAAAGAACCAACCGCTTATACATAAGATTTATTCTCCGCTGGGTGTGGCACATGCTGTATTGCAGCAAATGCAACATTTTTTTAAAATGGAGGCCACTAATCACAGATAAATAATAATAATAATCTTAGTGAAATAGAAGTTCCATTCAAACCAATGCCATCTAAAAGTCAAGAAGAATTTCCTTTCCTTCTATGACTATGTTAATGTGACCCCTTGGGCTTCAAAGCTTGAATCAGAGTAAACATTTAACTAAATGTCTTCAATCTGCACCTTGACTGCTTTTGCCTCTCAGCTTCTTAGGCTCTACCTTCTTTCCAGGATATCATGAGGATACAGGGGATTTCCTATCAAAGGTGAAGTCATAGCGAGATCCCATAACAGGTGAAGTACCAAAAAAGTAGTCCAAAGCTATTTCTCATTTCAAACTTACTCCTTGCCTAACGCCAAATAAATCAAAGCATGAAATATTCATAAACCCCCCGTTGATTCCATAAGCACCCATTACTGGAAATTGAACTATTTTTGCAATTCTGACTTTCATTATTAGCATAAATCGTACCCCTTCACCCATCCTAACCCACCCATTCTAATCCATCCCCACCCCCTTCACATACAAGCAAAAGTTTCTAGAGTTTAGGTACACTTGGCATTTTGCCAGGGACAACCATGCACCCTAAAATTCAAACAAGAAAGAATAATGTGAACTTTGTTCTCTCCTTTGCAGGGAGCTCATTAAAGGGTGGGGCTATACAACCACAAAACAAGCTCAACCAGTTCCCACAGTTCCCATTAAACCAGTTCATCAGAGACATTGGAACAGCATAAGGAATACCAGCCTGAGGCCAGGAAGCAGAGGTTCTGCTTCTAGTTTCACCACATATTTTGACCTCAAACAAATCACTTCACCCCTCTGAAATTCAATAAGTAGTGTTGAGATTCCCCCCATTACCAAAAATCTATGATTCTATGATTTCTTATAGGTAGCCATTATCAACTACCCCTTGCTTCTCTCCTCCCCATATCACTAAGCAAAGGTAACAAAACATGAGGTGACAACCTTAGAATTTGTTTTTCTTCCCACTCCCCCATGAGGATTTGTCTAGTGGTATTAAAAATATCCTAAATTCTCTGCAGATTAGGGCAATGCAAGACAGAATCTCTACTGTAGAGACTCTACCTGTTGCTATGGTATTGTGAGAATTAGCATAGTCTAGAAAGAAAGTCCTCCTCTCATTATACTAGCAAGATAGAACACAGTGACTAGATTCCTCTTAGGCCAGAGCCTGGTGTCACAGGTTAAGCGATTTTGCTCCTTCAGAGCATTTTCCCAAACCTCAGCGGTAAGTTTGCAGGGTGCTAGCTGCTATTTAAGTACTCCTAGTTCCAGCACTGAACACATTACTGGTGGCCGCTTGCTACGTATGAACTAGCTCTTCTACAGCCTACCCCGGCCACTTGCATGCACAATGGAAAAGGAAGAAAACATGAGTTGGGGGAGGAGGTGTGGAATGGTAAATAAGACCCACAACTAGTGGTAGGGTGAGGAGCTGTATTTCACCAGGGCTTAACTTGCCAAGGCAACAGATACAGCAAAAGATACTCATTTTGAAAATCATTCTTGAAAATCCATGAGGGGGATGCCTGGGTGCTCAGCAGTTAAGCATCTGTCTGTCTTCGGCTCAGGGTGTGACCCCGGAGTCCCAGGATCAAGTCCCACATCAGGCTCCCTGCATGGAGCCTGCTTCTCCCTCTGCCTGTGTCTCTGCCTGTCTCTGTGTGTGTGTGTGTGTGTGTGTGTCTCATGAATAAATAAATAAAATCTTAAAAAAGAAAGAAAGAAAATCCATTAGGAAGGCATCACATTAGAGAATGATACTTGGACACTCAGTAACACTATGTTTCTCCATGGTTCGAAGAGTTAACTTTTTCTTGGGTTATGCAAGAGGTGAAAAAGTTAACTTGCATTCAGGAGTGGGGTTTAAACCCAGAGTCACCCTTAGCTCAGGGAGCTGCTCCACTCTGCGGGGCATGAGGAGCTGAGATGAACTGAGGAAGAGAAGAGCGTGTTTCCCATCTCAAGAGAGCCCTCCAGCAGGCCAAGGCTTATTGAATGAATTGGCATGTAGAATGAGTCACAATATTTAAATTTCTTTCCAAATGCTTCTGGTTGAATTTGCATATGTTAAATTACACATGATGTAACTCCGCTATACTGTCACCAGGCAAGCATACAGGATTTTCTGGGACTGGCCAAATTAAGATATTCTGTTTCTGCCTCAGAATATGTGATACATGACAGGTTTCAGAAACTGTAGTCATTCTAGAAAATGATACAGGCCCTTGAAAGATAAGCCATTCATTTTTTCAGACTAGAATAAGAAATGACATAGTACCTTTATGTACACTGACACACTCAGACACACAAACTCTTGTTCCCTATTAAAAAGAATTCTAGTTCTGTGGCCAGAATGCTAGATAATAGTACTTTCAACACACAGTTAAATAATAAATATTCTTTTAAAGTGGGCTTAGGACCATTCTTTTTTTTTTTGGTACACCTAAATATTTTGCTGATCTTTGAAAGTAGTTGTAGCTTCAGCTTCTCTCCCTACTCTTCACTGAGAAAAGAAAAATGTGAACTCTGCCCTCCTTCACCGAATCTCAAAATTCTATCTTGGAATGGCACATGATTTTTCTAAAGCAGTATTTTTTTAAGCAGGACTTACAGGTCTCTGAGGCTATTAGGTAATTTCTGAGCTGGTGGCAAGAGGGTGAGGACAGTGGAGATACCAAAAGCATTCAGGTGATGGCAGCAGCACCCTGTGTACCCTCCTCATTCCAGCTGCCACCGCCACTCCCTTCCCAAGGAGCCAGATCCTAGTCACCGAATCCTTCCCTGTTGGTATAGCTTCCCTCCCATACATATCAAAGGCAGTATACACCTTGCCCTCCTCCCCCCACCCCCGCCTGCCACCACAGGCAGTGAACCCCAGCAAGCGTCTACCAAGGGCCTGCTCTGGACATACTTTTGAAACCTGTGCTTAAATCCTGCCATGCTTTCTTTCTGACAGGGGATGATGAAACTGGACATTGAGGACATCATGTCATTGGTCAGCAAATTTTCTAAGTTGGGGTATCTTTAATATATATTGAGTACTAACAATGTGCTGGATGTTACACTAAACCCTTTCCATGAAGTAGCTCATTTAATCCTTCCTACAATCCTAGAAGTAGAAATAATTATTATCCTCAAATTACCAATGAGGAAACTAGGCCACCAAGGGAAAATGCAACCTGTCCAAAGTTCTCACACTGAGAACATGATGGAATTGGGACCTGAGCCTTGATGTCTAATTCTGCAGCTGGTACAAAGATGTTGTCACCTCAAAGCCTCCCTCTGAAACCTCACTCTCAGACACAGGGGTAGACTCCAGGCAGAACTGCAGAGGCAAATTCTTAGTAGGTGAGAGGACTGGAGAGCGCTGGTATCAGCAGAGCAGAAGTGAGTCAAATGGAACAGTGGCGAAAAGCAGAAAGGAAATAAATGTTGGTTGAGGCCCTACAGGGCAACTCACAGCCTTGTGGGGTATGTATTACTAATCCTCTTTTCACATACAAAGACACTGAGGCCCAGAGGGCTAAAAAACACACCAAACATTAGTTGGGACCCCATCAGGCTGTCAATGAGCTGGTACAAGTTTCACCCCTGTAAGGAAAGGGAGGAGATGAGACCCCCACAGCTCATCGGACTCTGGGCGCTGGGCAAGGATTAGGGGCAGAGTCTGGGGATAGAGACTGATTAAAAACTGAGAGAAGAACTTGAGGTACCTTGGGTAGCCATGCCATTGGGGGATGGTCTGGGCCAGATGAAGTAAGTTGGAAAGGAAGGAGGGACAATGAAGCTCTACCTCTCCCCAGCCTTCCCTCTAAAGCAAACCATGTTCTGCCTCCTACTTCCCCCATTGCTCTGCCTCCAGATCAGTCTTTTTTTTCCCTCCTCCTTCAATTGTCCAACCAATGGAACTGAAGCATACTTTTATTTTAAATATTTATTGAATAAAGTCAGATCCTCTCACTCAATTTTTAAATTATCTAAATGGATAATTTTCTATCTCTATCTTTGCCCAGAAATCACTAAAATTAAAACCAAGTTTCTCTTTGTAAATAAGGGTACCTCACTGACATTTTCTACATTTCTTTCTTCTTTCTTTTTTAAGATTTTATTTATTTATTCATGAGAGAGAGAGAGAGACAGAGGCAGAGACAGAGGCAGAGGGAGAAACAGGCTCCATGCAGGGAGCCCAAAGCAGGACTCGATCCCAGGACTCTAGATCACACCCTGGGCTGAAGGCAGATGCTCAACCGCTGAGCCACCCAGGTGTCCCCATTTTCTACATTTCTTTTAAAGAATAAAGGTTTCTCATTCTTATCACAGATTAGGCACTTTGGTTGCATGTTTCTCCCACTCTATTAGTATTTTTTAAATTAAAACTTTGGTGATTTGTTTGATTTATAGGTCCTGCCAAACACATTAAGGGAAAAACTTCTTTTGTAAGAGGCTCTTAACTGAAATCCTCCCAGAAATCTTGAGAGTGGAAGATCTGAAGTAGATGGCTGCTCTCTGTACCCTACTAGAAGTGGTTTTAATGATCAAGAGTTACTTTTCTCAAAAAAAAAAAAAAAAAAAAAAAAAAGAGTTACTTTTCTCATGTAACAAGGACTGAGCAGCAGATGATTCTGAGCAAGGGTTTGAGGACAACACTAAGGACCAGAACCCTCTGTCCTTCTGCTAGATCATCCTCAGCTTGCAGGCACTATTTTCCCTTATAAGAGATAAAAATTTTATACCTTTTCTAATTATATGGCTCTTGAAGAGAGAATCTGTTAAAATGTTTTATTATTTTAATGTCTCAACTAGCATTTTCAATAACATAAAACTTCAAGCCCAGATATAAGTGAAAAAGACCTCTTAAAATCTTCATTCCTTCATCAGACATTTGTTGATCTGTACCTGATGTCAGGTAGGCATTGGGATGGAGAGAGAAATAAACTATAAACTGCCCTCTCCAGAAACATTTATTCTGGTTCAGGAGACACACATAAAAAGAGATCATTGTAGGTCACCACGCCAAGTACTATAAATGAGGAACAAACAGAGGGTGGGTGCTCAGACAAGGGGCAGGTCACTGCCTAAAGATGGTAAGGAAGGCTTCACAGAGAAGATACTCCAACTAATCTGGAAGGGTACCTAGACATTTGTCAATGAATCAAGCAGCATTTTCAGTGGCTGGAGCAATGAATTTACCACATAGAAAAGGAGCTGGAAATGCAGCCAGATTATAAAAGGCTTTAGATGCTCAGCTGGTTCTCAGAAGGTTCTTAAGTCTGAGAATGATGTGGTCAGCATCAAATTCTAGGAAGATAACTTGAAACAGTGTGAAGACAAGTTTGTACTAGGAAGCGACCAGAGAGGAAGCAGCTGTAGTTATCAGCAAGATGTGATAAGGACTAGACTAGGTGGTGGCAGAAAGGAGTGAAGAAGGAAGGCAGATCATGGATTTCTAAGGTGGACATGACAGGATTTGTTAAATGATTAAAGGCAGAGTGACAAGGAGGAGACATTGCCAAGAGCAATGCACAGATTTTTTCAGGCTAGATATGGGCTAGATGGCAGGTGATGCTACTCACAGAGATTAAAAATAAAAATCTTGGCAGGAGCTGCTGAGCTCAGCTTTGAAGTGTTGAGTTTGAGGCCCAGAGAGGCATCCAGGTCAAGATCCAATCAGAGATGCAGAGTTCAAGCCACAGGCCAAGCCACTGGCCAAACATGGATTCCGGCTCCCCCTGCTCCTAGGAGGAGCTGGCATTGTCAGAGGGGACCACAGGGGAAAAGAAAAGAAGCAGGCTAAGGAGAGGAGACACAGGAAGTAAGGAACAGAATAAGAGGAGAGGAAAGAACAAGGAAATGAGAAAAGGAGTAGTCTTTGTGTTTTACCCTTTAGAAAAGGCATAAAGCTACCCCAGGGTCCCTCAACCTTCTTCAGACAACTTTGTGTAAAATAAGGGAGAATAGAAACAGAACATATGACCTGCATCACAGAGGACAACTGGCAGTAGCAAGAAGAATGAGTAATCAATTAGTTCCTATCTTGCTCCAAAGTATTTAATGATATTAAAAAAAAAAAAAAGCTAGGTGGTCTGAAGTAATTTCATACAGGAGAAAATAATCCTACACTCTTCAATTGTCCTTGAAGGAATTACTCTATTAGATAATTATTAGTTTCGTTATCTGGAAAATTCACTTGGGTAAAACAGCATTTGTGAGAGTATGAAGATAAAAGAATTATTTCCATTTATAAATATTCATTTTTCTCCAATCGTGTTAAATGAAAATAGTGTCCTAAAAAAAAAAAAAGAAAAGTAATTGGTCTGGGTCATCTTAATACCTTTATAATACTAGAAAATGAATCAAACCATTTTTAAAAATCACATTGCTATGCAGCCTAACAGACCATGTTCAGGAAGAAAATCAATAAATACTCTTTTCTGGTGATGATTAGGCTGGTCCCTCTTCCCCAGCAGGCACCCAATCCTCAGCCACTTTCCTGTCTTCCAGGCACGAGCTCCCACCGACTTCAAAGGAAGCTTTAAAAATGGATTAAAGCAAAGATCATATATTGATTTCAAAGGGAGAGATGAAAAAACAGAAGATATTTCATAGGGGAGGGGACGGAGATGGAAATTTTGTTCCTCTTATTATTTCATGCTTAATGAATACCATCAGCATTCCCTGTGCATTCAGCCAAAAGTATGTTTTCTGTCATTTGCAACACTTTCCATTTTGATGACATCATAATAGTTGTTCGTTCTTTGCTTATTCTAAATATTTCAGTATTATTACAGGGATGTTAAATGGTAGTTTCCTCCCTATGTGATGTGGCCATGTCAATAAAATTTTGTCACACCATGCAAAATATTGCCATTTTAATTGTTTACCATAATGTTACTACGGAAAATAATGAGAATTATTCTTGATAGCCTAATGTTCTTTTTTATATACGTAGCCAGATCTGATTCTTGGGTCTCTTGTCCTCTCCCAAATTACAAACCATTTAATATAATAAATTTAGAGCTTTATAAGTGGCCACCAAGGCTGTTGTTTCCCTGAATGATTATTAATGTACTGCCACATTAATATATGCAAATTAAAACAATTTACTCTTCACAGCATTGAAGAGACTCTGAAAATAAAAAAATATACTCCAAGTAGGGTTTGCCTTCTTCATACAATATCTAAGATTCATTCTAAAACAATAATTAAAAATAACAAATAAATAAATAAATAAATAAATAAATAAAATAAAACAATAATTATAATTAATCAGGGACTCTTAAACACGTATTGTGAGCTAATAAAACTCCTACAGAGCCCTCTAAACTCACAAGGATTCTGGTGTTCCACTCCAGAGGTAGGACAGCCAACTTAAAATACAAACAAAACTTGAACACAGAGAGGATTAATATGTAGGAGGAGAGTGGCCATTTTACCCAAATGCTCAGGCCTTTGCTAGGTATCTCCATGCTCTTGTGACTGCCTGTGCTCGTGGCTGGCCTGTGTCCCTCGGTATGACTCACCCTGACTCGTAGACGCATTCTCTCCCTCTCTCTTTCTCTCTCTCTCAAACACACACACACACACACACACACACACACACACACACACCACACTTCTATATGATTTAATCACATGTAGAACTTGTGAGCCACATAATGCAGAAAAGAGTGTGGGAGGTAGTTAGAGAAATCTCTACTTGAGCCTCAGAGGGAAAACAGGACGGCAGAGCTGAATGTGTTATATAATTCAAAGGAGAGAAAAATCAGACCCAACATCACATTTAATTAAAATCCATATAAGGACTCACAAATGAAATAACAAAACCAGTGGGACTACTGCCAACAGTAAGTCAGAATGAGCAAAAGAAATAATTGCATCAAACCAGTAAGGAAGTTCAAAGGATGTAGGTATGTGCTGAGCTGGCTAAGAAATCCAAGTCTTACTTGAAATTATAAGACCAGACACTGCTTGAGAAAAGTGGTACTTCCAAGATTTTGTGGTATATCCCATATGCAGTTAGGAGAAGAATAACCAAAACGTTACCTTCCTCAGTTTACTCAACTAAACCCAAAAGCAAACAGTTCAAGTAAAAACAAAAACAGAACATACACATTCTCCTTATTCTCAAAAACAAGCTGGGTTTGAGTCTCTCTGCATTCATGTTTTGTTTGAATAGATAAGTCCTTTTATTATTTTTTAAAAATGTTTTATTTAAATTCAATTTGCCAACATGTAGTATAACACCCAGTGCTCATCCCATCCAGTGCCCAGGATCCTCAGTACCTGTCACCCAGTTACCCCAACCCCCTGCCCACCTCCCCTCCTGCAACCCTTTGTTTGTTTCCCAGAGTTAGGAGTCTCTCATGGTCTGTCTCCCTCTAATTTTTCCCACTCAGCTCCCCTCCTTTCCCTTATAATCTCTTTCACTATTTCTTACGTTCCCCATATGAGTGAAACCATATGATGATTGTCCTTCTCTGGTTGAAATAAGTCCTTTTAATTGAGGACTTTAATTTTTTTAAAAAAACAGTACTAATTTTCCCTGTATTTTGTACATTATATTTATTCACAAATAAACTGACGGGATAATTACTATATGAGAGGCTGTGCTGTAAGTGCTGTAAGTCCTATGTAAAACCTCAAAATGAAAGAGTTGTGGTCTCCATTCTCTTAGACTGTGGGAGTGGTGGAGGGCATGAATAATGATATTAGAGGAGAGTGACTTCTATGGCCATCAAGAGTGAGAGGCAGGAAAAACTATATGCATCTCACCACATGAAGAAAAGTAAAATCATGTTTCACTTGGAGCCACATTTCACTGACCCCTAGTTCTGATGGAAACATATATTATCTATTAGGACAAGGGGATGGGGCCCAAAGTCAAAAAAGTTCAAATAAGTTTGGGAAACACTTGATAGACAAAGTTAGAATAGGTTCTTTATTGCAGGACTTCCCAGTACCTTTGATGGGCTAATGTTACTTGCAAATTCCCAAAAGGAAAACAGAGTTGGTAGCATTTCTCAACCTTATTTAACTACCAGACAGTTTTATTCACAAGGCATCTCATGAAACTAGTGGAAAACATTTTGATAAGCTGTAGTATAATTTGAGCTTCTGTTGAAAACATGGAGCACTTCAAATTGACCAGGTTCAAGTAGGTGAAGGCTAATTGGAAGACAAAGTAGAAAGGTAGCTTAGGGTCAGATCTGGGAGGACGGTGACGCCCTGATTGCTCTCTCCTGGAAACTCCCTTTCCTTTGCTATCATAATAAAACAAACCCATATGACTTCAGTTCAAAAACCAGCTCCACCACTACTAATTGTAAGACCTTCAGCAAATTACTTTTCTGTCCCTAAGTTTCCTTATTTCCTTATCTAAAAATAGGGTTGTTATAAGGATTCAATGAGTCTATGAATATAAACCACTTATAATGCCTAGAACATAGCAAACCCATAATAAACATCTATCTATCTATCTATCTATCTATCTATCTATCTATCTGTCTGTCTGTCTATCTATCTATCTATCTATCTGTCTATCTATCATCTATGGCTTGATTTCTTTTCTAACCTTCTTATTATTCCTCTCTGCCTTCTTTGTCGGCTCAGAATTTTTTTTTCTTGTTCCTTAAATATTGGCTTTCCCCTGAGTTGTCCCCTTAGCCCCTTTTCTCTGTTTATTTTAAATGCTCTCCTTAAGATGGCTTCAACTTACCAGGCCTGATGCATGCCTTCACTACAACCCCAACTCTGATATTTCTCCTGAACTCCAGAGAATATTGCCAAACCCCATCTGAACATATCCACCTGAAACGTTATACAGGCACCTTGAGCTCAACATGTTCAAAATTGTATTCACTAGCTTTGGTTCTACTTCCAAACCTTTCTCCGCCTCTCTACTCATATCTCATCATCCACACCCAGTTGTCCAAGCTAGATTACTTTGGGTTCATTTTTCCACTTTTTTTTTTTTGAAGTTTTTATTTTAATCACCTGGTGCTCATCATGACAAGTGCATTCCTTAATCCCCATCACCTATTTCACCCAATCCCTCACCCATGCTCCCTCTAGTAATATCAGTTTGGTCTCTATAGGTAAGAGTTTCTTGGGCTTTTTTCTCCCTTTGCTTGTTTGCTTTGTTTCTTAAATTCCACAAGAGTAAAATCATATGGTATTTGTCTTTCTCTGACTAACTGATTTCATAGCATTATACTTCTGGAGCTCCATCCAGAACTCCAGAATATATATACCATATCTTTATACATTCATCTATCAACGAATACTTGGGCTGCTCCCATTTCTTAGCTATTATAAACAATGCTGCTATAAACATATGGGGTGCATGCATCTATCCCTTTAATTAATGTTCTTGTATTCTCTGGGTATATACCCAGTAATGTAATTGCTGGATCATAGGGTAATTCTATTTTTAACTTTTTGAGCAAACACCATATTGTTTTCCAGAGTGGCTGCACCAGTTTGCATTCCCACTAACAGCACAAGAGGGTTCCCCTTTCTCCACATCCTTGCCAACACTTGTTGTTTCTTGTGTTGTTGATTTTGGCCATTCTTACAGGTGTGTGGTGATAGCTTATCATAGTTTTGATTTTAATTTTCCTAATGATAAGTGATGATGAACATCTTTTCATGTGTCTGTTGGACATCTGTATGTCTTCCTTGGAGAAATGTCTGTTCATGTCTTCTGACCATTTTTAATTGGATTATTTTTGGGTGTTGAGCTGTAAAGTTCTTTGTATATTTTGGATATTAACCCTTTATCAGATAGGTCATTTGCAAATATCTTTTCCCATTCTGTAGGTTGCCTTTTAGCTTTGTTGATTATTTCCTTCACTGTGCAGAAGCTTTTTATTTTTATGTAGTCTAGTTTATTTTTACTTTTGTTTCCCTTGCCTCGGGGGAACCTATCTAGAAAAAAAGTTGCTACAGCTGATGTCAAAAATGTTATTGCCTGTGTTCTCTTCTAGGATTTTTATGGTTTCAAGTCTCACATTGTAGATTTTAAATCCATTTTGAGTTTATTTTTGTATATAGTGCAAGAAAGCCATCCAGCTTCATTCTTTTGCATGTATCTATGCAGTTTTCCCAATACCAAATGTTGAAAAGACTGTCTTTTTCCTATTGGATATTCTTTACTGCTTTGTCAAAGATTAATTGGCCATATAATTGTGGGTTAATTTCTGGATTTTTCTATTATGTTTTAGTGTTTCTTTGTGCCAGTACCATACTGTTTTGATTACTATAGCTTTGTAATAAAACTTGAAGTCCAGAATTATGATGCCTCCGGCTCTGCTTTTCTTTTTCAAGATTGTTTTGGCTATTCGGGGTACTTTATGGTCATTTTTCACTTTTTATACTCCCCCAAGCCTGCCTTTGCCTTCCACTACTCCCCTCCTTACATTCAGTTGGTCAACTGATCCACTGATTCCATTTCTGGATTCTCATCTGAATTAATTGCTATCTCTCCATTCCTACTACAGGTTCTCATCACATTCTTACCATCTCTCATTTAGATTTCTGAAGCAGGTTTCTAATTTGCTTCCCTCTTCCAAGTGATCTTCCATTCTATATTTTATAAATACAAAATTGATTACCTTATTCTTTAAAACTTATAAAGATTATAATTTTATACTACATATCTCAAACAAAGAGTGAATTCCAGTTAATGACATTCTTTCTGAAGTATTTAGAGAGGAATGTACAGAGATCTGTAATTTGCTTCAAAATGCACAAAAAATAAAAAAGATTGATGGATTTTAAAGGGATGGATGGATGGATACATAGGTGATCAAACAAGTATGGTAAAATGTTAATAGTATAATATAGATGATAAGTTATGCAAGCACTCTTTATAGAATTATTTCAACTTTGCTATAGGTTTAAAAACTGTTCATAATAAAATGTTGGTGGGAGGAGGACTATGAAGGCTCCCTATCATCTAGAGGATAGCATCCAAACATCTTAGGTGGGCCTTTCACAGTCTGGCTCCAATCTACCACACCAGCCTCTCGTTATCCCCACAATTTGCACCCTATGTTCTAGCCAAATGGAATGAGTCAACATCCCCTAATGTCTTATATACTGTCCTGTGGCCAAGGCTTTGTCATCCTTTGCCAACTTTGTCATCCTTTTCTCTTTGTCAGCAGAAGACCCTTCCTTTATTTCTCTATCTGGCAAATGTGTAAGTGTTGTTAACAGCAGTATCTCCTCTGAGATGACTTCTTAGAAAAAGTTAGCTTACTTATATATCAATCGGTTACTGTCAAGCTGTGGCTGGTGGTCATGTATGTATTTTTCCCAAATGCACCAAAAGCTTCTTGATAGACAATGTCTCAATCTTTGTACGTATAATATTCAGCATAGTCCCAACATATTCTAGGCCCCCAAAACATGTCTCTCAATTAAACTGAACACCAGACTAAGAAGTGTGCTATTTCTTATACAAAGTTGTCAGTCACTGTTTCTGGCCTTTTCTTTCACTCAGTAGCAATCTGTATATCCTCTGTTCCACAGAAGAGTTGTTCTCATTACCTCTTATCTCTAACCAGAGATAACTACATCAGGATATACAGCTGCTAAATTTTAATTCAAATGAGATGCACACATTCCAAGTCTGTTTTCTATAATTATATAGTAATTATTTCTTCCTATAAAGGCTTTTACATCAATATATAAGTGAGGAAAAGCTCACTTATGATTAGCTGATATTTGATCTATTCCTAGAAGTGTTAACCATGACCTTACACACACACACACACACACACACACACACACACACAGTTTTGAAATGAAATCTTATGTTAGAAAGAACCAAAACCATCAGACTCTGGAAGATTAAGAAGTTCCTCAGAATTTTTACTCAAGTTTGCATCTAACCTTCTTATCTTTCCCTGAAACTTCACAGGCAACAATTAGCAACACCACTTTAGCCTCTTACTTCACTTCCCTCTAATCATTCTGTGTTCTCATAAGAAACAGTCTCCAAACTACAAAAAAAATAAATAAATAAATAAAAAGAAAAAAAAATCTCACTTTGAGAGTTCCTAATCCCTCCTTCCACTGTGTTCAGAAAAATTCTTATCAATTAATGAGTCAGGGCTTGATTCCAAACACCTGAGACTTGCCATTCCCTTTATTTTGTCTCTAGCACTCCAAAACCAAAAATGTGATTTTGGACAACTGCATTTATTGTTATTGTCCTTTATTGTCCACAAAGGACCCATCAAAAAAGAAAAGAAAAATGTTAAGTTAATAAACAACATTTACAAAATGGTTATAATTTTGATTTGTATACCAAGTGTTCCCTGGCTCCTAACCTATTAGTCACTCCCTCAGCATGCTAGCCTCCATAGAACTACATGTGTCCTTCTGTATAGCAACCTGTTTGTTCATCCCCTCTTCAACAGTCAGGGGTGATGACAATTCTATATCCCTAGGATATAGTATAGTGCCAGGAACAAAATAGGTACTCAGTAAACATGTGATGAAAGAAAAGAAAGAGGAAAGGAAGGAAGAAGAGGAGGGGGTTATGGCTTTTGTACTGCTTATGATGATTTTTAGGTCATAGAAAACAAGATCAGTATTTATTTTTAGGAATTAGATAATTTCCATGTTTTGACATTCTCTTGCTATCATTACTGTTTTTTATTTTTTTGTATATATTTTTATTGGAGTTTGATATGCCAACATATACCATATCACCCAGTGCTCATCCTATAAGTGCCCCCCCTCAGTGCCCATCACCCAGTCACCCCAACCCCTTGCCCACCTCCCTTTCCACTACCCCTCGTTCATTTCCCAGAGTTAGGAGTCTCTCATGTCCTATCTCCCTCACTGATATTTCCCACTCATTTTCTCTCCTTTCCCCTTTATTCCCTTTCACTATTTTTTATATTCCCCAAATGAATGAGACCATATAATGTTTGTCCTCCTCCAATTGACTTACTTCACTCAACATAATACCCTCCAGTTCCATCCACGTTGAAGCAAATGGTGGGTATTTGTCGTTTCTAATGGCTGAGTAATATTCCATTGTATACATGGACCACAGCTTCTTTATCCATTCATCTGTCTATGGACACTGAGGCTCCTTCCACAGTTTGGCTATTGTGGCCATTGCTGCTAGAAACATCAGGGTGCAGGTGTCCTGGCGTTTCACTGCATCTGTATCTTTGGGGTAAATCCCCAGCAGTGCAATTGCTGGGTCACACTGTTTAAACTAGCAAAAGGCTCCCCTCAAAAGAAATCAACCAGAGTGAATTTAAATAAGATAATTTGTGGACTCAGTTTTGCACCTTCAGGAATTAACTGACACTCAAACCAGGAGTCATCATGAGTCATTCCTCTTCCTCTTACACAAGGGAAGAGGACGCCATCATGGAACAGAATACATGAAGAATGAGGCAAGTCTCTCCAGTACTAAAACAAACCTGTCCAGTCTCTGTATGCCAAGAAAATATAAACCCCAAACATATCTCTAACCATTTACTCATCTGTTTATATTTTGAGAGTCTTAATAAGAGTAATATATTTTAGCTTTATGGGATTATCTTTCCTTCTCGCCATCATTTAACGGTGAAGTAAATGATTTATTTTATGAAAGTTACTCAGTCCTTCTTCCATTTCACCAGCATTAATAGAGTCACTGGTCTCCTCCCTGATCAATCAGTAAGTTATTTATGGCTAAGCCTCAGGACTGTGCAATTAGAGACACTGCAGAATTCTGCTAATGTCATGCATCAGGAACAATTCTACTCTGCAGGAAATCAAACTCAGTCATTATTTGGGTTCGCTTCTGGTAATTAAGCAATTAAATAGCACTTCACATATCTAGCATGTTCAGCAACAATTTTTATAAGCACTTCTCATAAGAACCTAGAACAACGCTAACAGATCAATAGCATCATTTTTATAAGAAAAAAAAAATGATGGCCAGGAACCAAGAAAGCCCTTCCCTTCTGTGTGAAGGTGGTGCTACTCCTCTGAGGGCACGTACCCAAGATGCTTCTCCAACAGCAGTTTCTGGTTTGTGCCGATTTGCCCACAGTCTTTCAGTCTTTTATTAGGTCCCCTCTTCATGGATAACAGAGATTTCAGAATCTCTGACCCTGTCCTGAATATGCCATGTATCATATAATCTGTAGCCAAAGTGGAACAAAACATACTGGCTTGGAAATAATGGTTGTGCAACACTAATGATGTTAAGCCGCTCTAGGGAGTTAGGATTTAAAGAGAATTTACTTAACAGAAAAGGAAAAAAAAAAAAAAAAAAACACAGAAAACAACAAAAAGAATTGTTATGTATATTTGGAGGAAGTCAACCACTGAAGGGATAAAAATCAGTGCTTAAAATGAATTGCTTGCTCCCTTACCTATGCAAGAAAAGATTCTTTAATTCAAAATTTAATACACATATAGTGTATGTGATGGTTAATTTTAGGTGTCAACTTGACTGAGTTAAAAAATGCCCAGAGAGGGTGGCGCAGCGGTTTGGCGCCTGTCTTTGGCCCAGGGCACGATCCTGGAGACCCGGGATCGAATCCCACATCGGGCTCCCGGTGCATGGAGCCTGCTTCTCCCTCTGCCTATGTCTCTGCCCCTCTCTCTCTCTCTCTCTCTCTGTGTGACTATCATAAATAAATAAAAATTAAAAAAAAAAATGCCCAGAGAGAGCTGGTAAAACATTATTCTGGGTGTGGCTATCAGAGTATCTCTGGAAGATATTAGCATTTGAATTAGTAGACTGAATAAAAAGACTACCCTCACCAATACAGGTAGGCATCATCTAATTTGTTGAGGGCCTGAATGGAACAAAAAGGTGGAGGAAGGGCAAATTCATTCTCACTTCTTGAGCTGAATTTTTATCTTCTCCTGCCCTCAGACATCTGTGCTGCTGGTTCAAGGGCATTTTAACTCAGACTGGCACTTATACCCTCAGCGCCTCAATTCTCAGGCCTTCAGGCCTTAGACTGAATTATACCATTATCTTTCCTGGTTCTCCAGCTAGGAGACAGCAGATTGTGAGTTTTCAGCTTCCATAACTGTGTGAGCCAATTCCTATAATAAGTTTCTCTCTCTTTCTTTTTCTATATATATTTTTTAAATTTTTATTTAATCAGTTTTTTTTTCATCTGGAAAACCCTAATATAGTGTAATAACCATAAGCCATGGGGCACCTGAGTGGCTCAGTCAGTTGAGCATCTGCCTTCAGCCTCAGATCATGATCCCAGGGTCCTAGAATCAAGCCCCATGTTGGGTTCCCTCATCAAGACTTGTTGGGCTCAGCGAGGAGTCTGCTTCTCCCTCTGCCTCTGCAGATCTCCCTGCCTGTGCTCACTTGCTCGCTTGTTGATAAATAAATAAATAAATAAATAAATAAATAAATAAATAAATCTTAAAAAGAATAACCATCAGTCAACACTTGAAAGGGAAGGAAACAACAATCTCAGAATCAAGAGGACATTTGTTATGAGTAAGTCTTAGCAGACCAATGCCGCCGCCGCCCCCCCCCCCCCACACACACACTTTTTTGTTTTTAAATGGGTTTCCTGGATAAGCAGTTTGGAAAAATGTAATAGATGTATACACTTACCTAGATTCCATCAAGAATTTTGACTAAGTTGGTCATCATTTGGACAAGATAATAGGACAATAGGAAATCAGTAACAGATCTAATGACTTTGTCTAATAATTTCTGAGTCCTTATCAGTCTAGAAGAAGGTTTTTGGCACCATACTGCATTTAGTGTCCCTTGCCTGCTTTGGACAACAGGTCTGTCCATCTAAGTGTTTTTCAGATCCATCCACTTACTTCCATCTCACTCCACACCTTGGCACCAGGCCTGACTATCTTCCACCCACGTCCCTGCAATGGCCAATGTCTGCTTCCATTCTTGCTCCCCTCTGGTCTTTTCCCCACATTTTAAAAGGTTGCCCATCTTTTCTACTTTGCCCAGTTTATACCTATTGTTCCAATATAATTATTATTAACACTTTCATCCTCAAGAGTAAGTACCCTCCCCAGTAGGTGAAATCATACCTAACTTTGAACAATATAATTCTAACTACATCATTCTGTTGCTTAACCCTTTCTATGTCTTTCCCCTGTCCTCAGGGTAAAGCCCAAACTTCAGCAAGGCTTTTTGACTTCTTAATACCCACTGAACTATAAGTACAATGAGGGCAGGGATTTTTTTGCTGTTGTTATCTATTTTGTTATCTATTTTGTTGTTATCTATCTAATTCCCATAATCCAGAACAGTGGCTGGCACATACTTGATACTCAAACATAGTGTTTAATGTTTTCAATATTGAAGCTGTTAAGGGGCCCATAGTCTGGGAACTGCCTCTGTCTCCGACTTTTCTTCACAGGCTAATCTTCATTTGGATTTTATTGTGTTCAGTTCCTTTCTTACCTCTAGGCCTCTTCCTTCTGCCTGGAACATTCTTCTCCTTAAATGACCTCTAATTCTCTCATCCCTATTATCTCCCACTCAATTCCTGTGAAGTCCAGCTTTAAAGTCACTTCCTCTGGGGGGCCTTCCCCAGCCTGCTAGGAAATATTCTCCAACTATTTAAGTACAAATCACTTGTGCTTCTCCCAGGCTAATCCTCATCATACTTTCCAGTTAACTATTTTTATACTCACTCACTCGCTCACTCTCTCTCTTTTAATTTCCTAGTCTGTTTGTTCCATGATAGCATTTATGCATAGTCCCAACAGCCAGGCACCTACTATAATTTCTACCACCTGGGAAACAATTAATAAATTACCGTTGAATTAATTGAAATAAACTAATGTGATCTTAAAAGTACAGAATAAAGATAGAATTTTATAAAGATAAAATGACAGTCCTACAACGGATTATGTTCAGTCCTGTGTACCACATGCTAATGGAAACAAAGTTCCTGCCTGCTCAGAGAAAAATAATCAGGAGAGTTAATAGACTGTAAAATGGAAACTGAGATAGTTCAGCCTGGAAAAGACACATGGAGGGAGGCAGGGAAAGAGTAAAAAAGGACATAAGAACCGCCTTCAGATTTCTAGGAGATTAAACAAGTTTTCAATGGCCCTCGTGCGATCAATGAAAGGAAGGCAGAGGGCAACAGGTTTGGGATTTTTAGCAACCAGAGCTACCTGAAATTAAATGTGTTGTCTGTGAGGCAGTGAGTTTCCGGTCTCCAGCAGCATTCCATAGTGGGCAAACTGTGATGGTGGGGATATGAAGTTGTACTATGTAATTTTGAAAACAACAAAAAAAATTCTTTTTATTCATGAGAGAGAGAGAAAGAGAGAGAGAGGCAGAGACACAGGAGGAGGGAGAAGCAGGCTCCATGCCGGGAGCCCAAAGCGGGACTCGATCCCGGGACCCCAGGATCATGCCCTGGGCCAAAGGCAGGCGCCAAACCACTGAGCCACCCAGCGATCCCCGTAATTTTGAATCATAAGTAGCAAAGAAGAAAAATGGTAGAAATTGAAGCAGTTAAGCAGCTTGGTCAGCTTAGAAGGGAAGTCCAAAAAAGACTACTATGCAGACCTCACTGAGCTAGCTGGGAATTCATCCCTGTCCCCATTCCTCAGGCCTGCGAAGAAAAATAGGGTTGATTAGATGGGACGAGAAGCAAGGTTGTTGTTTTTTTTTTTTTTTAATTTTTCTTTCTTTCTTTATTTATGAGAGACACAGAGAGAGAGAGGCAGAGACATACGCAGAAGGAGAAGCAGAGTCCCCACAGGAGCCTGATGCGGGACTCGATCCTGGATCCTGGGATCACAACCTTAGCCAAAGGCAAATGTTCAACCATGGAGCCACCCAGGTGCCCCCAAGAAGCAAGGTTGAATGAGTAGGATCCTAATAGTCCTACAATCATTGAGGGGAAAATTAAAATCATAAAAATATGGTTGATGACAATCCATTTTCATTTAAAATACAGTAAAAAATACAAATAGATATTGGAACTACTAGTCAACTTTTGATAAAAACAAACAAAAAAAATGTTCACTTTAATTCAAGATGAAGAGAAAGATCTGATCTTTTTCATAATAAATATCTAATAGCACTTTTATTTCATAATCTTAGCTCTTGAGCAATTAATAGTTTTAAAAACAACCAGCAAAGAGATGAAGTTTTTGACCACTTAATTCCATGAGTGTTGAGCACTACTGACCATTTCATATTCTTAACCCAAGCTTCCAGTCACTGGTATAAAAGTACATGTCTTGGGATCCCTGGGTGGCGCAGCGGTTTAGCGCCTGCCTTTGGCCCAGGGCGCCATCCTGGAGACCCGGGATCCAATGCCACGTCGGGCTCCCAGTGCATGGAGCCTGCTTCTCCCTCTGCCTATGTCTCTGCCTGTGTGTGTGTGTGTGTGTGTGTGTGTGACTATCATAAATAAATAAAAATTAAAAAAAAAAAAAGTACATGTCTTATCAGCCTCTGAGATAAGACTCCAGGTGACAAACCGATGATACAGATGTCTGTTTAGAAGGCATATTGTTTTGTGGGGAAAGAAATTCCTGCCAGAAAGTTTGAACAAGTAGCTGGGCCTCTCATTCAAAAGAGCCTGTCCCAGAGGAATGGGGCTGCTATTCCCAGAAAGGCTTCCAAGAGATCTTCTGAATAATTCATGGTTTGATTGGAGCAGCCCACTGCAGGGAATTTTAGAATGCCCTTATATTTGGCTACCATGCAGGCTCCTTTCAAGAACCTACTCTGGGAGCTTTGTCAAGAGGGAAGTCAGGCTTGTTTGTAAAGCAGCTGGGTATAGTATGTCCTGGAACTTCTTTCCCCCAGCTTCCTCTGAGCTGCCCTATGACCTCACACAAACTCTTGTTTCTCCTAGGGGACAAATTTGAGATTTGAACATCTCAATTTTCATGATTAACATTTTGGCTAAACAGACCACACATAGATGGAATGCTAGTTACAATTGTGATGATCAACGCTTTTCCACAACTAATCCTCAACATACATACACACACATACACACACACACACAGCATTTTCTAATCAAATGTAGAGAGCAGAAGATGTCACTATAGTTAGAAAAGAAACACAGCAAGAGATAAAATATGCAATGCCAGTTAAAGTCAACATTCTGAAAGTGAAAGGGCTTGGTTCTCAGGACAGACTGTCTTGATCTCACAATGGTTTTCTAAAGACCTTGGACTGAAGTCAGAGAGTATGTGCCAAGGATCACAGCCATTCCCCCATCCCACTCACAGTCACTGTAGTGTGGGAGACAGGCTATCAGCATTCAGAGGCAACTGTGACCCCTGAAGGCGCTGCCCCACAAAGAATTAACTCCTGGGAATCTCTGGCATCAAGTTTAGTTCAAGTGCTACGTTCTAAGTGAAAGAAAACTTATTAGCAAATAAAAGAATGAAATCTGGAGATCAAACATCAGGCCCCTGGGCAGGAGCAGAATTGGGAATGTTGGGATGAGGCTGAGCAGAGCTGGCTTTTCATGGAGAGGGGCAAACAAGGAAGGTTAGGGTGATGGGGAAGGGTTTTTTAGGTGTTTATATATGAGGAGAAGAGTCAGTGAAGATAGATTTAAAGATATAGGGAATAGAAAGGGACTGACCAGTGGGCCAGGGCCCCAGGAAGGGGAAGTGGAATAGGCTAAATGCAGACAGGGCAGGGACACACCTAAGAGAAGAAGCAATGGTGAGTGTAAATGGTGGCAAGCAAGCCTGGAGTATGGAAGCTAAAGAGTCCTTTCCCTACAATCAACAGTTTCTTGGTGACGTCAGGGGCATGGTATTCCCCTTAGAATAAGGAGGTGGGGTAGCAGAGAAGGGCTTGCGGTAAAAATGTGAACTGGTTGCTGAGAACACAGACTGCCAGATGGCCCAGAAGCCCTCCTGACACTCAGCCTGGGTACAGGTGATTACAGGAGAGAGTGGAGTCTCTGAGAGCCAGAGAAGCTGGAGGAAGCTATCCAGAGGAGATGGGAAAGGACTAGACTCAGTAGTCAAGAGGGTTAACTGACCATAAAAAGGCATCCATTAAAAAAAAAAAAAAAAAAAAAGGCATCCATTATATGGATTCAAGAATTGTCAGTAAGTTCTGGTGAGACGTCAGACACTTTTAATGGCAGGTGCCCCCATAAGCGCGCTACAGAAGAGTGAGCTAGGCCCCAGCATGAAGTAGTGTGGAAATGACTATTGAGCTGCAGAAAACTTCCTCCTAAAGAATCTCTATTCCAAATAAATAAAATAAAATAAAATAAAGGGGGGGGGAATCCCTGGGTGGCTCAGCGGTTTAGCCCAGGGTGTGATCCTGGAGTCCTGGGATTAAGTCCCACATTGGGCTCCCTGCATGAAGCCTGCTTCTCCCTCTGCCTGTATCTCTGCCTCTCTCTCTCTCTCTCTCTCTCTCGGTCTCTCATGAATAAATAAATAAAATCTTAAAAAAAAAAAAAAGAATATCTCTCCCTACTCTCTCTACTGTCTCATTGTTTTGTCATTAGATAAATAATTTAATTGCCCTGAGATTACTCACTTGACACAGCTACTGCCACCACATAATTTAGGCAATCGAGAGAGAGAAAAACAGGCCGGAAGCAATTAGGGAATGGGAATGTAGTGCTGTGTCCTGCTGTCTGTAGCAGAGCCTAATGCCAGTCAATCAGGAAGTCAGGCCTGGGCACTGGGAACAAGCCCAGCTTAATTCCCTGTGCTAACCTGGGCATATGGCTTAGACTCTTTGAGTATCAACTTCTGCATTTGTGAGGTATGGAGTTTGCCCTAGAATCTAGATGATTTTCTAAGCTGTTCCCTGATTCTATTATTCTTTATAATTTCAACATTTTTTTTTAAGATTTATTTATTTGAGAGAGAGAGAGAGACCAAGGCTGAGGGGAGGGAAGGAGAAAATCTCAAGCAGACACCCCACTGAGCATGGAGCCCGACAAGGGGCTTGATCTCACAATCCTGAGATCATGAGCTGATCCAAAACTAAGATTCAGATGTTTAACTAACTGCACCACTCAGGAATCCCTAACATTAATTCTATTTATAACTTAAATGCCTGATTCTAGAGTCCAACCTCTCTGGCAAACTAAATCTACCACTTAGCAACAAATTAGATGAAAACATTCTGACTGGGGCTCCAATGAAACTGTCACGATTGCTTGTTGTGTTATCATCTAGAAAAGTACTTTTCCCAGTTGGGACTTCTGAAATATAAATTGTGGGAAATGATTCAAAGCATCCCCTCTTCACTTTTTTCTTTGGAATGAAAATTTTATCTCATGTATCTTGAAATATCTATACTTCAATGGGGGGTTGGGGAAGACAGAAATGGGTAGTATTGGAGTGGAGAGAGGGATAGGGCAAACACATAAAAGGTTCAAAATACTGTCAGTGTAAAATGATCAAAAGCAATTATGGCTATTTGCCTTAGCCAATGGGATAGACACTTGCTTAAATAATCCCACTCTCAGAGTGTATGGGTGGTTCAGTTGGTTGAGCATCTGCCTTCAGCTCAGGTCGTGATCTTGGGGTCTTGGGATGGTGCCCTGCTTCAGGCTCCCAACTCAGCGGGGAGCCTGCTTCTCCCTCTCCCTTTGCTGTTCCCCCTGCTGTGCTCTCTCACTCTGTCAAATAAATAAATAAAATCTTAAAAAAACAAACAAGCAATCCCACTCTCTCCTACCATCACCACCACCACGTTTCAATAGAAGGGGTGAAGGTTATGGAAGGCACTGATTTTACATTTACAAACCTAAAATTGGGTAAACCACTCTGCCCTGCCCACCAGGCGGACTCTACAGTCTACAATCCAATCAGATTTTCCAAGGACTCAACTTGTGTTAGAGAGGGCTTACGAAGGAGACTTCTCTGCACCCATTTCTAGAAGAGTCTTAGAGACTACTGATCCATTTCATTTCTCTTTATCAGTTTATTTCTCTCAAGACCTGCAATGTTCTTTCTCACATCTTCCTTTTCCTACTCAGCTTTTATTTAAAAAAAAAAAGAAAGAAAGAAAAGAAAAAGAAAAAAATATCCAGACCTCAGTGTAAAGCAGTTCCCCACTAACACCCTTCCTGTTTCTCCTGTTCCTTCTCTACCACTCACACTGGAGAGATGATGCTGAGCAAGAGACATGGACCCTGCCACATCCATTAAAATCTAAGGGGGTAACCAGCCATTTCATTTACACTTCCTCCTCTTTCATTCTTTTTTTAACCCATCAAAGGTTACTCCCTCACCATGGACTAGCCACTGCCCCCTTATCTCCCTAGTAACCATCCATTCATCTTTTCAGTAGAAGCTCAAATGGCACCTCTTCTGTGAAACCTTTCTCTATTGCACCGGTTAGACTTAAATGCTTATTTCCCTGTGTCCGGTAGAATTTAGTATATAATCAATGTGTAATTGACAGGGGTTTGGTTGGTTGGTTTGTTGGTTAGTTGTGTGCTTTTTGTTTGTTCACTAGGATGGTAAATTCTCTGAGAGAGGGGTTGATGTGTTTTCTCTCCATAGCTCCAGCACCCAGAAGAACACGGCATCCAGCAGCAAACTGAAAAAAAAAAAAAGTTCTATCTCGTCCATATCTCAGATAATAATATTCCATCCATTCAGTAATTCACACTATAAACCTCAGGGCCACCTTTGGCTATCCTTTTCCCTTCCTCGACTCCATCAAAGTCCTAACATATATACCTCCAAAATACTGACTCTCTTTCCCACTTTCCAATCCCCTGTCACAGCTTCATGCCAGCCTTTGTCTTTTCGTACCAGGCCTATGACAATAACCTACTCACCATTTTCAGTCCTTCCTCTACTGACTGTTCTTTTGGGTTGTTACAAAAGTGATTTTCTAAAACACAGGTCTAATTATGTGACTTCTCTTTTCACCAGGATAAAGTCTTAACTCCTTAACATGGCTCCAACTCATTTCTCCAGTTCCATGAATTTACCTGTTCCAACCAGCCATCTATCTATATACTTGACACTCAAGCCACATAAAACTAGTACATGACATGCTTGTTCCTGCTTCCAAGCTTTGCGTGTGCTAATCATCCTACCTGGAACTCCACCACCACCAGTATGTTCCCTCTCTTCCCCAAAAATGCATATGTATGAATACACACATACACACACCTTTTCCTAGCAAATTCCATTTTGGAATACAGGTCCAGCTCAAATGTGAACTTCTCTCAGAAGTTTTCCTAAGTTTGGAAATACTCATTTATTTCTCACACTGCTTTCACAGTACTTTGTTCATACCCCTAGTGTAGCACTTAATGTACTGAATTTTAATTCTGTCTACACAACTGTGTCCCCTATAGTATTGTAAACTTGTTGGTGCCCAAGACATATTTTATTTATCTTTGTAATACACATAGCCATATAATACCAACATATAAGAGGTTCTAAATAAATATTTTCACCATTGTTGAAGATGATTGTGGAGTCCATGTGTTTGGAAATATTAGAAAAGAAAATACAAAACCTCAATGTCAGGGGCACTCTCTGGTCCACAGAGGAATAGACTAGATAATCTTTTAAGGACACTCTCAGCTCTAGTCAGATGCTCATAGAATTTATTGAGTACAATAGGCCAAGCACTATGCTAGGTGATTTTTTAAATCAATCATCTTATTCATTTCTCATAACAGACCTGTGAGGTAGGCAAATCATCTCCTTTTCAGCACTGGAGAAAGAGAAGCTCAGAGAGGAGAAAAGACCTGCCCAAGTTCCTGTAGCCAGTCAACCAGCAGGAGGGACGCCTTCTAATGTGCAATTCAAATATTAAGTCTGCACAACTGGAAGTGAGCTTTCTTTAAGCATTAATGCATAGCATCACCCCACTGGACCCAATGAATGGGAATGAGTAATCAAAGGATGATACATGAACGAGCAGAAATCAAATGATTTTCCCAGTAGTCGAAGTGAGCCCTCATCTTTGTTGAGATTGATCCATATAAAGTGTAAAGCTTTAAAAAAAAAAAACTGTAAGAATCCAATCCTTATAAAAACTGTAGCTGGAAATATCTCCTACAGGAAGGAGAAAAATTTCAGAGTCAATGAGGAAAACTCTCACTAGTCCCTCACCTCACACTTTGCTCTGCAGAATCCAAAACAAAACTCTAGATGGCGTCCCTGTAAATGGTCCAGTGATTCATCAGTTACGGTGCTTTGAAATAGCTGCCAACTCAGCTGTTTGATGCCTTCTTTTCAGTGCTAGCCTTGCTGGCCTCCTGGCCAGGGCTTGTCACACCATCCCCTTCATCCTGCAGGACCCAATCTGGATTCCCGGATCCCATCAGATTCCTCCCCTACCAGATCATTATTCCTACTGTGTTCTCAGCCTGCGATGACCTTCTCCAGCTTCTCAAAAATATTCAATAGCCAAAGCTGAAACAATTTGATCAATGTAATCAATAACTATAATGCTGAGTTATAACCTGAAGCATAAAATAAATATCCATGAGCTATACAGAAACAAATAAATGACTCAACAAATATATAAATGTAGAAGTGATATTACTTACCAAAAAAAATTTCCAATTAATAAATGTATAGGAATGAGGGCAATAGAAAATCACCATTATGACACCATAGTAACTGCTACAGGCAAGATTCATTGATAAACATTAAGATAAGTGGCGAAAATGTTCAGGAGAAGGAGGATATTTGCATGGCTTCAAAATAACACCTCCCAAATATACTAATGACCATGGTGCTTTTAACTTATGCCCACAGATTTTGTGATAGACCTCCCTCCAAGAGGTGGAGCTCAAGTGCCCTCACCTGAGCATGGCTGAACTTAGTGACTTGCTTCTAAGGAATAGAGCATGGAAAGAGAAAAATAATAACTTTACTGGCAACTACCACCTTAATGGTGTGAGCAAGGTTAAAGTCATGAGGAATCAGGTATGGATATTAGGAGCCTTCTAATTTATGTGATGAGAAAGGCACATCACTTTTGTGGTATTCTCCCCAAATCCATAACCTGTTTATTCAGGAGAATATACCAGAACTCAAACTGAGGAACACATTTTAGGAAATACGTGACCCCTACTCCTCAAAAGTATCAGGTCATAAAAGACAAGGAAAGATAGTAAAACTATGAAGTATCACAGACTTGAGCAAACTAAAAGATGATGACTAAATGCAATGTGGATCCTCTACTGGATCCTGGAACAGAAAAGGGGCACTAAGGGAACAAATAGAAAAATCTCAAGGGAAAAGTCAATAGTTTAAAAAAAAAAAAAAAGTCAATAGTTTAGTTAATACTAGCACACTAATGCTAATGTCTTACTTTTGATAAAGATACCATGGTTATGTTAGATGTTAACACTAGAGGAAGTTGGGTAAAAGGCATATGAGGACATTCTGTATTACTTTTCCAACTCTTTTATAAATCTAGAATTATTTCAAAATAAAAACGTTTTAACAGTATACCTTTTTCTGATTCTCATATGTATTCTATACTTCCATTTCTCTAAAATGACCATGTTTTCCTTAAAAAAAATCAGGAACAAACAGAAAGATGTTAATTTCTAAAGACCACCTCCTCAGAGAAGGCTCCTTTCAAGAGAGTAAAATGCTCCTTATTGTTGCACTCCTGCAGGATTTTGTCCGTTCAGAAACACTGTTGTAGCACTTAGTTCATCCATTTTAATGTACAGTTGTTATCTGTCTCTTTTTGGCAGCTCTAAGGAGGCAAGGGGCCTTTTAATCCCACCAAATACTTAGAATCCAATGAGTGTCAGCTGGGTTATTGTCATGGCCAGAAGCCTCCATCCATCCAAGGCTAGCCCCTGAGCCAACCTTAGCTTAGGGACCAGCCTGCCAGCTGCTGTTTCGCCAGGCCTTGGCTGTACCTGGGGCCTCGGCAGGTGTCTGTTTGATGCAATGTTACTAGAGTTCTCAGATCCATCAGTAGCAGGACGATTTAAATCTCTATCATCCTGGTCATTACTGAAAATACAGCCTATATTATGATCACCGATCCTTACCTAGTACTCTCTTCATACTGGCCCAGGAATCTTCCCCTCTAACTCATATCTCATGGCTTCTCTCCCTTCCCACTGTCCCCACCCACCACTCTAGCTCCAAAATAGACCAGTTCACCTACAACCTGTACCTATCTTCAGAATGTTCCATTCGCCTCCCAACTTTACTGGGATCATAGCTCTCCTGCTATGATGGTCCTCCTGAAAGGTTAAAAACTAGAATATACCGGGATCCCTGGGTGGCGCAGCAGTTTGGCGCCTGCCTTTGGCCCAGGGCGCGATCCTGGAGACCTGGGATCGAATCCCACTCAGGCTCCTGGTGCATGGAGCCTGCTTCTCCTTCTGCCTATGTCTCTGCCTCTCTCTCTCTCTCACTGTGTGCCTATCATAAATAAATAAAATTAAAAAAAAAAAAAACCTAGAATATACCTATAGAGTAAATTGCACTGGCTCACTGTATACCAGGCCCCCACCGAACACACAGGTCAGAGACCAAACTTAGAGAGGGAGAAAACAGACTATATACAAATTCTGTAGGTTCAAAACTTCATTATTTATGAAAAAAATAAGTAAGGGTTCATTTTTATTCAGGGAACAAATAGTTTCCTGGCTACATATGTTAAGCAACAACCACAGGATTTGCATAAGAACAGAGATTTTAACTTCCAAACTAAGGAATTCTAAGAATGACAAAGATCAAATACTGGCCACAGCTTTTGGTGTTTTACCATAAACCTAAAATTTGTACATAGAAATCTTGTCCCAGAAGGGAGTTGGGAATTAAAAGTGGATTCTTACGAAGCCATAGTTAATGCACATAGTGTTTCAGAACACTTGAGGTTATAGTTTTCAAGTCAGGTAGGCAACACCCTAAACAGAACTTTGGGTGCCCTATTTTAATCTATGGAACACAGAGGTCTGGATGTGGTCCGAGAATCACTTGGATGATAATTGGTAATTGGTAGCAAATCCATATACAAGAAGAGAATGCTAAATATAATCCTATAGCTAAGGCTGCCATATATGCCACAATGCAGGCCATCCATTGAACAAAGGTACCACTTCTGGGCCAGGGGTTGGGGCAGGGGAAGCACCTCACAGATATCCTCCATACCTATTAGTGTAGTTTTCCAGAAGATGGCAGGAAAGCATCTTGTTCTAATAAAAATCAGTCTATGATAATTTCCTAAAGGTAGAAGTAAAGTGTTTTACAGAAGGGATGTCTTTTTCTAAATTACATTTAAGTGTCATATGGACTAGCAGCAGCCATGATCTTATTACATGTTATAGGACTGCTTTCCATCCAGTAATGCTGTCTCAAAATTTTTTATTATTTTAATTTTTTAAAGATTTTATTTATTTATTCATGAGAGACACATAGAGAGGCAGAGACACATACACACACACACAGAGAGAGAGAGAGAGAGAGGGAGAGAAAGAGAGGCAGAGACATAGGCAGAGGGAGAAGCAGGCTCCATGCAGGAAACTCGATGTGGGACTCAATCCTGGGACTCTGGGATCATGCCCTGAGCCAAAGGCAGATGCTCAATTGCTGAGCCACCCAAGTGCCCTCTGTCTCGAAATTCTTAAGTGTCAGTCCACAAATAAGGACCCACAAATATTCCTGACTTTTAGGCCATTTTTCTAAGAATTTCCACTTGCAATAAATCTAACCTAAATTCAGATAAACATTTATAGATATGGAGGGAAAAACAGAACAATTTCATACAAAATCATAATATATCTATCTAAAACAGTACCTCAAAACAGTCATGATGGAGTTTCCTATACAGAAACTCATACTGGCTTTCAAAATGTCTACAATTCTGCTTTCCCTTAACTACACCAGTTCCTTGACCTAGTTTCTCCACTAAAGAGGTCCAATTATGGTACACAGTGAGGCTAAAATTTTGTCCTAAATTTATAATGGAAGAGATTCATTAAACATACTCTAAAACAAATGTATTCTATATTTGAATCACCGCAGTGTTTTGGGGTTTTTTTAGTAACAGTAAATATGTCAACAAATATTAGTTGGGAACAAGACTATATGATAAAAGCTCCTACCATACTAGGAGCTGGAAATACATAAATGAATAAAATATGGTCCTTTTCCTCAAAGAATTCACATTTTAGTGGAAAAAAAGAAACATATGGATACACAATTGTAATTCATGTATTATGAACTAGAACAGTAATACAAACTTTACTAGAGACATATGCTAGGTTCAAGGATGAAAGGAGGAGGGAGGGGTCAACTACATGTGAGGCATCAAAGAAGTTTCAAAGAATTTACATCAGTTTGGGTCCTTTTGCTGTAAACAACAGAACCAACTGTCCCACATGAGCAAAAAGAACTATACTGAAGGAATATGAGGCAGATCACAGACTCAAAGGAAAAACTGAAGAATTCACCCACAGAAAAGACAGGAAAAGAGAACGTCCCAGGGAATCAGGGTAGCAGGAAGATAATGCCACCATCTGCCACTCTCCTGACTTGCTTGTCTGCTTGGCCTGACCTGGGGTCCTGTGTCCACTCCTTGGGCTGAACTCCAGAGCAAGGCACCTGAACTGACGGTTACATCAAGATCCACAGAGGAAGGGCAGCTCCTGAGATGGTGCCTTGGTACCAGAGGGGAAAGACAACAAATGAGCAAAAAGCAGATGCCTACTTTAGGGGGTTCTCTCTTTGGCAACCTGAACAAGAACAGTTTTGGTGTAAGAAGCATGGAAGGCAGATTGCTATAGGCTGAGAGCTAATGTGAAGTGAAGCAGAGTATCCTACCCTGTTAAAAAGCTTGACTGTGAGGAAAGAGAAATGGAACATCAATAGGAAATAAAGGTGGTTCTTGTTTACTTTTAACCTAGAGGAAATGTGAGCAATAGGAGCAGTTTACTATCTGGGTGAGACCTGGAGGGTTGATTTAAGGTGGAACAAAAAGAAGTTACTGTGGCCATTCACCATGCTGGACACTTATTGTGCCAGGTATCATGCTAAACTGACTGAACCTGCATTATCTTCTAATACTACCAGGTAGGTACGTACTACAATCATACTTATTTAACAGACAGGGAAATTGAGAATTAGAAAGTTTTAAGCAAATTGTTCAAGGTCATACAGTTACAGTGGAAGGCCAGAAACAGGTACATTTCTTCTGGACTCCAAAACCCGGGCTTTTAACAGTATTATGGCTCTTCCTATAAAGCCCAGAGAAAATAGGTTAAGGGGCGTGTATTAGCTTGTAGATTTGTATCAGGGAGGTAGGACATGGAAATAATTCTTATTATTTAGCTTCACTTTTCTCTGCAGAATATGCCAGCCATTGGTGGAGAAAAAGGACATTATGAATGGTACAGTGAGTCTGACCAGTGAAGGGCAGGTACAACATGGGCTGAGAATGGGAGAGAGATATGATAGGAGGAAAGGGTGAGGAGTACGCTGAAGACCCTCTCACACACTCAAACATGCACACAGCCCCCCAGGGTTGCATAGGAAACAGTGCCCACAGCTGGGTAACTCTCTTCAGCCTCTATAGTAGGGCTATCCAGTGTGGGTAGGAGGCACTGCAGCATGATGCTTAAGACAGAACCATACTTGAGTCTCAGCTCTGATTGTGTTACAAGAGGGGTGAAAATAAAGAAAACCTTATTCAAATTAGTACTTTCTCTGGCTCTGAGCTCAATCAGGTTACTATCTTACCCTATCTGAGCCAGCAGTAAAGTTATGCTTTAAAATTTTACATATGTATATATGTATACATACACACACACACACACATACACACACACACAGATATTCCATTTCTATCACTAACAACTTCAGTTATGGATGCTATTCCACCTACAAAGTTATGGCCTAAATGTGGGCAATAAGCAACATCTTTCTTACTTCTATTTTTTTTTTAATGATAAACAACTTGATTTTCTTAGTCTTTGTTTCTTAAAAATCCATGATTACCAAATACTATTTTTTGAGCAGAGCAAGTAATAATCTTGGGTAATATGACAAAAATTTAGAAATGCCTAAGACATATCTATAAGATACATCTAGAAGGCTTAAAAACAAAGGAAGATACAGACTTGATAGTAATGCCTCTATGAAAGCAATACTCTCACAAACATTTAAAAAAGCACTTGGAAAATCACGACATTCTGTCTTGAAACCAAGTCCATGACTTAGCATTTACTAGAGAAGAAATAAGTCACAGGATAGAATGAAAAGCAAGATTCCAGTTATACATTTTAAGAGTATGTATATACAGATCATATAAAATATCAGGGAAAAGTTATACCAAATTATTAAACTATATTTACTTCTGGGATTGGAATGGGGTGGGTTTGGAGCTCCTCCTTAGAGAGGAGAGAAATTTTTGCATTTCATTTTCTACAGTACAATACTCGGATTTTTAAAAAATAAGTCTGTATTACTTTCTACATTTTTCTCAACTGTTTTATTTACTTATTCATTCATCTATTTCAATAATATCCTCATTTCTTCCATTGTTAATGTCTCATATTATTAAAGTACATGTGTAAAACTATAAAGCTGATGGGGTACCTGGGTGGTTCAGTTGGTTTAGCAACTCACTCTTGGTTTTGGTTGAGGTTATGATCTGATGGGTTGTGGGATCAAGCCCCACATGGAGCTCCGTGCTCAGCTGGGGGTCTACTTTGAGAGTCTCTCCTGGAACCTCTGGGTGGCTCAGTGGTTGAGCATCTGCCTCAGGTCATGATCCTGGGGTCCTGGGATGAGCCTCACATCAAGCTCCCTGCAGGGTGCCTGCTTCTCTTTCTGCTTATGTCTCTGCCTCTCTCTCTGTGTCTCTCATGAATAAATAAAATCAGATTTTATTCTCAAAAAAGATTCTCACTCTGCCCCTCCCCCTTCTCTCTCTCTCTTTCTCTCAGATAAATAAATCTTGAAGAAAAAACTCTATAAAACTGATCTTGGCATACTACTATTAATTAAAAATCCAGATTTTATTTGGATTTTGCCAGTTTTTCTATTACTGTCCTTTTTTGTTCCACGACGCAATCTAGGGTGCCACATTGCATTTAATTGACATATCTCCTTGGTCTCCTCTGGTCTGTAACAGTTTCTTAGGCTTTTCTTGTTTTTTTTCATGACCTTAACAGTCTTGGGGAAGAGAGGCCAGCTACTCTGTAGACCCCCAGTCTGGGTTTATCTGATGTTTCATGTTCCCATCAAAATTAGAATGGGCTTATGGTTTTGGGAAAGAATACCATGGAGATGAAGAGCTCTTACCATCACATCATATAAGGGATAGGTAATATTTGTCAGATTTCTCTCCTGTAGATTACTAATATTCTCTTTCCATACTCTGTTCCTTGGAAGTGAGTCACTAAGCCTAGGCCACCTTAACTAGGGTGTTGGGTGGGTTAAGCTCTTACTCCTAGACATAGGACTACTTGCACATATTATTTGGAATTCTTCTATAAGGAAAATTTGTCTCTTTTCCCTGTTTATTAATATATTATTTATTTATATTAATATGTACTCATGTATATTTATTTTATACTTTGGATTATAACTCATTACTATATTATTTACTTTATTGCCAAATTTGCCATCAGGAGTTTTTTTGTCTTGGCTCTTGTGTCCCTTTGACTTGCTCTGTCCTTTTGCTTTTGGGGCACCTTCCTTACTTCCTCACACCGCAAAATGCTCACATTCACCTTAAATTTTTCTCTGCCCTAGACCTAGAATTAGCCACTCCAATGAGCTCTGATTCCTCTTGCTGAAGAATGGTATTTAGAAACCAAGATTTAGGCACTGAGTATGTCCTTCCACTACTTTTTAATAAATTTACTGAAAATTTAGTAAGCTAGTGTATATGAAGCACTACTTAACATAGAGGCTGACACACAGAAAGCACTCAAAAAAGGAATAAAACCATTACTGAAGGGCACTTTAAAAACAATCACTCCCATATACAAGTCAAACTCACTCTGGAGCTATAGAGTACAGTTTTGAAGACCTGCCCAAAAAAGCTCTTGTTTTGAAATACTGCAATGTCATCAGTATGGAAATGGCTATTGTCCAATAGATCTGTAAAAGTGCCTTCAAACAATTCCTGTCCTGTCAAAAACCAATGACATTGTTCTCACTGAGTAATAGGTACAGGAGAGTCCCTTTTATGAATTAGATAACCAATAGGAAGGGTCCAAGGGGGGTGCCTTAAAGGGGACCTCAAGTACTCTGAGAGTGGCCACCAGGAATCCTCCAGGGGCAAGAATCAGAGAGGTGTCTTGGGAGGATCTGTGAGGACCCTGGGACCAACAAGCAGGCTCAGGACATATAGCACACAAGAAAAGCATAAGATATAGGGCCACTTGCACCTTTCTTGAATTACCTGGGCCCTGCAGAGTTGCTGGATGGGAAGCACTATGGTAAATTCACCCTGGTTTAGGATATATCAAAAGCTTCATGTGGTCCAGGGTAAAAGCACTGTAGTAGTAATGCTGGGAGATAGAAGGAAACAGAATTTCCCCAATCTAACAAAAGCAGACTTTTTCAGTATCTACATTCTTCTTACTAAACACTCTGGACTTCTATTTGGTTTTAGATAACTGCTTTTTCATATTCAGTTATTCTTTCTCTGTCCAGAGCCTATGTTCTTCTGGGCAAGGCTAGTTGATCCTTACCACAGGCTCCACCATCTAAAATCCCCTGGTGTCTGTCTAGCATATTTCTGGCCCAGATACTTGGAGTCCTCACTTTTGCTGTTGGCATGGTCCCACCCAGGTGTTTCCTCTAGCCCTTCATCTCTACCTCGCTATCTAGACCAACACTTGCCTTTGGGTCATGGCCCTCAGAGGCCACATGGCTTCACACAAATGTCCTCCAAGCCAAAATATATTCCAATTTCCTTGAGGAAAAGAGTTATATGAATCAAAGCAATCAAAGACATCTTTTGGGAATGTAAGCAAAATCTCATACTTCTGGTTAGGGATTGTCTTTCCTCCCCTCAGAAAGAGTTTTAGAAAAAAAAAAAAAAAAAAAAGAAAGAGTTTTAGGAGGGACCAGGTCAGCAAAAAAAGGGATTCCTTACTTTCTACTATTGGTATATTACTACTAAATTTAGACTTCATTAAAAAGTGGCCAAGGGGCAAAGGGCTTCAATCCAAGGAGATTTCCAAATAGAGTTCCTAAAAGAATCTGAGAATTGAGTGTGATCAAATTGGCTTAAGGAAATTCTCAATTTCCATCATTTATACTCCATACAGAGTTGTTGAGGCGTTATGTGTGAAAAGCTGATGGTAATCTCTAAGATCCAGTACAGACATATTGTCTCAGAAATATTTTTGATTTGTACAACCCAATTTTCCCCAGGTTTCACCAGCCTGGAGGTACAAATGGATTACATTATTAGTAATATCTCAGGTTTTCCATTTCTTTCTCTCACCTGCCTTACTAGAGCCTAGCTCCCTGAAAAAAAAAGGGGGGGGTCTCACAAGTGTGCACACTCATTACAGAGTGGGCACCATTGGTAGGAATAGCTACACCAACAGGCCTTTCCCACTGATACTCTAGAGCAGTGGTCTGCAAGGTCGGGGCTCACTCCAGGGAAGACATGAAGCAAACCTGTAGGAGTGTGAAGATATTAAGTTTTCTATTCAATTTTTGTTTCATCCTTTTTAATTTCACTTTTGTGTATGTTTTATAAAATATATGATACATTAATCTGAGAGGGCTGATATTTTTTTAATAGATAAGGATGTCAATCCAAAGAATTTGGAAACGTCCAGTTAGAGCATCCATGGAAAGAGGGGGAACATGACCTTTTCCCTCTTGCACAAAGTATTCTGCTGAAGGCTGCTGAAGCAGTGGTCTTGTGCTGAAATGAGGTGTGCCTTCTCTAGGGAAATAGCATTTATGTGCAGCCCACTTGCTCCTCCTCAGCCTTAATAGGACTCAGCCCTGAGTCCAGAGAGTGACTGGGAGAGGATACCTTGTGACCCTCATCAAACTGGGCTTAGAATCACTCCACCCTCTAGTGATTAAAGCATGTTGTGGCTGACTCTTCCTCTCCTAGGATAAATTCTCTTCAGAAACCTCTTCTGACCTTGGTGCCAAAACACTTTGTTCACTGATAGGACAAATTATCAATTCATCACAACATAGGGCAGACATTCAGTGGACAAACCCAGACATATCTGGAACTCAGTGACGGAGGAAATTCCAGTGGTGAGGCTCCAGGCTATCACACCTGACAGTGTAAGAAATATTAACCCTTCATTGCTAAGTCACATCATCATTTCCAAGGCAAAGCTTTACCTGTACCAAGAGAACCCTTCAAGGTAATTTCGTTCCCTGACAGAGGATGCATAACCCTTGTGTCTGCTTACATATTCAGCATCTGCAGGGAAAATGTGAAGTTTACTGTATAGAATATTTTAATAACAAGTGTGTAGCAGACTGTGTGAGTTGAATCTGTATTAGAGAAGTAAATGCACATTTTAAGATGGGGAATTTTCCCTTAATGAGATTATGAGTGTTAATGGTAAGTGTTATTATTCACTGGGCTCCAAAACATTTTTCTATAGAATATTCTCCACAAACTAAAGGAAACATAAGGAAAATAAAATTTGTTATATAAATATTGGTCATGTCATATGACTGTTCCTGTTCAATTTAGGGGAGAAGCAGGGTAGTTGGGCAAGATGCTGGTACAAGAATTATTTGACCACTGAAATCTCACATGTCTGGGACAGGAATGTAAATTCTAAAACAAGGCCAGGCAGTGACACCGCTCACCAGTTTGTCCTCCTCCCTTTACATTAGGAAGAGCCCCAGCCTCCACTTACCACTCAGAATTTCCTGTATCTTAGGTACTGTGCTAGGTGCTCCATACATGTGTCTAAATTACACAATACTTGACAAGGAAAGTGCTATGAAGAAAAGCAGAGCTGAGAGAGGCTAGGAAGCTTTCCTTAAGCACAGAGCATGTGTGAAACTAGAAATTGAACTCAAAAGTTCTAACTGATCCTAAGCCCAGCTCACCAACATGCCACCTGCCTTCCTCATGGGAACCAGTTGTCTGAATCCTTTGGGGGAGGGGGTTGCTTTGCTTTGTTCTCTCGTGACCATTACTGTAAACAATGCCAGTGTGTAGGTCATAGAGTTAAAACTGGCTCCTGTCCATTGGAATTAATTCAAAAGACAAGTGAGAATCATGCCTGCAAAAAAAAAAAAAAAAGGAAATACAATCTGGTGCTGAAGTCAGCAGTATGTAATCCTCTTGAGTCGGGATGTAGTAACTTGATATATCAACTTTTGGAACTCTCTGATCAGATAAACTTTTATTTCAAAGTGAAAAAAAATACCAAACTCTTTCCATCTAGAATAACACATCTCTGTTTGTTAGAGTCCCCAGTGCATGCTCACACTGTGCGTTTTCTCCCTTTCTTCACCATAGCACAGTAGGCATACTGAATACCTGGACACAGGTTTTAACGAGGCTCAAAAAGTTCAGAGCACAGCTAGAAAGATCATGGGGATGGAGGGGGCTTCCACGATAGAATGTCTAATAATATCGGGTCTATGGCTTAGAAAAGGGAAAGCCAGGAGGTCAGGGAGCATGACCTCAACCAATTACAGAATAAAAAATTATTTGGGGTTCCCCTAAGTTCATTTTCACCAAAGCCCAATGACTTAGAAACTCTGCAGGACTTAGTGACTCAGTAGACTTGGGTCTGGGAGGGGAGAGATGGTCAGGAAGCTGTGAGGATCATGTCTAGTCTCTACCTGGAGGAATGGGATTGAAGGTAAGGCTTTATTCTAGACAGTTCAGAAAGAGGAACAAGTTTGGAATGGGGAAGAGGATGAGTTCATTTTAGGTATGCAGAATGAAAGTATTCATGGAAGATTTAGGAGAAGACATAGAAGGCAGGAACAGTAAAACTCTGAATCTTAGAAAAAAATGACCAGAGCCTAGAAATCTGAATTCATGAGTTATCAACACATAGCTACAGGATAGACAAACATAGGATCATCCAGGGAAAAAGAGGAGAGTTAAAGATTTGCCCCTTCCAGTCTAGAACCAGACTTACAGTTTCATAGGAGTCATTTTAGACGAAACATTCAACTTGCTTATGTAGTAAGCATTAAGCATAGAGAACACTTGTGAACATTTAATCTCTTTTTTTTTAGCTCAAACAATTTTACAGAATAAAATTTAAAATCTATTTGCTACATTTAAAATGTAATAGCCCAGAGTTTTCATAAGAGCAGTTTATTGCTGTTTCTCTCAAAAAACAAAATATAAAAGGGAAAACAGTTGAAGTAAATTTGCAGATTCCAGACAAATTATGGAATTATTACTCCAGAGATAGTTGAGGATGACATGAAAGACAGCCTTCCTTACTCCCTCAAAATGTCCCTTAGTAACCTTGTCAAAAGTCTACAGTGTCCTAGAGGATAGGACTAGAGCTTCCCTTCCTGGGAATCTGCCCCTTCTTGTAATCATTTCTCATTAGAGGTCCACTTGTTTGTTTTAATTGCTAAATATTTAGACATTTAAGATTGAGGGAGTACTATGATGGTTGCAATGTAACGATATCATGACCAATTACTAAGTGGGAAGCATGTGACAGACACCATTCTGGGAGTCCTGGACATCCTCAGTCAGCCTGTGAGGCAGGTGTCAGCTTTTCCATTTTGCAAACTGAAATTCAGCGAGGTTGAGCAATTTGCCTAAGGAACATTCTAACAGCAGAAAAGTAGAATTCAATCCCAGATCAGTCTTTCACCAAAACCCCTGTGTGCTCTTTACACTATTTCACTTACTCATTTAAGGACTAATTTTCATTACTGAATTATAAAAATTGTAAAGATTTACAGTGCTATGATAATTAACAAATTAGTGGGTTGAATGTCACGAAACTGCCAATGTTTGGCCATTTCTGACTTTAAAAAATGGAAATTCCCTATGATTTGACCTTATAAAAGCACAAATATTGACATTTTTCTATGAATATCTGGTACAGCAGTGTGACTTTCTAAAAAGATTCCACATCGAGGAGAACCGAACATTTCACTCAACTCAGTAACAGAAAATACACGTTATTGCTAAAAAGAGAAAGAGCAAAAATAAAACACATGAATTTGTAAGATAAGGAAACTATTAAAAAGTGGGTATAAAAGACAATAATTTCCTGGTATAAGTAGAAACTTATGCATTGACCATAGGTTAACCACCAAGACTACTATGAAACAAAGCTAACGAAACACACAAGTGTGAAATTTAAACAGTGTATAAATTAAAATATGTTTTCACCTACATGAGGGCACTAAGTAAATTTAAAATATTCTATGAAACACTGTTTTGGAAAAATCAGAAGACTGAACAATTGAAAGGTAGGAGAATCTTATAAGTGATGCATAAAACATTAGAGCCAAAAGGAAACAAAAATCATTTAAATTGAATCCTTTTGTTCTTTTGTACAGGAAACTAATATATAGGAAGATTATGTCAGCAGATACTAAAACTCAGGTTCCTTATTACCAGCCCAGGGCTCTTTAAAATAGGTCAGAATAACATTCTATTTGAATACAATAATATCCTTTTATATTTCAACTGGCCATGGTATGTATTGCAGATGTAAGAAAATTTTCATGAGGCATAATTTTTATCCTGTAGCATGATGAAGTTGCTAAAGTAAACATTAAATGTTTCATAACCATAAAATAAAAACAGTATGAGTTTTAAAATTTAACAGCATTACATTTTCTTATTCAGCCTGTTATTATTATGGTATAAGCAGAACATAGTCTTCTTTCTCCCAGGATGTTTTTCTAATTACTTTTGGATATTGTTTTGCCTTTTTACAGAGAAAGGCATTCTAAAAATAGGATGCTGTCAAAATGGTTTGAATTTCAAGACAAAAAAAATCTCACACCTGCTCTCTGAGAAATACTCAGTTCAGAAGCATGACATTTAGACTATGTCTTTAGTAAAAATCCAGCTATAAATATCCACTGCTAAAACACAGTTTTCTTCTAATTCACATAAATGGCAGAAATTAGCTATCTTAATTATTTCCCTCATTTATGAGGCTGTATGTTCTTCTGGCCAAACAAATGTATTGCTATGTGCCTGTGCTTTGCTTTTACTTCTCATTTGAGCATTTTTTTTTTTAAAGATTTTATTTATTTATTCATGATAGTCACAGAGAGAGAGGGGCAGAGACACAGGCAGAGGGAGAAGCAGGCTCCATGCACCAGGAGCCCGGTGTGGGATTCGATGCCGGGTCTCCAGGATCACGCCCTGGTCCAAAGGCAGGCGCCAAACCGCTGCACCACCCAGGGATCCCTCATTTGAGCATTTTAAATAGCGAATGGGAAGGACTGACTGCCGTGGCTTATCATTCCCCCCTATCTGGTCTTTTCCCTGGAGATTCTTTCAATATCCACCAATCCATCCATCTGAGATTTATAGCTAAGGATTCATGGTTTAAAGAAGAACAAAAAGCTATTCCTGAAGCTATTCTTTAGTTCACTAGAGAGAAAGAATGAAACAATCACCAATAGAAGAATCAATGTATCTTTCATATGACCTATGAAACTCCAGGTCCCTTGTAGAAACCATGTAAAAAAGAAGAGCCTATCAGAACTGCCTAGGTAATATCCCTGCTTTCAATGGAAAATTTAGAATAATTGGATGGTGGATGATGGCCTAACCATTAGCCACAAGAGCTTCTTGGCATGCTATCCAGAATAGTAAGAATCGTTCAAGGATGTTTAGAACCTTGAAAAGCATCACTGCAAAAGAGAATTCATTTACTACATATCAAATACAATCATATTGCCCCCCTCATAGTGTTATTTATGTATATTCACTCATTCTTGGGACAAATATTTATTGAGCACCTACTATATGCCAGGCCCCATTCTGGGAGCTAAGAAAGCAGCAAGGAGGAAAACAGACAAAAATCTCTGTCCTCATGCAACTTGCTTTATGCTAAGGGGAGATAATGAGAAAAATGTGTAGTTTGCGATGGTGATAAGTGCTATGGAGAAAAATTAAGCAGGGAAAGGGAATTAAGCGAAATAATATATGTGTGTGGCACAGTATAAGCATTTAAAATATATTAAACGGTTTTCCTTTCCATTAATGAAAGCTCTGAAAATTATTTCCTTTGTTTAAGATTGGAGTTGAGAAATTATGCTTCTTCTTGGGAGAATGTTAATCTTATCCTACTACTTATGAAAAGTGAAATAATAACAACATTCACTTATCAGATGCTTTGTGCCAATAACATTACATAAAAATACTTCATTTCATCCTATAAAATGGATATTCTCCCCCATTTTATATGGGGAAATGACACTCTAGAAACTCAAGATCACAGATCTAATAATTTTATATAAGAGCTAAGATTCAAAGGTAAATACACATAGCTCCAAAATCTACTCTCTAGGGCTCTGTTCTTGTTTAGTGATTTGGTTTAGGGTGTCAGAAGATAGGTTGATTCAAGAAGGAAGACTTGGCTATTGGCTATTGCTTCCATGGGACCAACCACCTCTGTCCACCTCCCTTAATCACTAATCTCCTGTATAGAGAATATCAACCTATATACATATGTGTAAATTACTGGATTTTAAGATTCCAAAACCCAAAATGGAAACCCTTATTTGGTGCAAATTATTGGGAAAAAAAATCACCTTAGGTTTGGTAATATGACATTTCCATTACCATCTGAAGTTCTAGACTATCTCTGAAAAGGAACATTTTGTTTTTTTCCTCAAGCTGGTTGACAGCATTCATTTTACAACTTCTTGTGTAAGCTTTAATCATATGCAGGATTTACACAAGGATGGTGTTAAATCTAACATCTAAGAATCAGAGAAAAACAGCATACCAGAGATTATGATGTTTGTCATCTTCTTAAAGAATTTAAAAAATAAAAATAAAGCATATGAGTTTATTCACAATAAACCTAATAATATTAACCAGAGCAAAGAACAAAAGAAAAACACTTTAAATGAAAATTAACATGGTGAAATATGACTCTTAAACAGGTTACGTTACTTTTTCTTGGTCCTCTGTCTATTTATTACTAAATTAGTGAAAACCATATATTTCTTAATTCACCAGTCTAATGCTTTATTAGTTCTCAAAGCAATCATTAATTCTCTGAGCCAGTTTTAGATGTTGTTTTTATTTTTTGCCTTTATTTTCAGATCTGTTCTTTCCTTTCAAGCAGCTCCTCTTCTGAGACACGTGTTCCCCTAGAGTGTCCTAGAAGCTATATGCCACTCCTGGTCAAGGCCAAAGAAAGATGCATTGCTGTGGTGTCTTGCTCTGCTATCCACCTTCTCACCATCCCCTCTTCCTTATTTTCATTTATTTTTAATTGAAAATGCAATGCAATAATAACACTACAGAATAATTTTTTAAACTATATATATTTATATATATAAATATATATATATATTTGCACACCTATTTTCATTTTTGCACATAGTCTTAAATGATGTAAGGCCCTGCTATTTTGGCTATTTCTAGTTGATGCCACACAGATTGCCTGCAAGAGTGGCTAATATAAATTTTGAAGAGTCATTCCTTTTTACTTCACACACAAACAAAAAACAGATTAAACAGAGTGCAATATTTGAATTAACTACTGAAGCTAAATGTAAGCAGATTACTCCACAAGGGAAGCTGCACACACCTGGTTTTAGATGGGCCATTTTAATGCTAATGTGATGGGAATAAACTGCAGCAGGGGAGATAGGACCCTGGGGGTGCTGCTGAAGAGGATTATGGTGGATCCAGAGCTCTCCCAGAAGGTGACAGTGGTAAGAAAGACCAGTGGGGTAGAAAACATCTATAAGCATTAAGATCATAAGAGCTGAATTAAAATGAAAAAGTAAAAAAAAAAAAAAAATTGAAAGAACTGAGAGAGGTACAACATAATGATTTTGAGTGGGCTAAAGTAAGGAGTTATTTAAGAAAAAACTGGGGCATCTGGGTGGCTCAGTCAGTTAAGTGTCTGACTTTGGCTCAGGTCTTGATCTCAAGCTCCTGGGGTTGAGCCCCTTCATATGGCTACCAGCTGAGCTGGGAGCCTGCTGTCCCTCTCCCTCTCAGCCTCCCCCCTCTTGTGGCACACACCTCGTGTGTGTGCTCTCTCTCAAATAAATATATAAAATCTAAAGAAAAGAAAAGAAAACCATTTAAGTTAAGAAATTGAATGAAAAGAACAAAAGATGGGGGCAGCCTCAGCTATGCCTGGAGGTCCATCTCAGGGTATCTCCAGAACAAGAGAAGAACTAGTCAGGACTATCTGCAAGCAGAGCCCAGACAACAGGATGTTAAATCTATGACAAGCTCTCCAAGGACTACAGATGTGCATGCCTTTGGTTGTCCTAAGTTGTGAAGTGTTTGTTCCTTCAGCATATGATCTTGTACATGGTAAATATCTGACACATTTGTTAATAGGTGACGAGTGAAATTGTCCAACACAGATGGTTTTACAACTTGTACAATGGTGGCCATGGTAGGTGTTAGGATTGTTACAGGGTACATGGTAAGGCCATGAGTCCTTGGGGCTTGAACCTTAGGGAAGTGTCCAACGTCCCCTAGTCCTCTAAGCAACAACAAGAGCCCCTTATGCATCTGTCAGGTCCTTGTTTACTCTCATACAGAAAAAAAAAAAAAAAAAAAAGTTATCTTTTTCCTGTGCAGCAAGTGCCATCCTTCAATCTTCATTTCATATTAATTCTCCGCACGTCTGTAGATTAATACAGCCACTTCTCACTGTAGCATGATGGGTCAGAATGCTTCACATACTATAAGATCCAGGAGTCTGTCACCATCTCATTATTACAAATAGAAATGGTGGATCTAGACTTACAAACATTAGCATGGCTAAAGCTGCCTTGCTAGGGAAGGGTTCATTATAAATATTGACTATAATTCCCTTTTTAATTAAAAAAAAAAGATATGAACTCTTCCTGCATTAGTATAGCCTCAAATTATAGGCCCCCAGTCTCCTGGAGAGAGAATATTAAAAAAGGATAATGCTAAAACAAAACAAAACAAAAAACAAAAACCACCCAGTCAGTGTAAAAATGTTGTGTAATTTAAATGAGAGTTAAACAAAGAAGGTGATAAAAGTAATCAAGGAGTAAACAAAGGGCGGGAGAATAAACATAAACAATGAACCCACAGGATGGTTAATTAGCTTGCTTTGCAAAGATTTTATTTCCCCCCTGAAAGCAATGGTAATGACAAGCCTGACCTACCAAATATCTTCAGGTATAATGTGGTATGTTCCCCAATGTCTATAAAGAAATGCCACTGAATTACTGTGCATGGCACTGAATTACCATGGATGCCTCTAAGTTACCACATTTAGAGTCTTTGCTCTGGGTTGTTTCAACAATGGTACTTTAGTTATTTTAAGCTCTACAATTTCTGTTTGGGGCATCTAGGTGGCTGAGGGGCAAACTGTATGCCTTCAGCTCAGGTCATGATCCCGGGGTTCTGGGATCGAGTCCCTGTGGAGCAGGGAGTCTGCTTCTCCCTCTGCCTCTGCCTCTCTCTCTCTCTCTCTCTCTCATTCTCTCTCTCCCTCTCTTTCTCTCGTTCTCATGAATAAATAGAATCTTAAAAAAAAAAAAAAGTGTTTGAACTATTCCATAGCAGAGGTCTTAAAGTCAAGTATCCACAAGGCTGAGGCAGTAGCAGTTGGGGGTAAATGGATGGGACGGGTGGGTAGACTGGTGAATTGGAGAATGTTGCTACATCAACACTTGCCAAGTGAACCCTATCATCTAATTCTTAAAGAGATGCTTGGAACTCAAATTTGTCAATTTTTTTAATATCAAAATGGCCGTACAAAACTGGCTACATAATTTGCAGAATCCAGTGTAAAATGAAAACACAGAACCCCTTACTCAAAAATTATTTGAGGGGGCACCTGGGTGGCTCAGTTGGTTAAGTAGCCAACTCTTGATTTTGACTCAGGTCATGATCTCAGTGTCCTGGGATCAAGCCCCTTGTCAGGTTTCACACTCATAGGGGATTCTGATTAAGGATTCTTTCTCTCTCTCTCTTTACAATAAATAAATCTTTAAAAAAATTAAGAATTTCAAGATGAGGGAATGTCTGGGTGGCTCAGATGGTTGAGCATCTGACTCTTGATTTTGGCTCAGGTTATGATCTCGGAGTTGTGGGATTGAGCTCCTTGTCTGGCTCTGCACTCAAGCAGAGAGTTTGCTTGAGATTCTCTCTCCCCCTCTGTCTGCCCCCCGACCCTGTGTACATGTGTGTATTGCACACATGCACTCTCTCTCAAAAGATAAATAAATCTAAAAAAACAGATTAAGATTTTTAAAAACAAAGGATTTCAAGATGCTCCCTCCCCCTCAAAAAGGAAGAATTTCAAGATGGTGACAGAAGAACATTAAATTAAGTGTGGACCCTTCCTAGCACAGGTTCTATGTGACTACACAGGTTGCAAGCCCATGAAGCCTGCCCTGGAAGCATACAACACAAGCTGTAGGCGGATTCTGCTCATGAATTGTTTGGCTTAAGACCCAGTTCTAAAGTCCACATTCTCTCCCCATTTCTTTTTTGTGACTCAAAGCTCTCAGCTTCAAGATGGCCGGAAGAGTCTGAAGCATGCCCTCTTGCTGAAAAACAGATGAAAACAGCTTACAAGAGAAACAAAGTCTCTCCTTCATCCTTACCAAGTCTTAAAACCAGCTGGGGGATTCATCTACTGCTAGATATGTGCTTACAAAGAAAAGTTTGGTTAATTCAAAATAACTAAAAGTCTATTGCTATGACCAAAGTCCTATAAAAAAGTGATATTCCCCTGAAAAGTGTTGCCTCTCATGGCCCCCTTACAGAGTTGGTATGTGCAAGTGCCATCAAAGAAGAGGAGTCAAACTCCAAGTGATTGTCACAAGTCAGACACATCTTACACATGTATGAACATGCACCTGAAAAATTTCAGGAAAGTTTATGAAATTACAATCATAGTTTTAAATATATCAGATAATGTAATTGTTTAAAGAAATGCTTCCCATTTAAAGTGATGTTTGTAGGGCATACCAGGTGGAATGAACGGGCTGTTGATGGCTGGAGGTGACCGGTAGTTGTGTCCATGTGGCACATACCTCCACTGGCACACTGCCTAAAACATTCAATTTAGAGGGCTCTCTGGACAGTTTTTACTTTTATTTTTTTTTAAGATTTTATTTTATTTATTTAAGAGAGACACACAAAGAGAGAGGCAGAGACACAGGCAGAGGGAGAAGCAGGCTCCATGCAGGGAACCTGATGTGGGACTCGATTCCAGGACTCCAGGATCATGCCCTGAGCCAAAGGCAGGCACTTAACTGCTGAGCCACCCAGGCATCCCTCTGGACAGTTTTTAAAAGCGAGAAATATCTTTTTATAGGCACCTGGGTGGCTCAGTCAGCTAAACACCTGACTCTTGATTTCAGCTCAGGTCATGATCTCAAGATCGTAAGACTGAGCCCCATGTTGGGCTCCATACTCAGGGGGAGTTTGCCTGAGATTCTCTGTCTCTCCATCTCTCTCTGCCCCTCCCCCTGCTTGTACTATTTCTTTAAATAAATAAATAATAAAATATATATTTTTTTAAGCAAGAAATATCTTTTACTAAAATGAAAATTTCTTCTGGGACACCTGTGTGGCTCAGCAGTGATCCGGGGGTTCTGGGATCAAGTCCCACATCAGGCTCCCTATGTGGAGCCTGCTTCTCCCTCTGCTTGTGTCTCTGCCTCTCTCTCTGTCTTTCATAAATAAAATCTTTAAGAAGAAAAGAAAAAAGAAAGAAAAGAATCTCTCCTTAATTGACCTGTCCTATACATTTCATATTTCCATAGGCCAGGTTTATGTCAGTTGAATGGACATGTACTTTTTTGGCTGATTACAATATACTTTCTACTCTAAATTTCCCTGTTTATTTTTGCCTCCCTCTCTAGAATGTAAAGGGGAAAGAGATTTGCATCTGTCTTGTTTACTGCTATATTCCCGGGCATTGCCTGGAATATAGTAGATACTCAATAATACTTATTGAATTGAACTGATTCCATAGGATCAAAACAAATTATAATTCACTGATTCTAGGATTGGAAATAGGAGGAAATCGGACACATGCAGCAGGTGTACCAACTTCCCTAACTTCCACTGGCTTTGTTATTCCCTAATAAGAATCTAACTCTAGTCACTGTACCTAGTAACTTGACTGATTTCGTATCAGCCTCTCATTTCTGTAGCTCATGAAGACACAAGCTTGTGCCTCCTTGGACCAAGCTGGGGCAAAGGTTAACTTCTTTCCAGAACCTAGAAAAGGCTAATGAGCTCCGTGGAATGATATTTCTAAGTATTCACCATGCCAGAATCAATATCAATGTGCTGTCTTGTATGCATTAGCCCCACAGTCAAACAAAGAACAACCCTCAGAGCCCACTAATGACGCTGGGCGTGGACAGCTGGGGATGGGCAAGATGATGCAGAGATGACTGTATCAGCTCTCCTCAAACACAGGGCTTCCAGGATGTTGCACAATGCTGTCATTCTGGTACTTTGTCAGAGATGGGCAGCATTTGGATTCAGCCCCTCAGCAAAATAACTCTCTTTTTATCTTCTTGACCTAGGAGATGGATTTGGAGTTTGCCTTCTGGTTGTGAGAGAAGTCTCCTCTTCTATTCCTTGCCTGGTAATACCAGGAAATGCAAATGTCTTAAAGTTAGCAGAGTACTATATATGTAGCTAAGACAGGTACAACAAACTTGATTCATTACTGACCTAGATAAGACCTGCTTTTAGTACAATTCCATCATGCTCACACTTATTTATGCAGCATTCCCCATAGGCAGATCCTGCTAGAAAGATGTGTTGAGTAAGGTGAGTGGCAAAAGTTCTGAGCATCAATTCTGCATTACTTAAATCTCTAGGATCTGACAAGGGACCTCACCAAAATTCAAGCTCTTCCCTGCAGTTAAATTGAATTTAGTGTCATAAATGGGATTTCATTCCAGATATGAAAATGTGAAATTTGATTTTCCAATTAGAATGAGAAGGGTGGGGTGAGTATGAGAGAGTAAAGATGACTGATCTGTATGGTATACACAGTTAAGATGTCATAAAACTAAGATGTCTACAAGTAAACATGTGGGCATCACAGTCAAATCATATTGGTTTGGAATCCTGACCAAAGAACTTATTAACTATATGACCTTAGGCAAATTTGTTAACCTGGCTAAGACCTGATTTCTGCATAATATGAATAATACCACCTAATCCTATAAAGTGGAATTATTATTCTCTATGTCACAGTGTCAATATAAGGGCTAAATGCGATGTATACAATGTTAGGTCCGGTGCCTGGTACATAGTAAGAACCGAATAAATGATAGCTATGACTGTTATTTTGATTACTATTTTTATCACTCCCACAAATAATTAACTTCTTTGCAACTTTGTAATTCAGGGAAAAACAAAAAACAAACAAACAAACAAACAAACAACAAACCATAACCAAAAGCATGGAGGAGTTTAACTTCTTGTGAGGTTTCCATGGTAGAAACTTGGCCACCTAGTAAACATGGTCTTGATGATCTTTCACTCATCACTGTGAAACAAAATTCTTTAAATTCTAGAAAGTTTCAGTGAAACACCACTAAATGCAGCCATAGAGTAATCTCTCCCTCCCCTCCACGTACACACTGCACCCCATCCACCCCTGGGGGATATATTAAGACTAAGGCAACTGAAATAGCCTTAGCCAGTAATTAAGACACGCAGCTAATCAAAGAGCAGCACAGGCTGTGGCCCTCTGCAAGGAAACTGATCATCAGGATGACAGCTCCCATTACTAGGGCTTTGTTCTCCTGGAGCAAAAAGAGCACAAAAGCATAAAGTTGGAGAACTGTAACTGCATTTGGAATACTTCCGGGGGTGGGGGGGAGTCACAGGTTCCTCCAAACAGAGAGGATATTTCACCAGATAACTGCGTCAGCCCACACCCACCAGCGCCTTCCCCACCCCCAAAGCATGACTCCACTTTTTCTAACACTGCCCTTAAGGAATCTGGCTTCTGCGACTTCCAGTAATTGTACAAATCACCCATGATGAAGCAGCTGAACACACTGCTAGACAAAAGAAACAAAAATTAAGCAAATAGAAGACTCATTCATTTTTAAATGCTGCCTTTTGGTTATTTTTACTCCTAACGATTCGTGTTACCAAACAAGTCTTTCTTCATTGCTTTTCCCTGGAAGTAATTCTGATGGGCCCTGAGTGATTTTCTCCAGACTCATATTCTAGCAACTAGATACAATTTCCCTTCCCCCATCTCCGTCTAGGACTCCTCCCTGTCACCTTAGAGCTTCTGACTTAGCTGCGTTCACACCCAGCAGTCCCGGCAAAGCTTTCTGCTCACATTATACAACAAAAAAGCAGGCAATGAACAATCCATGCTCCTAAGTGCTTGCAATAAAACCGTCTGAGCTGACCTCTCCCATCCCACAGAGCTGCATGTCAGCCACATAAGCTTAAAGGACCAAGAGTAGCATGTATGTGATGTGTATAAACAAACCAATTAAAATCAGGTCTCTCATTCCAGCTAGTGCCTAGTGGGACCAATATGATCGACTGTGGAAAAAAAAAAAAATCACTCCAAGCTGCCTGAAGGTATTGCTTTTCCTGCTTCTAGGATACATCTCTTTTAGGCTCAATAAGCAACCTAAAAGAGGAGGAACTCAGGGGTTGCCATTCTTTCCTATAAGACTTTTCAAATAAAAACTATCAACTCAGCAGCACTGAGCCAAAAGACCACTCCCTGATTCCAAGTGGACATATTGATCAACTGAACTGACATGTGCCTCCTCCTTTCTCTCTCTTAGAAGCAATCAGCTACACCAAGAAAATCCTTTTTATTTGCCAAAACAAAAGGAAACACACTGCTCCTTATCTGACACTGTCAGACCACAGTTTTTAGGGGGGAAAAAATAATACACACACGAAAAATGAAGATGCCTGAAGACATAGCTAAGAGTTGAAATGACATGATACATGTTTATTTGGAGTTTCAGAATTGAGTTGAGGTTATGACTAAGCCCAGAGATCTGTATTCGCCACAGTCACTGAGAACCTTGCTATTTATTCACCTTACCAGATTCTGGTTAAAGTTAAGAGCAGCACCACTGGCATTTCCAGAGGCTTTCCTCAGCATTACCCTTCACTGCAACTGCCGCAGAGAGCAGACTTGTTACAAGTCCACCTGCAAACAACTCCAGCTATTTTAGAGACTAGCTAGAGATGTGAAAATATCGTGTGCAGGCTTTCAACTAACTATGAAGGACATGGGCTGAAGGATTATCATATAAATCAAAAGGCTCAAGTAATTTCATTTGGTTTGGCTCTTCATGCTTCTAATAAATTTTGTCTTAAACATGCAAGAGATCCCCCTTTCACATCAGGGTTATATCAAATGCTTATTCAGCATTCATTCCTTGCCATGAAGAAACTGAAACCCAACCGAGGTAAATACTAAATTTCATACTGTAAATCACTAAATATCTAAAAAAAATAATCACTAGAGAGACTAGGGGGCCAATGAGCTCTGTCCTATAAAAAAAGAAATACATGTCTTTACAATGTTGAAATATTTTGAACTACTCATTTTAGAGACTATGTGGGATTTTGCAATAGAAAATTATCTTATGTTTGTGAAAAAAAATCTATGAGAACACCAAAAATAACAGGCAGAGATGGAGCAAGAATAATTCTATGTATTATGATTCCTCTATGACTCTTACAGGCCTTTGTCTTAACCCAGCAGCCTGAAAAACAGATTTAGGTAAAACAGCCTTCTTTCCTTAGTCCATTTTAAGCAGACAACATCCCCCCATCTCCGCCTTAGCAGACACCGACTAACCAACAAAACAGCCGTGCAATTAAGGCCCGGACATTCAACACTCACCATCTCCTGCTCCCACCGGCTCCTTTTGATGTTTACAGCACATCTGTAGGATGCAATACTAGGAGATGCCTTGTTTGACCTGCTGCATGATGCTGTGACATCAGTTCAGATGATGCAGCTCATTATGGGAAAGACTGCTGTTGCTATGGCAACTGGGATGTGCTAGGAATCCTTGCTGCATTTCCAGTGGAGCCTGAGACAATACGGAAGCCCTGTAAGAAACAGACGATATGCAAAATGTAGACCAAAGGAAGAGGATCCCTCATTGGACTAAAATCTATAGATTTAAAAGGGATTTCCCTGATGGCACACTGGGAAAAATAAAAATTACCTCCTACTTTGTTGTTACACATTTAGAAGAGAATAAGGTTGTTGGGGGTAGAGATTTAATACTGAGCAGATAAAAACAAATGCACAGTGTTTCTCTGTTGGGCAATTTGATCACTTCTTCCTCTCTGGATGGCATGATGATCCCTTTTTAAAAGTTATTAAAAAGAATTTTTGTTCACTTGTCAAAAGAACAAAGCAGGGGGACAGAAAAAGAATTTAAAATGGAATATAAACAGCTAAGAAACTGACTCTAACTCTAGAGTAAATAAGCTTTAATTCTCAAAAGATGGGCAAACTCCCACCAATGAAATCTGCCCTAATCATTTCCCTGATGGACACCGACCCATAGCACCTTCCTAACACACCAGAGCCCCAGGTCTCACTTGTGCATGGACTGGCAGGTGCAAGGAGGATCCGGGGGGCATACCACACTGATCTCAATTTCCAGGGGCTCATCCCTTGGCCTGTGGAGAAACTCTCCTACTCACAGCCAAAATGCAAGTCTTTAGGGGGACCAAACCTGACGGTTGGGACAAGTAACCAGCCTGCCAGAACTTCTGAAGTAACTGACATTCCAAACATTGGGGCTCTGTTTTCCTCTCTTCGAGGCAAAAAGACACACAAGAGGAAATTACTCATGCCCCTCCCCCCACAAAGCTGCAAGTGTGTGAAAAGCCACATTTAAACAGGACACAGTGAGGTATTTCCCCAATTGGTAAAAGAAAGGCAGATTTAAAGCAATCACTCTTTTCTTGTTCCGTGCAGAAACAAATATTATGTGGTGAGAACTGAGGGGGTGAGGGAGGAGGAGATATGGACCCAAGCAGCCATTTCTTGCATATTTAATACTCTCAGACCATGGATTGAGACAGGATCAAGCTGACCTCCATCCACTTTATCTTTAAATCCAGAGGAAGAACAACATTTGAAGAGCCCAAAATCTAACTGGACAACGACGTTGTTCTCCCCAACTTGAGATTTTAAAGGGCGCTGTTAGCTAACTGCTCGGGACGAGATAGAATGGCAGAAGGAATTCAGGCAGTGCCTTGGTAAACAGGAGCTGATGAAATGTCTGAGAGGTGCCAAGTTCCTAGCAGGGTGCACCATCAGCCATTCACAGAGTAGGATAGGGAGCTACGATTGATCCTATTTCACCTAATGAAGACTTGAGAGACCAAGAGCAAGAGGTTGAAGCTGACTGCCTGAGTGACCCCTGCTCTCAGTCTCCCACCCTTTGTCTTAGGCCACATGCTACACCAACAGAAGTAACAGGCAACCACTACAGAGCAGAACACTTCTCTGGGATTCAGGAAACATAATGTTAATCCAGTGAGCATCTGTGTGCATTCATACCAGTCAATTAACCTCTCTGGACCTCAAGTTTTTCATCTGGAGAGAGAATGTATTTAATTAATAACCATGGTTTGCAAGTTTTGTTAGTAGTTGAACCTTTTATTCTAATGATACAGTCCAAAGCTAGGCTGCCCTGATAGAGGGGTGATAAGAAGCCTAGAGCCAAAACTGATGATCTCTTCTCTACCTCCACCCCTACCTTTGCTCTGAACTGACCCATGAAGGCACCCTCTGAAGAACCCCTCAGCCTCTGAGGAAGATTGAATGAGTCATGGGTCTAGAACTATTATTGGCCTTTCCAGAGCTGAAATCCTATAATCCCATAAAGAGGAGAGAGCAGAGTAGAATTAGGTATTTCAGACTTGAAAGTAATTTCTCAGAATGAGAAGAATCCTGTCAGTCTCACCAAAAGCAAGTCATTTGCTGGTGGGAAAAGATGGATGGCTCATCAAATCTGAGGTCAGGCCAGACTTTTAATAACCTGAACAGGCTGAATAATTAGCCCACAAAATGGCCCAGGTAGAGTTAAAAAAAAAAAAAAGAAAGAAAAGAAAAAAGGAAGGAGGAATCCATTAGGCAGAAGCAAATCATAAAGTGTTTTCTTGCTTTGGGAATGGACCTATAATACTTCACTTGAGACTTCCTAGTGGTTTTTGTGCATCCCCATCTTGTGAGGTTCTTTTGAGGATTGCATGCAATAATATATAAAAAAGCATTTGGGTGAGGAACGTGGGTGGCTCAGTGGTTGAACATCTGCCTTTGGCTCAGGTCTTGATCCCGGGGTCCTGAGATTGAGTCCCGCATTGTGCCTCTCTCTCTCCGTGTCACTCATGAATAAATAAATAAAATAACAAATACATACATACATACATACATACACATACATACATTTGGAAACCAGAAGCACCATAGAAATGTCAAACCTTGTTACTATTGTCATTAATAGTTCATTCACCCCAATCAGTAGAGACTGTAGCTCTCAACTGTACATCCAACCAGATTCTGGACTCTGGACTAAGATGGTTAGGAAATGGCTTGCAAAGTCTACATAGGAGGGCTTACTTCTTACTACTTACTTCAGATGAGGTCAGGGAAGGTAATAATAGACAAGGGATACTCTCAGACGACCAGGGCCATGGGCTTCAAAGAATAAATGAGTTTCTCCTGGAGAGCAGAATCAAGACCAGATCA